>NC_058407.1:28668966-28994547 GCF_002201575.2 Neomonachus schauinslandi | reverse complement strand
TCTTTCTTTCTTTCTTTCTTTCTTTCTTTCTTTCTTTCTTTCTTTTTTCTTTCTTCATAGAGCAATTATTTTAAAAAGTAAGCCAAGTTATATATTCTTTGCCTCAACACTCCAGGGGCTTCCTGTCTCATGCAGAATGAAGTCCAAAGTTCTCAGATTGGCTCACAAACCTAACAGGATCTGACATCCTTCTGCTCTGACCTTATCTCCCCTTACTATTCAATCTAACCACTCTGGCCTACTTGCTTTTCCTCTATTACAAAAATCACAGTCCTTCCTTAGGTTGGCACACATTGTTTCTTCCATGTGAAGTGATCTTCTCCAAAATGTCTATGGGGCTTACTCCCTCATGTAATTCATGTAACATTTTCTTACCAAAGACGTCTTCCCTGACTATCCAATGCTGCCATTCTCTGCCCCAATTCATTTCTTTAAATCTTCATAGTAATTGTCACTATATAGCTTATTATGTATTTATTTGTCTGTTTTTCTCCTCTAGAATAAAAGCCCCATGAGGAAAGAAACTTGTTCTGTTTTGTTTATATCTTTAGTGTCTACTAGAACAGAGTAGGTGTTCAATAATATATGTTGAATGAATACAAGAATAGATTCATGTTATTTCATAAATTGTGTCTACATGGAATATTATGTTTTCAGGGCAAAGATAAAATGATGTATCTTTTAATGAAATTATACAAAATGAGGAAGTAATATATAGTGAAGAAAAAGTGTACAGGCAGTATTAGAATCAAAATTATCACAAACCCTAAGAAACACTGAGCATTTGGAAAGGAACAGACCTAGAAAGTTTTAATAACAATGTACTGTGTGTTACAAATTCTACTTACGAATATACGTCTACTGTTCAATAGAATTTTTCTGAAATGTATTTTATGATTACATTTAAGATAATGGTAACTTGTTAATAGATTTTTCTCAGGGAAATTAAATATCAGAGTTATGAAAAGGACTTTAGAAATGGGTTTTTACTTCTATTATGTACATGTGAATTCTGAAGAGCAAGAAGTGACTTATACAACCAAAGTTAAAATATAATAAGAAGGCAACAATTTCTAAAGTACATTATAAAACCTATGAGGTTCTCCCTCATAATAATTAACTTAAAATATTGTTCCATTTACCAGAACACTCACACTTACATGCAGGTGAAAGGGGCTTTGTTTAAGAAAGGGTTTGGAAGGAGAACAATAGATATCACATAAAAACAGAAATGAGGAATATTAAAGACAAACAATACCTGCAAGTACTTTTTTTTTTATAATTCGCAAACTGAAAATTTCTTTTCATTTGCCATTCTCTAATTCCTAGCAATGATTAGCAAGAAAGGGGAGATATGTTTGGTTAGAGTTTATGACTAATACTGAAGGCGAAAGAAAACAATATCAAGACATAAAGCAAGTATTAGTCTGTGTAAAAAAGAAAACTATATTCCCAATTCATTAGGAAGTCAGTATTTTCTAATATTAAAGCAAGACAAAAATCATCACACACACACACAACCTACAATCAAATATTTCTTTTTTTTTTAAGATTTTATTTGTTTATTTGAGAGAGAGAGAGAGAGACAGAGATAGAGAGAGACAGAGCACAAGCAGGGAGGAGAGGGAGAAGCAGGCTCCCCACAGAGCAGGGAGCCCGATGCATGACTTGATCCCAGGACCCTGGGATCATGACCTGAGCTGAAAGCAGACATTAACTGACTGAGCCACCCAGGCATCCTCATATATTTCATATAAACATAGACAAAGAACTTCAATAAAAGGAAGTTTCCTAACTTCATTAGGAAACTGTATCTCCTAACGTAAAAAAAGATTATACACCGTGGCCAAGACCAAGCATGATTTATCTCTGGGATGTAAAACCCATTTAACTGGAAATTAATTAACTTAATATACTATATTAAAGAAATAAAAGGCAAAACCACATGATAATCTCAACAGACACACAAAAAGCATTTGAATACACATTCATGATAAAAATTTTCAGTAAGCTTAAGAATAGAAGAGAACTTTCTCAACTTGATAAAGAGCATCTACAAAAGACCTGTAGTTAACATCATGCTGAAAGGTAAAAGACTGAATGTCCACCTCTCTCTTAAAATAGTAAACAAGGCAAAGATGTCTAATTTCATCACTTCTATTCAGTATTGCACTGGAGATTCTAGCCAGTGCAATGAAGCAAGAAAAATAAATGAAATAATTCAGACAAGAAAGTAATAATTAAAACTGACTTTATTCACAAATGACATGATCCCAAATATGGAATATCCAAAGAAGTGCACAAAAACTTCTGCAACTAAAAACAATTTCAGCACAGTACCAGGATAGAAGATTGATATACAAAAATCAATTGTGTTTGCATATACTAGCAAAAAAAATTCAAAAATGAAATCAAGGTTAATAATTCATTCACAGCAGCATCAAAAAGAGTAAAGAAAATAAGGATACATTTAATAAAAGAATTGTAAGATGTGTACACTAAAAATGAAAAAAACATTGCTGTGAGAAATTAAATAATATGAAATGGAGATATTCCATGCTTATGAATTGGAACACTCAATATTATTAAGATGACAGTACTCCCCTAATTGATCTATAGATTCACCACAATCCTTATTAGAGCCCTAGCAGGCTATTTTTGCAAAAATGAACAAGCTGATTCTAAAATTTATATGAAAATGCAAAGAAATAAGAATAGCCAAAACAATTTTGAAAAATAAGAGCAAAGCTGGGGGGCCTGGGTGGCTCAGTCAGTTAAGCGTCTGCCTTTGCCTCAGGTGATAATCTTGGGGTCCTGGGATCAAGCCCCGCATCAGGTTCCCTGCTCACAGCAGAGTCTGCTTCCCCCACCCATGCTCACTCACTCACTCACTCACTCACTGTCTTTCTCTCAAATAAATAAATAAATAATCTAAAAAAAAAAAGATTAAAAAAAATAAGAACAAAGTTGAAAGACCTTCACTCCCAACTTTAAAACACAATCAAAAGCAACAGGAATCAAAAAGTGTAGTGCTAGCAAACAAAATGTGGTATATCTGTACAATGGAATGGTATTCACTGATAAAAATGAATGAACTACAGATACATGCTATGACTCATGCTATGATACATAAAATCATTACAACAAGTGATTCCATTTATATGAAATGTCCAGGAAAGGCAAATCCATGGAGGTGGAAAGTAGATGAATGATTTCCTGTGGCAGAAGATGAGATTGAAAATTGACTAGAAAAAGTAAGAGGTGAGAAGTGCTAGAACTGGATTGTGGTGGGGGTGCCTGGGTGGCTCAGTCAGTTAAGGGTCTGTCTTTGGCTCATGTTAACGATCTCAGGGCTGGGATTAACTCCCACTTTAGGCTCCCTGCTCAGTGGGGAGCCTGCTTCTCCCTCTGCCCATTCCCTGCTCATGCTCACGCTCTCTCTCAAATAAATAAAATCTTTAAAAAAAAAACAACTGGATTGTAGTGATAGTTGAAGAACTATATAATTTTGCTAAAAATAACTGAATTATATACTTACAAAAAAGACAGTAAAGTAGGTGAAATCCCTAAGAGCCTATAAGAAGGGAGGTGAAATGGATGCATGGATAGCCAATTAGAGATGAAAAACCAAGAGTGAGGCCCTTGTGTGAATGCCCATGAGATTTGTTAATATTAAACAAAGATTTCAAAATAGCATGTTTTATAATTTTTTCTCTGTGACCCACCATTTGAAACACAATACATGTATTTAGCATATGTAAATCTGTGCATTTAAACAAAGTTTTTATGAAATACTTACCATTACATTGATACTTTATTTTCCATTCATTCTAACCTATCCTAGCCTAGCCTAGCCTATACCATAAATGTTCTTAATTAACTCATTAAACTTATTTTATTAACTCAGTAATACATCCAGACTGACATTTGAAAAACAGCAATCAAGAAGGTAAAACTGATTATTCTAGGATATAAAAATGAAAACAAAACAACTGCCCCCCCCCCAAAAAATGCCCACCACCAACAGAAACCTTCTGTAAATCATGATATATCAATTTCATTTGGAGTTTTTGTCACAACTCAATAAAAAAAAGAGAGATTAGTAACATATTGACATAACTGACAGCAGAGTAAGGGATAAACCTATCTTGAACCCCAAGTGAAGAAGTGGAAACATTACCAAAATGGCAACTTTATAAAAAGGATTTATTTATAATAGAACATCAATGTCAAAGTATAATTTTTTTTTAAAGATTTATTTATTTATTTGAGAGAGAGAGCGCAAGCACAGTGGGGAGGGGCAGAGGGAGAAGGAGAGAGAATCTTAGGCAGACTCCACGCTGAGCACAGATCCCAATGTGGGGCTCCATCTCACAACCCTGAGATCATGACCCGAGCTGAGACCAAGAGTCTGATACTCGACCGACTGTGCCACCCAGGCTCTCCAACATATAATTTCTGAATCATCATGATTGAACTAAGAACCTATGTAAATTTCTGAAAGAAACAATTTAAATATAACCTTTAAAGAAACCAAAAAATTAGATAAAATAAGCAAATACATAAAATCTGTGAATAACCACATTATTAACTTTTTTAAATATAAACTTTGAATAACATATTTGTTCTATTTCCTCAAAGTAACAATGGAAGTCTTAGTCTATTATACATGAAAATATTGTTACTATTTAAACTAATGAGCATGCCTTACATTTATAGATTACAGACTAGAAAGCTCTGTTACCACAGTGGACCACTGGACCATATCTTCTTGTCCTTATGAATGTACTATAACCCCATAATCTATGAAGAGTTAACTCAGGCACACTGCTAGCTTAACATTCCCTTTTGACCTACCTGACATCTGTTGAAGCTAAAAGTTACAATTGCTATTTTATTCCATATCTATACTTAACAGATTATATCATCTTTTTCAACCAGTACGTTTGTTACAGTGATCAATGACTTCAAACTACCTTGCCTGCTTCATTAAAAATATTATATTCTGGAAGTCAGCACTATAATAAATTTAAGGTAATAGTCCTATTTAAAAAAATATCATTTAAACCTATATTTTTCAGGATGCCTGGGTGGCTCAGTCGTTAAGCATCTGCCTTCAGCTTAGGTCGTGATCCCAGGATCCTGGAATCGAGTCCTGCATCAGGCTCCCTGCTCAGCGGGAAGTCTGCTTCTCCCTCTCCCATTCCCCCTGCTTGTGCTCTCTCTCTCTGACAAATAAATAATAAATGAATCTTTTTTAAAAAATAAACCGGGCGCCTGGGTGGCTCAGTTGGTTAAGCGACTGCCTTTGGCTCAGGTCATGATCCCGGAGTCCCGGGATCGAGTCCCGCATCGGGCTCTCTGCTCAGCGAGGAGCCTGCTTCTCCCTCTGACCCTCCCCCACTCATGTGCGCTCTCTCTCTCTCTCTCTCTCTCTCTCATTCTCGCTCTCTCAAATAAATAAATAAATCTTTAAAAAAAAAAAGAAAAAAATAAATAAATAAAAAATAAACCTATGTTTTTCGTGAAACCAGAATGAATATTAAAAAAATCTTTCTGCAAAAAGATTCATAAGCAAAGCTTCCCTTCCTGTGTCCTAACATCCCGGTAGGGAGTGTTCACTCCCTAGATACTCCTCACACTAGTCAGTGGTACTGCATTACCTGGATGTACTTATGCTCCGCCAGCCCACCAGGTACTTTGATAAGCTTATTGTTGTCCAAGTGAAGCTCCCTCAGATGAGGAGTGTTGGCTAGCGTGCCGTTGTCAATAGCAGAGATGCTGTTAAAACTCAGTCCCAACCTGCAAAGGAAAGCAGAAATGAATGCGTGCACTGCTCAAGGCTGCCCTCCTCACAGGCATTTGTGTGATTTATCCAGTAACGGAAAAGGACTTTCTTCGTTTTTCCACTTACTGTTCCCTTTGCCTAGAATGCTTTTTCCAACCTTTCTGCACTTGGATAAAGCCCATTTGTTCTTAAGTTCCCAGCTTAGAGTCACTCTCTTTGAAATTCCTCTGACAGGCATCCCCTAATAAATGTTCCTGTTGTCACCCTCTTAAAAAACTCAAGGGACTATGTACCTGTGTGTCTCTCCTAGAGAAAAGTGACTGTTTTGTGGCATACCCACTATTAACACAGAGCTTGTTACGATCAATGAATAGCTGTTGAATTGATCTCTCTGTATAATGAATATAATGAATTCACGCCAGAGAAAACTAAAAGGAATACTATTATCATCTTGGTTACTTTGGAAATCAAATAATCATATATTTATTATGTAAATGTATTCATTGGAAATAAAAGGCAGAAGGATCTAATGAATCAATAAACGTCCCTGCCAGGAAGGTTAACAGAATTAGCATCTTGCTTTCGTTTGAGTTTATCACTGACCATCTGTTACTATCTGAATTTGCCTGGTGCCAACATTCCCAGCTTCTGGCCTTGATCTCTGACCTAAGTGTCTCTTTCTTGGCCCCTTTGACATTTCTTATACAATGCCACTCAAAGGTTTGGGTTGCATTTTTTAAATTAAATGCATAAAAGGTGAAACTTCTGCAGCTGTGAGGTCTCTTCCTAGTAAATGGGATTCAAAAGGCAGAAGTCGACTTGGAGATAAGGTTAATGTATTTGGCATTCTGGCGATGTATGACTCTCCGTCAAAACCAGGGTGCTGCCAATCCCAAAGAGCAGAGAGAGGATCCCAGGGATGAGACAACAAGGTCATGAAAGAGCCAGAATTCTAGCTCCAAGAGAAAGAGGAGGAGTCTACTGGGCTACTTCAAATGTAGTGGAATAGGCTTAGGAACTTTCTACAGGATGGTTTTTGCCTGCCTTCAGGTAGTTCTCATCTTTGAGCCCTTTTGGGATTTAGATTTTGGTTTATGTAACTAAAGTCTTTCCATTTTAATCATGGCTTTGTATTTCAAATAACTGAGATCACGGTATATTGATTTTAGGCTATTAATAAAACTGTTGGTTTATCTTAGCTATGGATTATTAACCTGGCACCTTGGCTGAGAACATTTTGTTTTCCCCTCAGTCTTAGACATTTATCTCTTTTGTTTCTGGTCTTTTCTTTTCTATTATAGAAACATGTCTCCTATTCCTTACAACACTTCAAGTCCCATATCCAATTTTGGGCTAATTCAGTTTTAGAATATGATATTCCTAATAATTGATTCAAAGAAACTTCACTTTTCTGATGATTTATTAATATATTCAATCAATAAATGTTTTTGAGGACCTAGTACATTCGCGATATTATCCTAGGCTTATGAAGGCAGAGGACACACAGCTCAAAAACCATGAGTCTTTCCTCAAAGTATAAAATCCACCTAGTAAGGGAGATGATCATAGATGTATACATGTGTAACAGAAGGGAAGTTTGCCTGAAAACCATCTCATATTTTTGGAGAGAGGCATATACTATTTTCTTCCCACTTTTTCCTAATAACTAATTGGAATATTTGCCCTGCAACAATGTTCCAAGATCATTTTTTTTCTTCTTTTCACGGTTTTGATGTTCAACACAAAAATACCTCTCATGTTCCAACATCAGTGAAGAGTAAACCACGTGAGGATGTGATGGTTTCATAGACAGGTTTTTCTGGACTTGATTCCAAAAGGAAATTTGTTTGATAAATTCAAGAATCGGAAAAGTTTGCTTGGCCACTTGGGTCAGTCTGTTCCAATTTAATGAATGGAATTTTTAAAAAAACTCTCCATACCACTTTCAGTACAAAATGAATTTTTCTTCTAAAAAGGCACAAATATTATTAATGATTTACCATATTTGGAATTAGATTATTGTTCACCTCTACTCTTATTACTACAACTACTAGCTATCCTAAAGACAGTTCTATGCAATACGCAATGTAACTTAACTTCCTACGTTGTTCTGCAGCTAGAGGGACAAAATCACAAAGAAAGGTCAGGGATGCATAATGCTATTTTGAAATATATTTGCTGTATTGAGACTGTAATTCAAATATCTTTAGATAAGTGATTTCATATCATTTGAGCCACCAGGGTAAGATGCTATAGCTAGAGTCGTATGGACACGCTTACCTTCAGCCCTCACTGTCCACCGGCTCATGGGAAATCTCCACAGAAATGAGAAAAGCTGTGTTATACGTCATCTGGTCTTAGCTCATTCTCAAGGATAAGTGATATATTTTATATTTATTTATCTACCATAAAATTTATAAAGATAAAAGTGGAGTGAATCAATTTGGCATAACAGCGTGCTCCTTTGTAAGAACATTCAGTAATACCGTTCAAGAGCCGAGTGTTTCTCGAAGATAAAGCCAATAGTTTGCAAGCATTCCCCTCTTTTTATTACTTAACCAGATTGTTAATGTAGAAAGATTAAAGTTAGGCTAGAAAGCAGGAAAGGAATGAATGATTATCTACCAGGAAAAAAAAGTTAATCTTCTGTTAAAAAATAAATAAATAAATAACTTCTTTTGTTAGACTACACTAAATGTCCAGAGACATTTTAAACTCTTCAAAGAACAGAAGCGAGAGAATCTCATCATAATTATTCCAATACTATAGGGTGGGATGCCCAATATGTCCATGTCTCGGTAACTTCCATTTTAAAGCATATTCAAATTCTGAACACTGTGTTATAATTTACTTAACGTTCTGTTAAATGCTACTAAGTTAGAACATATTGAATGAACATACTGATTTAATCGGATACCTTGTACAGAAGATATGTCTTAACCTAAAAACAATATGGTAGATAATTTTCATGGTTATGGTAAGTACACTATTTCATTGTATTTTAAAGAAATAATTGGGCCTGCTGAGGTTTGAGGTTGTTAGGACCAACAACAAAAACAGTCAGCAACCACCCACTGTGTTTCTAATTCGGAGCTTGCAGGCACTTTTACTGGTAAAAGGTCATGAAAGAATATTATTACTTAGCCAAATTATTCAGTCCTTTCAGGCTAGATGCATCAACTTTGGTGATTTTGTTGCTTTCAAGATGTAATTCAGTAAGGGAAGGAGGAAGACCTGGAATAGAGGAAAAAAAGACCATTAAATTAGCAGAGAAATGTAATTACAGGATGTACACAGACTTAACGAGCACGTAGGCCACCAATTTGCTGAAAGACATAGTTTCAAAGGATTTGCTTTTTATCTTTTCCATCAGTTTTGCTTTTTATCTTTTTCTTTATCCCTTTCATAATAATAGATGCTTCTGGAAGTAGGACAAGCACTTTTTATTCTCCTAGATGGATTTTAACAGAAACATGGCCTGTGTTTATCACATAGTAGATTTTTGTCCTAGTAATTATTAGGATACGATTGTAGAACTGAAGTCAAACCCTGAATCTCATTAATTTCCTACACCATTGTTACTAAACTAATACTGTTACTGATAAAAGACCACAACCATAAAATGAAATAAGCATTTGAACTATAATAAAGACATTATGTATAAGGTAAACCTATATACAAATTTAACGAGGTATTTCAGTAATGAGTCTCATTAGTAACTAACACTTGATAAACGAGTGGGCCTTAGTCTTAATCAGCTTTTCCACGTTAAAAAACAAACAAACAAATGAAACAAAACTCAAACGCCTCCACAACATGCACGTGTAGAAAGAGCTAGAGCTTACTTGGACCTTTTAAATCAAGACTGTTTCTTTACACAAGAGGAATGCAGAGGCCTAGAATGAAGTGATCAGCCACATGTAGACCCCCTGGGGAAATAATTTTAGATCCAAAGTATCCGTGAAACCTCTGGATAGTACTTCTCGAAGGGCTATGATTTCTAAAAATGTAATAATATTAATATAAAAGTTTAAGTATTTTATTTTCATTTCCTCCTGCCATCTGAGGATATATGATGTTTTTATACAGCTTTTTAAAGAGCATATTGTTCCACTTACAAGAATAGCCACAACTACAAAGAAAAGAGCAAATTGGTTACATGTCGAACTAACATCTGCTTAGCAGAGAGTGTTGGTTATTTGTCCATAAGGAACAAAGGTGGAAAACTGCAGGTTATGTTTGGTATGAAAATGTTCATGGCACACCACTGAATTCTGTCAATACTGTCTCTTTCATGTAAAAGTTGAGTCCATATTTGATTTGAACTTATTATTTGTTTCTCAATGGCACTATGTTTTGGGCGGGAGATGCTAAGCTATTCACTGAAAGTCTGTCATGTAGCGAACACTGACACTGGCACTTTTTCTAACTTAGCTCATTTAATTTTTTTAGTTTACACATTATTTTTTGTGAACCTCCCTTTCATAGACGAAGAAACACAGACTCAAAGTTCCAAACTTTAGAGGTTATCTAGCTGCCAAGTAGGGAATGTAATATGCTCCCAGATGGTCAAAGGGAGTTAAAATAGCATGCTCTTAACTGAAGGAACTGAAATTGAGACAATATAGGAAAAGCAAGAGGGACTTCACTCCTGTAGAGCCACTGGTCTGAGGCAAAGGTTAAATGTTTCCATACGCTTAGAGGCAAATACCTCCTTCTGGGAAAGCGAACAAACGAGATAATAGTCGTTAGGAGTAATGGGTGTCTGGGCAAGATTAGAAGTAACAATTTAAAGCCTGCTTGCACAAATATTTCTATTTTCCAGGAGGCCTAAAAGAATGTCAACCATGGAGAAGGGCATTCTGTGATTGTCTTGTGTCCACTGAGAATAATGACCACAAGTTAACGACGGTGGGATTGAAGAATGCTTCCCTACTTCTAGTCCCTGACCCTCTGGAAAATTGCCTCTTCCATTCCTTGCACAATACCCCTTCAGAGAGCAACGTTCCTCTTTGCTGTCAGCTCCCTTGTAGGCAATCTATCTCTAATAAACTCCACCGGCTTTCTTTCTCTTGAGTTCAGTGTTCATTTCTATGACCTGGAGGCCCAAGAACCTGGTCTTGGGGTCCGGTGACAAAATCACAACTGAGTCGTTCTTATGACTAAATACCAGGAGACCACAGTCACTCTTGGAATAAGGGATTTCAACCACTCAAATCTCCTTAGAGTAAATAAATGTGAATTTTTAAAATACTCCTCCCATATGTAATTAGCAAGTGAATATATAACAAAGCAAATTGAATATACATCTTTTCTTTCCTATCACCATGTAAAGATGTTTTTAAAAATGTAGTGTCTCTAGAACAACAATTATCGTCACATCCATAATCTTACCCAGGTTCTAAGTGTCTTCCCTTCTGCAGTATCAGTTTGCCAAAAGGAAAATATAGTCAAGAGAAAGATTGAGGGTGGAAGAAAACTTTGCAATAGGATAGAGAGAGGCAAATTTATCAAGAATACCATTAACTTTTGCCCCTGCAGCATTTAGCTAAGAAACTGTACTCTAGTTACTTTTTTTTTTTCTTTTCCCTTTCCATTTTTAAGGTAAATATATTGAGAGCTTACTTTGGGCCAGATACTATGTATGCACATTACCCATCTTATTTGTGTCTATTAATCCTCACAAATACCTTAGAAGATAGATGTCATTAAGACATCCATTTCGGGCGCCTGGGTGGCTCAGTTGGTTAAGCGACTGCCTTCGGCTCAGGTCATGATCCTGGAGTCCCGGGATCGAGTCCCGCATCGGGCTCCCTGCTCGGCAGGGAGTCTGCTTCTCCCTCTGACCCTCCTCCCTCTCATGCTCTCTGTCTCTCACAAATAAATAAAATCTTAAAAAATTAAAAAAAAAAAAAAAAGACCTCCATTTCATAGAGAGCAAAACTGAGATTTTGGAGATGTGCAATAATTAGCCTAAAGTCACAGAACAACTAAGTGGCTGAGTCAGACCTTTCACCCACATGGTCCACGTGAAGAATTCATAACTCTCCACTTCACTCCACTGCCTTGTGTTTCCATCATTGACAGTAGATAGTGTGTGGCCACTAAGACTCCCGGAGGATGGTGACGTTCAGGCATATGGGTCAAGCCTAGGAAAGGCAGACTCATCTATTTTATTGGCATAAATGTGCATAGGAGGGAGGACTTAAGTTGGCAGCAGGGTACGCTGGTCACGCACATGAACTCGCGTCAGCACGGCACAGCCCCAGCTTGGCCACCTCCTAGCCCCAGGGCCTTGGGCACAATGTACTTCGTGTCTTTAAGCTTCGTTTTCCTCGTTTATTAAACAGATATGACAATATTACTATAGAGGAATGGTTTGAGATTCATAGAGCAGAATCCATAAAAAGCATTGGGCACAATACCTGGTATTAATAAGTGCTTAACAAAACTTGATTACTCTAATTTTTATAGTAAGTGTTTAATACATCAAAGTAAGCTGGAGACGGTGAGAAAAGAGCACCTCCAGTAGGGAGGAGACATAAGGAATACAGGTCACTAAGTGATCAAATGTGTTCCCAAGGCATATTTTGGAGGATGCATTAAGAAGGAGAGCAAAATCAAAGATTATGTTCAACACAAGTCATCTGGCAGCATGAAGTAGTGGAAAAGACCTGGACTTTAAATTCCAGCTTTTTTACTTCACCTCCTACAGCTCTACAGCTTTGGGCAAGATGTATGTGTATACGTAATATATAAAAATGGAATTAAATATAATTTAAATTTTAAAATATTATTAAAATATAAAATATATTAAAAATATAAATGTATACATATATACATCTGCCCTGGGGATAAAACAAAAACAAAAACAAAAACCCCACTTGTTACAATGCAACAAGTTGGAGAACCAACATGAAGGTGCTTTATAAAACTGTAGATCAATCTCTATCTATCTGTCTATTTATCTATCTATCATCTATCATCTATCTATCATCTATCTATCAATCTTATCTATACCAGCAGTTGCTATTATGGGCATAAAAACATCTTCTGTAGCAAAAAGACTGTGGAGAGGGCAAGGGGTGGTAAGAAACCATTCTATGGAATATATCTTTTTGGGAGCTGAAGTTCCTGTGAAAGCACAGTGAAGGGTAATTGTTTTCTGTGGGCAAGAACCTACATTTTGTACCCAGTCCAAGAACAAGATATCTAAGTTGAGAAAGGGCCAAATAGAGGGGAAAATTTGAGAATATAGAAGGGCTTTTGTGAGACTAAAACCCTGGGGCAGGGAAAATGTGAGAATTAGAGGAATTGCTTTTTTGGGGATTTGATTTCTTTTCTGATTCACAAAGACTGGCTTCTGTGCCTCTCCCAGGTAACCCTTAGCCCAAGGCTGTGTAAGGCCTGCTCTTTACCTGCCTGGCTTTGCTCCGGGCAATAAGCTCCTTGAAGGCAGGGAGTATACCCTATTCACTGTCCTGTCTCCAGGGTTTGGCACTTTGCCTAAGCAAAATGAGTGTCAAAATATTTTTAAGAAATAATAAATGGTAATATTAATCCATTACTTATTTGCATACCAGATACTTCTTTAATTAGTTATTTAATTTTAAGACAAACTAGTGAGTTGTATATCAGTGTTATTGCCATTTTACAAATAAAGAAATTGAGGTATAAATATTGAATAACTTGTCCAAGGCCTTAGAGCCAATTAGTGACAAACTGAACTCAAGCATACCGACCAAAATCCATACTCTTTACAACATACGACCGCCACTATCATACAAGAGCATGGCCACTGTGGATGCTCTTATTCAGATGATAATGCCTGAGATGTCCTAAGATGGAAAGGAATTCACTAAAAGATTGGAGACTCAAAGTAAAAATTGGCTCAATTTCAAAGTACTTCATGTATCTTTTTAATGTCACTAAGGCATTCTATTTTTTAAATAACTGTACTTTTTCCTTCGTGCTATCACAATTCTTTTTTTTTAATCCCAATTCTTTAATATGAAATCATTGTGTGTTAAGTTGTATCTTAGAAGAGACTTTATAGGTAGAAGGGTCTAGCCATCTCTATCATGGGCCTGGATGGCTCAGGGGTCATCCAGGCTCAACAGAAATACTTCCGAGGGTAAACAATTTACCAGAAATAACGTTGGCTACTTCAGTCACCATTTAAATTTCCAAAACAATTTTTTCTAAATGTTAAGGTTTTAAGATTTAGGTGTTCAAACTGCTTTGGAGAGTTTTCTATCACCTTGAGGGATGGTGGTTATATTGGTGTCAGCAATGCGGATATAGGAGAGCTTCTTCATTCCCTGGAAGGCTCCATTTTCAATTCCTGAGCTCTTCAGTGGGTTGGTGCCCAGTTCTACAAATGCAATAAGTGCAAAGCTTTAGCGGACAATATTAGGTATTGCAAATCAGAGTAGTGTCTGTTTCAACAAGGATTCTAAGAGACATTTGGGTCGATAACAACTTGACTGAGAAACAAAAGAGAAATTAAAGGACACACTCTTCAAAGGGATAGCAAACTGAGGTAAAATTTTCTCTTTTTAAAGCAAACAACAAACAAATGCAATAAGAAAACACAAAGATTTATGGAAAAAGCAATAGTGGCAAAAACAATAACAAGAAGATTATTTAAAGTGCATACATAGGTTTGCACAGAAATCAACAAAAAACAAGTGTTAATAAGTCACACTTATTATGGGGCTTTTACTTTCCTGAGATGAATTAAAATGTTAAATAATTTGAAATTAGCATCTTGTAAGCCAATTATAAAATCACCATTTTTTACCACACAAAACCTTAGAACACATTGTTTAAAGCAAATGATTTATAGATGTTCAGAATAGAAACAATTCCCATGATGGAAAGGTATCCCCACATAGCTCTAATTAATCACTACTTAATTCCATCCCGCATCTTGGGCATGCAGTAGGGTGACTTTGGCCCTAGAGTTTTCTCCACATTCTCAGATCCTCGAGGACGAGAAATAAAAACATTGTAAGGCACGATTCAAAATCTCATTTCTGCCAATCTTGCTACTGTTAACTCCTATAGGCTAAAGACATGTAAGCTCTAGCTAATTTACCTTCCTGCGGCTATCGCTTACTTGGAATCTTCTAAGGTGGACCTTCAATTCTGGCCTTAGAGTTATAAGAATATCTGTACCTATGACGATCATCTGGTTCAGTCCGTTGAACACAGATTTTCGCACTTTGGTGATCTCATTCTCATGGGCACGCAGCTCCTGAAGAGTTTTGGGCATTTTTTCTGGCAGTTCCTTCAGATGATTCTTGGACAGATAAAGTCGTTCCAATTTCAACAGAGGTGTGAATGCTGCAGGGCTGATTTTGCTAATTTTGTTGTTGACAAGAATCAACGTCTGTAGATAGTGAACAAAAACAACACCTTAATTCCAAAACACACATTCTCTCTCTCTCTCTCTATATATATATATATTGCAAGAAATCAGAAAAAATCAAATATTATATATATTGCAAGAAACCAGAAAAAATTAGGCAAATATGATTCTTTCACTTAAGAAGTGTATGCGGATCTGAACATCAGGAACATCAGGAATAAAGGTGATGAACTATAGATTAGAGATTATAATATAAATACATAGATAGACACTTAATTTTTAAACAGTAAATACTCCTAAAGATTGAAATTACCAGAGTGACCCGAAATACTTGAAAAGAATCCAGTGCCATGGGCATCCATCCCTCAGCCTAAAATCCATCCTCATTGACTGCTGCCATGGATTCCCCTACAAAATGGTGGCACCAATTTCTACTACCATCGGCAATGCAAGAGAGTAAAATTTTCTTGCTTTCTTGCAGCCTTATAAATTGAGATATATTTTTTTCAAAAAGTTTGTCAAATTAGTACAACATGTTGCAGCTCATTGTAATTTCTTTGCATTTCTTTGTCACTTGAAAGGTTAAATTAATTTCCTTTCATTCTGCTACTATTTACTGTTATTTTTGGGGGAGAAAGGACTACCTGATCACAATACTTCTCATTTTATTAAATTTTAATATATTTTAATAGTTGGTTTACAGAAAATAAAGATGTAGTTAAAATGAAATGCAGAGCCTTAAATACATTTTTCTTCTGTTTTTGTCCTTTTTACATACAAAGGTTTTATGTAGCTAAATATGCTAATATTTTTAGTAATTCTTAAATTTTTGTTTCTGCATTCTTCTAATATAGAAAATTACTTCTCATTCATTACTGGTATACATATAGCTATTGCTAAACTTATTTTTGGACACCTCATTCTCTTCCAATGATATATATGTCTGTAGAACCACACTTATTATTATTCGAAGCCTTCTTATCAATTAATCCTAAGGAATTCAGGATCATTTGTTCAAGGTCTAAGAAACCTTTTTTTCAATTGTAGTGCACTTATGTGCATATATGAAAAGGCATAGGGACAAAAAATTAAAAAAATGAGAACTTCCAGTGTCAGAAATGCAGGAATACTTTCTGAAGGTAACAGCCGGTTAGTTGACCCATGTATATGCTCATGTAGTTCACATTATTTGACTAACTAAAACTTCTTATAAGTAACAATCTTTCAGCTAATCCTAAAAGATGATGGGTTGATTAAAACAAAATCCCAGGAAATTCCAATGAATATTACAGAAAATTAAAAATCTCATGAGGGTTAAAGTCATAGGAAATTAATATTAATGAGCAAAATGTCCAGGAAATTAGTAAAAGCAAGCACTAGAGGAGAGGTTCGAGAGGACTTGTGTCATTGAAAGACACCCAAAATGGCAGATGCTTAATTATGAAGAAAGAGAAGATCTTCTATGGCCATCTATGGAAGAAAACTCTGAAAGCTTGATATCATTAAATGCATTTAACATGGTCTGAAAAATCTGCTTATTTTATGTTAAGTATGAAACCTATTATGAAGGATCAGCCATTTCAGCTAATAAAATATTGCTTTTTTTTTACTAGATAATAACTAGATGATGCCTCTACCTGTGAGCATGCCATAGTAGTATCTGCTGTTAAGTTTTGGGGGTAGTATGACATTTGCTCCAATTATTTCTTCAGTACAGTGGGAATAATAATAGCACCTACAGGGGGTACATGATAATGTATATAGACTTCTTTGCAAAGTGCCTTTCAAAAGGCATTGCCTTTCAAAACTACTAGTGTGTTTTGGAATTAAGGTTGAAAGTTTCAGTCCAATGGAAAACGTTCCTCCTTTCAAATTAAAATACATTTGAAACATAAATAAACTACGCAAATTTTAGTCATAACGAGGTAAAATCTTAAGAGCTATATGGATTAGAACTTCACCGAAAACAGACCCACAGGTGAGGCAGCTCTTTCTGCCCCGGGTCCTGTCCCCCTGCTGTAATAAAACCACCTTAAAAAAAATCCACAGGTGAAAAAAAGTTATTTGTGTATATACAGTATTGCTTAAAGATGGTTGATGTTAGTTCCATACACAGTGATATGTATTAAAGAAAGCACACTTAGAATTGTAACAGGCCATGACAAGATGTTGAGATGGGACAAACAAAAACAAAAACTAATTCCTCTTGCTAATGCCAAAGGCCAACTAAACCAGAGAAAGAGTCAAAGATGAACGCCTGGGAGAATGCCTCAGGAGATCAGCTGATGAAAAGGAGAAAGCTCTTCCCGTAAGCAACCCAAGGGGATCTCTGAAAATGGTTCGCTATTCACTTGACCCAGAAAATCCTACAGAATCATGCAAATCAAGCCGTTCAAATCTTTGTGTTCACTTTAAGAACACACATGAAACTGCCCAAGCCATCAAGGGTATGCATATCAGAAAAGCCACCAAGTGTCTGAAGGATGTCACTTTGCAGAAGCCACGTGAGCCATTCAGTTGGTAGGTGTGCCCGGAGCCAAACAGTCAGGCTGGACACAGGTGGCCCCAAAATAGTGCTGAATTCTTACTGCACATGCTTAAAAATGCAGAGAGTCATGCAGAACTTAAGAGTTTAGATGTAGATTCTCTGGCCATTGAGCACATCCCGGTGAACAAAGCTCCCAAGATGCAGGATTGAATTGACAGGGCTCATGGCCGATGAAGCCCTCCCTAAGGGAGCTCTCCCTGCTGCACTGAGATGATCCTTGCTGAAAAAGCAGATTGGTCTTAAACCAGAAGAGGAGGTTGCACAGAGGAAAAAGATATCCCAGAAGAAACTGAAGAAACAAAAATTTATGGCCTGGGAGTAAATTCTGCCCCAAATAAATGCACATAAAAGTAAAAATAGAAAAAAAGAAAAGGTAAAAGACAAGCAGAATCGGTTTATCATGACTTTGCCAAGAGGTGAGAGAAGTCAGAGGAGTAGAGAACTTGTTGCTTGGGGGCAGGAAATGCCTTGAGCACCACTTAAAATAAAATTGAAGCACAGCCTCAAAAATCAGCCCTACCTACTTCTTTGGTAACTAAAGAAAAAGGGATCTAGCCTGGGAGGCAGCGGAGAGGTGATGAAAAAAGCAACTGGCAATGGAAATGGAATGGAAGTAGGAATAAAAGCATTTTCACCACCTTCATCCAAGAAGGTGATCGAAAGGAACAAACTTCCCCTTATAAGGTATATAAGGACAGGAGAGGTAACATACAACATGATGACCATAGCCAACTCTGTGGATAGCATATTTGAAGGCTGCTGAGAGAGTCAGCCCTAAAAGTTCTCCTCACAAGGAAAAATACATTTTTTCTTTTCATATATATATATAGAGAGAGGAGATTATGGATGTTAACTAAATTTATTGTGGTGATCATTTTGCAATATACAAAGTCATTATGCTGTACACCTTAAACTTACACAGTGCTGTATGGCAATTATATTTCAATAAAATTGGAAGAAAAACATGTTGAAACCTGACTTAATATTATGTACAGTTTTCTCCAAAGCCATTTATGTAGGGTTTACACTCTATCAGGTATTGTTTTAAGGGGTGGTATGGTTACTATCATATTTATCGGCAATTAATGGACTCAATTCACAATGCTCCTGAGTTTTGATCTCAAGATTTGGCTCTTATTTGCTGCGTGACTATGAACAAGAAACTATAAACAAGTAATCTCTCTGTACCTGAGTGTCCTCTTCTGTATAAAGGGGTTATCAAGAGTGTCTACCTCAAAAGAATGGTTCTAAGAATTAAATAAGTGAGTGTATATAGGTATTAAGCCTACTATATAGTAATTGCTAAACAAGTGTTTGCTATTTTTAAATCTTTGACAATATTTTATTTTTAGTTAACAAAAAAAACCTTCCTGACTAGATTTTTTAAGCATGAATTCAAAGGAAAGATATTAAATGTTGGCATTATAATACTTAATTTTCCATTATTTCATGGGATAATTGTGTTTTTCTGTTACATATAAGTATAAAACTACTAGCGGGCACCTGGGTGGCTCAGTTGGTTAAGCGACTGCCTTCGGCTCAGGTCATGATCCTGGAGTCCCGGGATCGAGTCCCACATCGGGCTCCCTGCTTGGCAGGGAGTCTGCTTCTCCCTCTGACCCTCCTCCCTCTCATGCTCTCTGTCTCTCATTCTCTCTCTCTCAAATAAATAAATAAAATCTTTAAAAAAAAAGTATAAAACTACTCTTGCACAGCATGTACTACTCATTATGAGACACACAGTCTAAATTGATAAAATTATTGAGAAAAGAGGAAACTTTCTGTTAAATCCTTTCTATTTTAGTCTTTGCTAAAGTTTCATTTCTCATCTTCTTTTTCATTCAAGTGTGGCTTTCCTGGCTGAAATTATAATGTTTATTTGCATAATAACAAGGGTAGAAACGATCATGAATGAAAGAGTAAGAGAAAAATAGCAGTTTAACATCCTCTGAACAGTTGGAAGCTCTAATAAATTCTTCCTCTCTTCAATGTATACTTTGAAGTAGAAAGAAAGAGATTGCCAAGATGGGAGTTGCCTAAAACATACTGAGAAGGAAACGTGGAAAAGAAAGAACATATTATTACAAATGCCAGATTTAATGAGAGTGTCACAGAAACCAGATATCTCTTATTTAAGGCTATGAAGAGTTTAAATAAATTATTCAGATTATATTTAAACATACAGAAAGTTAGGATTAGAGTAAGAGAATTTTCCTTCCTTAAAAAAATAGCTTTACAAAATAAGTCAATCAGAGAAAGACAAGTATCATATGATTTCACTGATATGAGGAATTTAAAACAAGACAGAGGAGCATAGGGGAAGGGAGGAAAAAATGAAACAAGATGAAACCAGAGAGGGAGACAAGCCATAAGAGACTTAATCTCAGGAAACAAACTGAGGGTTGCTGGAGTGGAGGGGGGTGGGAGGGATGGGGTGGCTGGGTGATAGACACTAGGGAGGGTATGTGCTATGGTGAGCGCTGTGAATTGTGTAAGACTGATGAATCACAGACCTGTACCCGAAAC
Organism: Neomonachus schauinslandi; assembly: GCF_002201575.2. Classification (NCBI taxonomy): domain Eukaryota; kingdom Metazoa; phylum Chordata; class Mammalia; order Carnivora; family Phocidae; genus Neomonachus; species Neomonachus schauinslandi. Next base: position 28,974,312 of record NC_058407.1, on the reverse strand, counting down.
AAATAATACGTTATATGTTAAAAAAAAAAAAAAGAAGAAGAAGAAGAAAATAGTAGGAAGGGAAAAATGAAGGGGGGGAAATCGAGGGGAGGATGAACCATGAGAGACTATGGGCTTTGAGAAACAAACTGAGGGTTCTAGAGGGGAGGGGGATTGGGGGGATGGGTTAGCCTGGTGATGGGTATTAAAGAGGGCATGTATTAAATGAGCACTGGGTGTTATACGCAAACGATGAATCATGGAACACTACATCAAAAACTAATGATGTAATGTATGGTGACTAACATAATAAAATAAAATTAAAAAACAGAAGAAAAAATAGCTTTAGGGTAAACTTATAAAAATAAAATGAAGTTTTAAATTTTAGTTCATTGAAAATAATAATAATCTTTTCTTAATTAATCTTTTAACATATCCAATCATAGTTTAAATAGTCATTGGCAAGCCTTGTTGGTATCACCATTAGCTTACTCCCAGTGAAAACACTCTGAAGGCAGAGAAAACATGAATTGGGGCTCAGGCCTGGCATCCTATCAGTGGAGATGGATCCCTTTGGTTCAAGATTTGAGATCTCTAGCTCAAGCCTTATCCTCACTTTTCCTAGCCCGTGTCTTCCACTCTAGCCAATTCCTATATCTGCTTATTTTCTTCTGCCTGTCCTTTCCTTTTGTAGAGAAAACACTCTTTTCTTCTCTTCCTTTCAAAATTCTGCTAATCCTCTAAGACCCTTTGTCCCATATTCTCTCAAATACTAACTGGTAACCTGATGTAGGGTATGTCTGACTTGTCTCTTTCTTGGTGCCCATAGCATTCACTACTTACATCACACTGGGCTTCTATTGTTGGACACTTCAATAAATTTTATTTGCTGCTTTTGTTTATATTAATTGTTACACAGAGAATCTTAAAATCTTAAGGAAAAATCTTTGCAACCTTCTAAAAATATGGTACATTTTCTCCTAATGGGTGTTTACTGCTTTTCTCATTCTAGCTGTCAGAAAGTTGATAACTAAATCTTGTCCTGATTATATTAACTCTATAACATATGATCACCAGTTTTACATTATTTCCCTTGAATCTATATTTCTTATTCTAATACATAGCAGCCAGATGAATTATGTTTATATTTATATGTATTGCCAATTCTTACTATACATCCCTTCAATTATTTTCTATAATGGCTGCAAGGACTAAATGGATGTGAGATTAATATGCTCCCAACCTTAAAAATGTATTTCTATGATATTCATCATAAGAAGCTGTAAATTTATCTCTACATATAAGTCACTCACAACTAAGCAATTCTCTCCATTGTTTTCTGAAAATTCTAATGCTATACATTGTTATTTTTAATGCTGAGCAAAACTCTGCTTCCCTAAAATTTCCACTCAATTGTCAAGAGGACAATTCTGTCATCTTGTAGTTGAAGTAAGTAAATTCAATTTCTCCTTTCCAGCGTGGCACTTCAAATACATCAGTCATGACCTTTTTCACTCAATTTGGGCATCCACATCTCTGTCAACTGTGCCTATAAGACATGATTTCCAAATTCTTTATCCTCATGATGATCATTCTGAGGATACTCAAAGGTTAATGCCCTTCCTAAAATGTCTTGCCCAGGACCAGACTTAATACTTCAGGCGTGGTCTACCAGAGTAGAATACAGAGACAGTGAGACTTGTAGTATTTATTTTTGACATTGAAGGCCGGCTTATTTATACTAAATGTGCAATGATATTCTGAGGGGAAACTACATTCTATTTATCTCACAAGTAGAGAGCTGGACTAGAGGATACAGTTTATAGGGATTCTGATGCCCTACCTGAAAAGACAATGCATTTACTCTTACAGAAGGCTGCCTTAGCAAAACCAAACCCTGTTTGATTGGGTTGGTCATCCTCCATTTATAACACACCCTCTTCCAACTATAGTTCTACTCATTCTTTGTTCTATGTGATCTTCTTCTATGTCCTGGGAAGATAAACTCTCGGGACTGCTTCACCCAGATGACCTTGATCCCCGGCCCCCAGTTAGGTTCAGTCAGAGGAGACGCTGACAGGAAATAAGGAGGTAGGACTATAGCTCCCTGCCTCTTTCAAGGTGGGCTTGGGTGTTTCATAATGCTTTGTTGGTTCCTATATCCCTCTGTAAATCATCCCTTCAGTAAAGCCTTCTCTGTGAACGCTTTTGAGAGTGTCACCAATTTTCTGCTGGAATCCCGTCTGGTAGACTGGATGTGTGACATCATAATAGAGTAGAGGTAAGTAAAAATCACAATCAAAGCACAGATACAGATAAGAATGCAGCATGCATTGTCCTAAATACAAAGCAAGATATAGATATATAGATATGAAGATAGAATTATATTTACTAAGTAAAATATGGATGGTTATCCCTTTTTCTCTTGATGCCAATCTTGGAGGCTTTATAACACTGACACCTCTTAGAAAACTAATGAAAGAAGACAAAAGAAATAAAATAATACTAAGATCAGAACCCATTTTGTATTTTGTTCCAATATTGAAGTACCCTCTAACTAGGAAAATAAAGACTTTTATTCATGACGTAAGAGAAGATTAAGATATAAAGTACTTTTTAGGATGCAAAGACCAAAGATATATGGGGTATATGTAAGAAAATTGGCTGATTTTTTAGGGATTAATGAGTATGATGTTTTGCTCCCCTCTTACCTCCTAAATAAAGAATTTAATAAATGCTTCCGTGCTTATTTATTACCATATAGTACTCTTGGCCTTACCTAAGTTTTGTTTTGAAAAATCCTGTGAGTCAGATCTTGTTACAACTCAAAAACAAACAAACAAACAAATAAACAAAGAACTCTTACATGAAGGTTCTTCAGGTTCTTGAAGTCCCCATCTTTGATTTCGGTTATTTTGTTGTTTTGCAAGTCCAGCAGTGTAGTGTCAGGGGGAAGATCTTTCGGCACTTGTTCCAGACCTTGCGTGAGAGTAAAAGCAATGTGCAGTCAGTAAAAGGGGCACAGGACCACAGGATCACAAAGGATGTGTTCACAAAAAATCAATGTTGCAATGAAAGTTTTACCACTACCATATTTTTTCTTCTTCTAGGAATTTTATCAGTTGTAGTTTAAAATATCTGCTTTATCCTTTCCAAAGAAGTCAAATGTTACATATATTTTTTAAATTATACACTGACCACATTATTTTCCCCATGTAATTACTTCTCTGTGTAAAACTAAAATTTATATTTTGTAAGGGAGTGGCTCAAGTTTCTCAGGGCACATTAGGGTTTTACCTCATTGTTCTTGTTTTAGAAAATAATTCCTTTGATAAGGGTTGAGTGCAAGTGATTTCTAAATCTATACCTTTCTACATAAATATACCATTTAGTAGAGAACAGCTTTAGCCAAATCATCAAAGGTCCGTTTGACCTAACCCAACATTGCCACAGATTACATTTAAAATGACTCTCTCTCTTCCATTGGCTTTGTTTCATATTGATGTAGGATGTTAAGTAGAAATTTTCTATTCTATTGACTCAAATTCATGTGATCTTTTCTATATTTGAGATTGCATAACATAAATCAGAAAGGTTTTTCAACCTCTCCATCATACCTAAAACTTGAATTCTTTCATTTTCATTCAACAAAGCCTTATGGAATACCTCCTAGACACCAACAATTTATCAGGCCCTGGGAATAGAGCAGGACAAAAACAGAAATTGCCCGCATCCCCGTAGAAAATATAATTCAATCTATAGTTTTCAATTAAAAAGAAAATTGCAACAGGTAATATAATTGCTATGTTGGGAAGATGTCTTTCCAATTTTGAACCTTATGCATATATGCATATATGCATATACTGTTAAATTATCATGGTAGTTATCGTGCTATCTTCCTGTCTTCCATGAAAATTACAGAAAGCGTATCTGAGATCACCTACCTTCTAAGTTCTCTGCAAATACTTTTTTACTCACATGGCTCTGTTGATAGTGGGGAAAAAAAAAATCTAGTACCCAATTCAGAGATCAACTATTATTATAAATTTAAATATCGAAATACATGTGATTCTAAACATACATAAGTATATTCCAAGAACTTACTACAGAAACAGTTCACAGAGAAATGACAAGACTGAAGTGTTTTTAGTGATAAACAGCTATCTTGTAGGAGGATATTTAACTGCATTATGTAGTCACAATCACTGCCATTTTCAGAAATGTCAGTTTGATAATTTCATGCAATTAGGAGTGGCAGACTTCTGCCAAATCTTTGATAATTAGTGTCCTCCAACCAAGAAAAGACACATTTCCTTTCATTTGGAAAAAAAGTTAACTGCCTACATTTCATTATTACTCCGTGGGCTTTTTGTCAAAGTTTTAATTTCCACTTATGCTTACATTTTTACATTACTGAACTTAAATCCTAGCGACTCTCTTAACATTTTTTCAAAGCCAAAGTGCAGATAAATTTCAGATGTGGAGAGGAAAAAATGATGTATCTACTTGGCTAACAATTTTGATTATGCTGTCTTCCTAGAATTTTAGGAACTTCTTGGGGTGAATTGTATACATTATTTTTTCTGAAGATTTGGCATAAAAATATCTTTAAGCTTGTGATCTTTGCATTTTAGTGCTTAGAAAGTCATTTTAATGATTAAAATCATAACCCTACCATCTTCTCTGCATTACCAGTAAATTTGTATCCATTTCAGGGAGTTTACATATTAGAATTTTTATTAAAACTTTATTCTGACATCAGATGCAATAACATACTGTTACATTTAAGGTCTAGCCAGGGCATTGGGGTGTCAAGTAGCTTTCTCAACAACTATAGACAGAGTATAACAGGGACTTTATCCTAGTTATGAGTTCTTAGAATGTCACAAAGGGAAGGACTATTAAGTAACAGCTAGTCTATGACTCCCAAACGCTGATCAGATAGACTCTATGATTAGGTTCTTATCAGTCTACACCAAAATTAGAAAAAAAATGAGTGCAATCAAATTAGTTTTAATATAAATTACGCATACATACATATTCACATACATGAATACACACATTTCTGAAACTAGCTTCTGCTTCTGTTCTAAATATACCTTCTTAAAAACAATTATAATAAGCAGATGGCAGGTTGTTGTCATTTTGTTGAATTTGGTTTGGACCTTATAAGAAATTGACTTGTTCAATATTCAATTTCACTTGTCCCAGAAATTAAAGAATTTCTAAACTAGTCCAATACTCCCTTTTATAGGTAAAGAAACAGAAATCAAGTGAAATTATATGACTTATCTAAGGTGTCTCATGTTTAAACTAAACCAAGAACAAGATGGTATGAGACCTCACTCTAGAACTATCCAACATGCCATATATACATGTAAACACTGTGTGTATTTTTTTAAAGATGCTGACCTATACTGTTCCTTGAACATACCATGCTTATTCTTAACTATTTGTTTTTGTTCCTATAATTTCTGTTTTATGGAACATTCCATCCACTCATATCCTTCTAGCTTCACTCTAACAACCCCTAAAAGTGTTCTAACAACCCCTAAAAGTGTTCTAACAACCCCTTTACCCCTCTCCTCTAAAATATTTGTCCTAACCACACCAGATAACAGTGACCCCCCCCCCCAAACTGCTGTTTGTATATAAACTCATGAGGTATTGTCCTTCACTTTAGTTTTCTTTCTTTTCTGTAAGTTCTGGAAAAGCAGGGACAAATGACCGTATTTCATGAGAGCTGTGATCTTACCACTTTACACATAAAGGTAGCTTTTTGATTGATTCGTTTATAAACATAGTCTGTCCTGCTGTCCCATGGTGAAAAGTTCATGGTCATGGCTTCAAGATCTTTTCTGCTATGTTTTGTTACAATCATCTCTTCACATCCTGCTTTCATAATGGTTCTTACTTTACCTCGGAAGTGCTAGAATACAAGTGGCTATAATAATCACAATTTTCTCTCTGATTCTTGGTCGGCCAGAAACATTTTAGGAATGAATGCTACCATCAAATATGCCCATTATCTGCATCTGAAAATTTCTCTCAATTTCTTCTGTGTCTTTGACATATTTGTGAGGAACTTTTGGCTACATGTGTCTGAAGGATACTATCCTTCCTGTCCCACATGGTAACTGATCCAATGGTACAGTTTCTCAGTATGACATATATTTTCAATTATAAACCCTTGCATGGAGAAACAGACCTTCATTTATGGATAAGTACTGTCAAAAACAATCAAGCAAACAATGAATATTGAATCTGATTAAGCCTCTAGATGTAACTCCCAATTTAGAAGAAATAGTCCAAGGTACATGCCTAAGTCTGCTAAAGAAATGGGTTCAACAATGCTAATTTAAAAATGGGCAGAATTGGGGCACCTGGGTGGCTCAGTCGTTAAGCGCCTGCCTTCGGCTCAGGTCATGATCCCAGCGTTCTGGGATCGAGCCCCGTATCGGGCTCCCCACTCGGCGGGAAGTCTGCCTCTCCCTCCTCCACTCCCCCTGCTTGTGCTCCTCTCTCACTGTGTCTCTCTCTGTCAAATAAATAAATAAAATCTTTAAAAAATAAATAAATAAATAAATAAATAAATAAATAAAATGGGCAGAATATATTAAACAGACATTTCTCCAAAGAAGACATCCAGATTGCCAACAGATATATGAAAAGATTCTCAACATCACTCATCATCAAGTAAATGCAAATCAAAACCATGAGATATCACCTTACCACCGTCAAAATCAACAACACAAGAAACAACAGGCATTGGTGAGGATGTGGAGAATAAAGAACCTTCTTGCCCTGTTGGTGGGAATACAAACTGGCACAGCCAATGTGGAAGACAGGCTGGAGATTCCTCAAAAAATTAAAAATGGAACTACCTTATGATCCAACAATCACACTACTGGGTATTTACCCAAAGAATACAAGAACACAAATTCAAAGGGATACACCCACCCCCATGTTTATAGCAGCAATATTTACAATAGCCAAGCTATGGAAGCAGCCCAAGTGTCCACCGATTAGTGAATGGATAAAGAAGATGTGATATCTATATCTATATAGATATAGATATAATGGAATATTATAGCCATAAAAAAGAATGAAATCTTGCCATTTGAAATGAAATGGATGGAGCTAGAGAGTGTAATGCTACGTGAAATAAGTCAGTCAGAGAAAGACAAATACATGATTTCACTCTTAAGTGGAATTTAAGAAACAAACAAGTAAAAAGGAAAAAAAAGGAGAGAGAGACAAATAAAGAAACAAACTCTTTTTTAAAGAAATTAACTAATTAATTAATTAAGGATCAAGAAGAGGAACCAGTCCTGCTGTTCCCAAAAAATTAATTAATTAATTTTTAAAAAGATTTTATTTATTTGAGAGAGAGGGTGAGAGAGAGAGTGCACAAGAGGGGTAGGGTCAGAGGGAGAAGCAGACTCCCCACTGAGCAGGGAACCTGATGCGGGACTCGATCCTGTGACTCCAGGATCACAACCTGAGCCGAAGGCAGTGGCTTAACCAACTGAGCCACCCAGGCACCCCCCCAAAAAACACGCTCTATATTACAGAAAATAAACTGATGGTTACCAGAAGGGAAGAGGATGGGGGAATGGGTGAAACAGGAGATGGGGATTAAGGAGTGCACTTGTTTTGATGAGCACAAGGTGATGTATGGAAATGTTGAATTACTATATTGTTCATCTGAAACTAATATAACTTTGTATAGTAACAAACTAGAGTTAAAATAAAAACTTAAAAAAAAAGAAATCAATTCAACAGAATCCCAATTTCTTCAACAGATAAACTGTAAGGAAAAGTAAAAAAAAATTAGTTTTCCAAATGTATAGTTTAAAAGAGACTTAAAAGCTATTTAAATGATTGCAATATATGTACTTCATTTGGATCCTAACTCACACAAACTGTAAAACAAAGCGTTTCTAATACTTGTGAGATGATTGAAAATGTGCACACTGAATATTTGATATTATGAAATAATATTAAATTTTAGATGTGATCTGATTATGATTGTATTAATTAAGTGCTTTAATCTTTCAGAGAAACATACTGATATATTTTTGGATAAAATGACATGACATCTGGAATTTGCTTTGAAATTAAATGGAAGGGGGAAGATGGGTAGAGATACATAGAAAAATACTGGCATTAGTTGACCCTTGTTGAAGCTCGGGGATGTGTGCACCAGAGTCTCTTACTTTGCAGATTTTGTATATTTAAAAATGTTTCTATAATTTTCTAAATAAGATTTGTATTTGAATTTTCATCCTGGTTCCTCTTCTTGATCCTTAACATCCCCAGGCAAGTTGCTTCAGCTGTCTAGGCCTCGGGTTTCTTGCATCTTTCACAGAATTTTTGTGAGAATTCAGTAAGTTTTTCTACAAAATAATCTCCTACCACAGTGCAAAGCGGGCCCTCAATTACTGGTACCTGGAAATATCATCAATAAGGAGATGAAAGAGTGCAGCTTCAATTATCTTGCTGATTATTTAGTCTGTAAATCTGTGACAAAGTGGTTTTTTTTTTTTTTCCTGTATAACATAATTATAATGCGTATTATCCCGAATCTGCTCTGCCCATGGATCACACACAGATCTTTCATTGAAAGCTCTTATTCCTGGGTTGGCTCTTCCTACCAGACCCTTTGTGGTCTTGTTGCATTCATCATTGCTCCCATGAAGTTCAGGGTCTCTAAAGAGCTTGTCTACCAAGCTCTGCCTTTGGCTGGTCACCCCTCGGTTTAGCAAGCACATGTTCCCCAACAAATAACTAAGCTTCCCAAAAGCTGTCCTGACCCATTTAACTCTAGTTTAGTAGTGGCAAATGCTATGCTCTTTTGGCAAATTTGTAAAATATCAGTCTTTGTTTATGTTGGGCTATTTGTTTTGGTCAGCATTATGATCTTTAGAGTCAGAGTGGCTTTGGGTTAAAATCAACTCCGGCACTAACTAGAGATAACTAGGAACCTTTACCTTAGCATTCCCTTGCCTCTATCTCTTCATCTGAAAATGCTGAGCATGAAGTAGACTGGGGTAGAAATACTAGAGCTAAAGATTCTTCTGCGGTGATTAAAAACTTTATTTCAGTTAAAAATTGTTTATTTGAACTGAAACTAATCCTCAAAGAGTATGAAAGCAAACAGTTATTCAACCTTAAGTATATTTTTATCTTAAGCTTTTAAATTAAAAAAAAACTAAATTCTGTCTATAAATATGATCTTATTAACCATATATGATTTTAACTAAGTCATTCTTATTGAAACTGATGAATTTTATAGTCATTCCCAAACTATATGGAAAGTAAGATGTTGAGTGTTTTAAATGAAATATTAGCCAGGTAAAATTCGCTTCAAAAAAGATATTCTACAATAGAAAGAAAGCCATGAGGATATGAGTCAATGCCTTTCGTAATGATCTTAAGTAGAAAGTTTAAGTAACTATGAAATAAACTTGTAAATTAATGTGCATATAACTGATTTGACCTCTTAAGTAGTTTGCAACTGTTAAATAATGACCTTCACGGGGATGCGTAATATCTGTGGACCTTCTATATATAATACATAATGTATGCCTGTGTTTCTCATTAGAAATGTACATAAATCTGAGTATGTAGATAATTGCATCTTCCAAAGATGGCATTAATTGTATCTCCCATCCTATATGCTTTTATTAAATACAAACTGGTCCCAACCCCATCAAAAGATGAAGTGAATCAAATTCCCCTCCTGTGGAATCTGGGATGGACTTATAATGTCTTGATGACTTAATGGAATGGGCCAGAAGAAACACACAGCATGACTTTGGAGGCCAGGTCAAAAAGGTTGTACAGCTGCTACCCAGTTCTTCTGGGACACTTGCTCTGGAGGCAGCCAGGGGCTATGGGCTATGTAAAAAAGCCTGTCTAAGCTGAGACCACCCTGCTACAGCGGCCACATGGAACATTCCAGATGAGAGAACAGCTGAGCTCACAGGCAATAGCAGCACCAACTGCAGTTATGAGAGTGAGCTGTCTTGGGTGTGGAGCCTAAGCTAGACTCCCCATGGCCATGGCCCCAGCCAACACCTGACTGAGACGCCTGAGAGACCCCGAGCGAGAACAGCCTTTCTGAGATCTGCTCAAATTTCCTGTACTTAAATAATGAGCAAAATAAAATTATCTTTTTAGATCGCCGAGTTTTGAGATAATATTTATTCAGCAATAGTAACAGGAACAGAGTGGTTTTCTAAATTTAATTATTTTTCAGTGAGCATCCTTTAATATAATTCTAATTTTTCCATTAAAATGCAATTATTTCCAAGGCTAGTCTGAATTATTTATTTGTTCTCCCAAATTCTGTAAATGGAACTTTATCTTCTTTAAAATAGGGTTATTTATTAAAGTAAATAAAATTCTACTTGTTACCAGAAAATCATTTCTGAAATAAAGGCTAATGAGAATTGTACTTTTTTTTCAGGTTGTCCCCGTGATGAATAGCATGGTTCTGCTAGCAAATGTCAGCAATCTGGTAAACATCATGTTGGACAAAGGCCAGGATGTCCTAAGACATCATGCTTTCTTTCCCCGCTGCTCTGTGGCAGGGGTCCAAACTCCAAGATTTATTCTTGTTGGTTTCCAACAGTATTTTTTATAATTCTGTCTTCAATTTAATAATTAGGACAATGGTGATACACTTCAGTTTTTGGCACGTGACATGACATGTTGGAGTCCCAGCTCCATCAAAAACCTTTCTGTTCAAGGCAGACATGTTTCCCTATTTCCCTCTTAAAAATGGCCATTTGATTGTGGTGGCAGTTGGATCAGCTTTCAGAAATAGGAGATTCCCCCTTTAATTCGATTCTCTTTTCAAATAAACTCAAGGAAGGTTTAACCTTCCTGGTTCTATGTCTAGTCACCCTCAAAACAAAACAAACAAACAAAAGCAAAAACGCTGTGTACCACAGCTCCATGACTCCTAATTCCCAGTCAGCCATGTTCCTTCCTTTTTCCAGCTTGATAGAATCAGGAATATTGTAGAATTATGCACTCATCCAAGCACCAGGTCATGCATATGTTCATTTATTCGTCAGGCATTTATTGATGTTGGAGTATCTACCAAGTATAAGGCATTTTATTGAGTAGAAGGTATACAAAAATAACTTATCACTATGCTTCCCTTCTGGTAGAGAAAGTAAATGTTTAAATAGGTAAATAAAATATACTGAATAACTATTATATAATATATATTTGATTAATATAGAATAATCAAGGCAAATGTAGATTACAGTGAAAGCACAGAAGTAGACAAGCTGCAGAAATTGCCTCAAAGCAGTCTTCAAACTAAGTCAAGGGCTAACTGACTCCTGAGTGTCATAGTGTAGTTGCTACAGGGCTTTCTCCTTTTATTAAGACTGGATTGAAAACCGGGTTGATTCTTCTTTATCCTTATTTTCAAGGAGATATATAATCTTCTTGCTATTCTTTGAAGGAGAAAAGTTCAGATTACAGGGTCTCCTGCATTTCTTTTGCCCAGGGAATTGATATTCTCGAAACCTATTCCCATCCTGTCCTCTGAAGCCAGGATGATCTTGCAGAGGAGAACGCCTCACAGCTGCAGTCTGACCAAATGCCTTGATCCCACACAGCTGCCTCTCTCTCCCTCCTGGGACTGAGAAGGAAACCAGGGATCTGTCAGTTCTCAGTCAGGTCAAGAAGACAGATGCTTCCTTTGGCTTTCTCTGACTCCTCTCTTCCTCCTCCCCATCTTTAACCCCTGGTGTCAGGAACTTTGGCCATCTGGGTCACATGAGAATTCCTCCTGCTGCATCTAAAGATCTGCCATACTCCACCCTCTCCAATACGAATTTAGGCAACCCACTGGGCATGCCCTGTGCACAGCCTCCTTCCCATACCATGTCTTAGGCACACCCTTTTGATGCATCTGAAACTCCTAATGAGGGTCACCCCACGTCCCTGCTGCTGCAGAGCCAGACATAAACTATAAAAGCAACTGAGCTTCCAACATTGTCTCTGCCCCTCTACAAAATAGCCCTAATTTATTCTTCTGAGTTGACTTCACAGAGGAAGTCTAATGGTTCATTTACCTCACATATAAAATTTGCTTCTGGAAAACCAGTTTCCCCAGACAAGAAATAAGCTATCTCATGTATGTCCCAAGTGGTGGCTACTGACAAAATTTTCACCAGTTGAAGCAAAATGATTAAAAAGAAGAAAACTAACTCTATGCAGTGTAAAGGGTTGTGGGTTTTTCTTTTTCTTTCTTTCTTTTTTTTTTTTTTTTGCTAAGACATTTTTAAAACTAAAATATCCTTTGCCATATGAGGTACATTTTAGGAACCAGTAGTTATTTGTACTGCTTTTACATGGCAAAATAAAATGTTACATCTTCCAACATCATCTCTAGAGAGCCAAATATGTGGGTTGTGAATCATTTATCATTATAAAATAGCCAAATGTTTCACTGTTCTCCACTTCACCAAACCAATTTTGTTCAAAGGAATGGTGTTTGGAGAAGACTGAATTGCTTGATAATTGTACCATTTTCTAATTCGTGTCTATTTATAGTTGGAGGTGATGTGGTCCTCTTTAGGAGGGAGGGAAGAGAAGGCGCTATTTTGTATCTAGCTCGACAGGCCCTGTACTTCTCAGAGATTCTCAGTGTTGAAGAAAAATAAAAGAACATTATGAGGAATAGCCTCATGTTACTAGCCAACTTTGTCTGAAATGGTAAACTAAACAGAACAGTATGGTAGACACTTTTATCAGTATTTTATATTCTTCCTAATGAAATGTGATATATTCCCATTTCTCCAATGAAAGTTTCAATGTTTCGGCATTTACAGGTAGTAAATGGTAAAGCAGGACTTGAGTTCAGAGGTGTTGAACTGCAAAACCCAAGTTCTTGCAACTATTAAATCATTTTAAAAGCTTTGTAAATTCTTTTGAAATTTGCTTATAAGAAATGCATCAAGGGGCTCCTGGGTGGTTCAGTGGGTTAAGCATCTGAGTCTTGATTTTAGCTCATCATGATCTCAAGGTTTTGAGACTGAGCCCTGCATTGGGCTCCATACTCAGCATGGAGGCTGCTTGAGGATTCTCTCTCTCCCTCTCCCTTTGCCCTTCCCCCTACTCCCTCTCTCTCTCAAATAAATCTTTAAACAATTAAAAAAAAAGAAATGTATCAATAACTATTACTTTAATTTGGAAGATTAGTCAAAAAACAGTGCTTATACATATTTCACCTCAGGGTTGATCTGCCTTTTAGCAACAAAATGGAAGTCAGTACCAAATAATGCTACCTGGTAACACTTGAGCCAAAGATGAATGGCTACCTGGTAACACTTGAGCCAAAGAGTATACATATAAGTAAGGGAATTGTTTTCCTTCAAGATAATAAGTACATAAAACAGCAGCCACTCACAGGATCAATATTAGGACATTTTAAAAAGATTTGACAAGAATGAGTTACATTGTAGGTTTATTATTTTAAGGTAACCCATAGATTTTTGAACTTGTTCATCTTACATTTTTTTTTTTTATAAATGCTACATTTAAGAGTAAATTGCTTTATGTCTTAAAAGGATAAATTAAAAAAAAGAAGATAGGGGTCTCATTCAATTCTGGTTCAAATTACAAGCTAAATTACAACAAATTCAGCCAAACAACTTGGCCAATATCTGTGGAGTATTCATTACTTTCTTGGACAGGTGAAAAAATGTTTACTTTCTCAATCCCCCATGCTAGAGAAAAACATACATAATGCTATTTTGATAAATTGGAACGAGGAACTAAAACATCCATGTATCTTCTTGAACACCTCAAATTTTCCTATGAACTAATTATTGAATTCCAATTTCAGTTTTTACATCTTAGCTTTGATATAGAACTGTTTAAAAAATCGATGTTGTTTAACTTCATCAAAAATACTTTCTAGTGGCAAAAATAGTCAAACATTTTAGTAAGAAGTGTTTGCTTCTATTAAATATTGTTTAGATATAAAATGACAAAGGACTACTGTCCTTCAACACTAGCTCCCCTCTGCTCATTAAAAGCTTTGGCAAGAATAATCCTTAAGAAAACATTAGCCTTTGATAACAATAAGCATTCACATTTCTCATCCCAAAGTGCATTACATTTTTTTTTCTCTATTATAATAATTCAAGCTTCATATTCAGGACTAAATAACTTAAAACAAAAAAATAAAATAAACTGCATTGCCTTTATGATAAATAAGGTTGCCTATTTCTCCTTCCTTGTTTTTTTCTATATATCTTTCACCTTTTACTCCATATAATCATCACATAGAAAATATATATCGAGAGTCCACTATGAGCCAGGCACCACACACAAATATGAGGTTCTCTAAGGCCAGCTGTGATTTTTCTGCAGATGAAGATGTCAAGGCTCCAAACAGTGCCAAGAGCATGAAGTGAGAAGTTAGATGGTAGTGGAGAGTGTGAATACAGTGTTTTCTTTAAAGGCAAACAGATTGTTCTTCCTTTTTGAAACGTATTTTCTGTTTTAGAAATACCTGACCAAAACCTGTCACAATATATTTATGAATTCAATAAAAACTAAAAGTAACTCAGATGAGACCATTGGTCATGGGAACTCAGTTCTCTTCATTCGGTAGGGTTCCCCCAAACAAATCATTATTATAATCTTCACTACTTCCTTGGTATATAAGGTCAGTCAGTCTTTTAAAGGAATGATGTATACTCTGGGCTCTTAGGTCAAAGATAACATATAGAAATCTTCCTCATCCAAAAGCAAACAAAATACACTGAAACAAAATAATAACAAGGACCTCAACGAAACCGTATCATGAGAAACCCAAGTCAATGAACTTGACATTTCCAGAGACTGGATTTTTCTGTTTAGTTTTGAGCAATAGATTTAGGTCTTTTTTAAAAAGACAGCTGGAAAACTGTCTCAAATGCTTTCATCAGACTCAAGTTTTATAAACTTTTTATCACGTGAGCAAACTACATTTATGGAAAATAAAGCCTGTGAAGCTACTGGACAAGTCCTTCCTCCTTAAAAATATCAACTTTTCATTGTTGGCAACGTATGTGGTGGGTATTAATCATGAACCCTTTTAACCTTGTTTCCAGAGGCAAAGTGAGATGTAACTGGCTTCACATTTCTTAGGAACTCGGCCATTTTAATAAATTTTTTAAAAGTTTACCCCTAGTATATCTATCACATGGTGATTCCAATGTGCAGATATTTTCAACTGCATGACTGTCCTGCTTATACCAACAATGCAGATAATCTCTAGATGCTTATAACAGTTTCTGTAGAATTTGAGAGTGATCCAATCCCCCTTGTAGCAAATATACAATTCAAAAAAAAAAAAAATCACCACCAATATCAGACCCACAAGAACAAGGACCATATTTGTCTTCCTCATTCCTTCCTTGCCAGGGCGTACAACAGATCTGACCCATTGTGGTATCTCTATATATTTGTTGAATGAATGAATGAAGGAATCCAGTGGAATTATCCTGTGGCCTTTTTAAAGCCTTTCTACGCACTTTTTTCCTGGGTGTTAAATGGCTATACAATATGTCAGCACTTTAAAAGCTATCCTGAATGTTTGATTTTGAGTTGTTACTATCTAACATGTTTTATGTTTTCCTGGGTTCCAGCATGTAGTTTAGTCCAACTGTAGAGGTAGTGACATATTTTCCTGCAAAATGTTGCTAGAAAGCTTCTTGTGAAGAGATACCGGGTTCCCAAAAGAAGTACCCTACTACACCATGGAGTTTCTTCCATTAGGAAATACATCATGGCAGAGTCATTCTATGAGGATTTTTTCTTTTTTTTTTTTCCTTATAAGAAAGGCAGCCAAAAAGAGAGGAAGAGAGAGAGAGAGATGCAAATCAACTGTCATGTCAACTACATTCATTCCCCTTTGGCCCACCTTCTGGGGCCTCAGACTTTCTGGAGATTTATCTTTTGAGTGTATTGCTCTTGGAATTCCCAGGCCAAATTTTTCTTGAAACATGATAAATCAAGCTGTATACCATGTTAGGCGAAAGATATATGTCCCGTGATTATATCGAATATTTACACCATATCTTGTTGTAAAGATTGCTTTTGAAACTTTCTAAAGAATATAAACAGCTAGATTACAAAATGCCAGAGGCAAAGGCAAAACTAAGACCCAGAGATTAAGGGAGTATTTTGGTTCTTGAAAGATAATTTTTTGTTCTAAAACTTTACTTGTTTTTCTTCTCATAACTCTGCATACTTTACAATTTAGTAATGTTCACACTCTGTTATCTGGGCTAAGCCAAGAGTAGAGACATCACCCAGGTTTTAACATCTAACATTTCTTGAAAGCAAATCATGGAATTAAAATAAACCATCCCTTCGGAATTGTGGAACAGAAGACATAATTTTGTTCAAAATTTTAATTTACAGAAGGGGGACCATGAAGTTCAGAAAGATTTTTTTAAAAGTGACTCGTCCAAGATTGCAAAGGTGATGGAGCCCCAATTTAAAAAAGAAAGAAAGAGGTCTCCTAACTTAAAAGCTCCTTCCTTCTATGCTATTCAGCTTCCTTTACTTCTCCATAGGTGGCACTGTCTCTCACATTTGGAACTGCAGAGATTAAAAAGGAAAACGCTAACCTCTCGAGGAAGCCATTCCTGTGAGTGAAGCAAGGTGGGTAGAGAGAGCCTGCACCTACTCACCCAGATCAGAACACTGGACAACTCGCAGGTGACACTGACAGCGGAAGGGACACACAGGTCCCAGAGGCTCTAGGTCAGAATCCACAGGAGCATGCTCTTCCGGGCCTATCCCAGAAGCCTCATCTTCTAGCATAAAGTCAAATAAGCCTCTCTGTTGGAATGGCCCAGCCCAGGAAACTTGTGCAAGCAGGAGGAAGATGACGGTTGCCTTCATGATTTATCTCATGTATTTTCACAGCCAAGGAACCTAGGAAACAAACGAAAGGTTTAGAAGAGTCGCACCACCTGGTTAACATAACACCCCACAGTAGAGTGAGTGTAAAGTATAAAAAAAACAAACAAAGAACCATCTTTCATTTCTTGTGAGGAAGCAGAACACTGAAATGTATTTGAAAGGTATGTAACACACTACCTTGCACAGCTATTTACTTAGGAAAAGAAATTTGAATGTAATTTAAATCTTCTTGCTTGAATTTGGGGTCTGAATTGAGATGGCATATTATATATTCACATCATTTGCAAAATTGTTATGATGATTAGACCATATTGGAATTCTCAGGGCTCATTCAACACAAGCCAGGCCACAGTCAAATAAAATTTTGTCTATGCACATGAGAGATCTTCAATTCTGCATCAGAAATCTCTCTGGAAGCCAATCTCATCTCCCCATCCCACTGTGTTTATCTCGGTCCAGACCTTTCTCATTACTCCCTGAACTATCACAAGAGCTTCCAACTGGTCTCGGCCTTGAATATTTCCTTGACTCCAGGTCATCCCCCACTCTGCTGCTCAAGTCGTGTTCTGAGAATTAGATTTCATTGTATCCCTATTCTACAGAAAACTCCTTGTTGACTTCTCAAGGCTTGCCAATAAGGTCCCCATCTCCTTTGTGGCCTGTGAGACCATTCATAATTTGGTACCAACCGATGTTTCAAGCCCGCTTTCTCTCAATTTCCTCTCTCCTCCAGTCCCCACCTCAACCCTGACACTCAAAGCTAAGTGCCATTTAAGATACCTACCTTGTAAGATGGCAGTGAAGACTGAAAATGATAATGGACTTCCCTTGTGGATTCCCTGGCTCATCCAGGCAGGATGCTGCTTCCTCCCTCTTCTGTGCCCCACAGCACGTTGCTCTTACCTCTTTTAAAGAACTTATCACATTATACTGTAATTTGTTTTGCGTGCTTGGTCTGTCCCCCCAACTAGAAGATGTACTCCTTCAGGGCGTGTCTTATTATTCTTTGTTCTGTACCCAGGCCTTGCACAACATTTTGCACATAAATGACTCAATTGACCATCAATTTATTAATAATACAAGTTATTCGGTTTGTTCCAGGCAACCAGTCGGTCTTATTTTTTTAAAACCCAAACTTATCTTTTTTTTCAATATCAAATTTCTGGCCTGAGAAAGGTAACAAATGGAAAACCTCAATTTGGTGGAAGCACGATTTATTTTTTAGAATAAATCTATGGGCCAGTTTCTCAAACTGATCATTTTTTATTAAAGCAGTAAACATATATGGAAAACCCTACTGATTTCTATAGGACTTACACGTTATCTGGTTTTACCCAGAGGGCAATTTTGTAAACAAACAAAAGTACAGTTTTGACAAATCCATACAGTATTTATCCATTCATTCAATAAGCACTTTAGAAACATACATCTGTCATTGAGTTGGGGTTCAGCTGGCTGAAGGGAACTACATAGATCTGAATAACAAAAAGTAGTTGATCATGTAGAGAACAAGCAGTCTATTTTTGACTTGATATGTCTTAAAACCCTATGGAGGGGTGCTTGGGTGGCTCAGTCGTTAAGCGTCTGCCTTTGGCTCAGGTCATGATCCCAGGGTTCTGGGATCGAGCCCCGCATCGGGCTCCCTCTCCCACTCCCCCTGCTTGTGTTCCTGCTCTCACTATCTCTCTCTCTGTGTCAAATAAACAAATAAAATCTTAAAAAAAACCCAAAAAACCCTATGGAAACTAAGGATTCCCAAAACACATAGCAGATGTTATCTTTAGTTCCCCACATCTACTTTGAAATGTACACGTATAAAAATCATATTGAAGCTGCCCATTCATAACCAGATGTAAAAAAAAATGATTTTTAGTCATCAGTCAATTGTAACATATGCAACAACCACAAAACCAAAAAACAAACAAAGACAAAAAGACAAACCACTTTGGATCCCCTAACCTTAATGTATCTATCTATGTAACTTCTGGAACTTCTTGGCTAGAGGCACTAGAGAGGGAAAAAAATGTTTTTCGATTTCTTACACTTGTGTTCTTAAGTTTATATTTATTACTGAGGTCTGTGTAAGGCAGCGTATACACAGTACGGGAATGTGGCTTCTCATTTAAAAAATACCACAAAGATTATTATTCACACTGCCCCTTTAAATTCAGTATCAGGTTTTCTCTGGGAGTGTGTTCCCACTCAGTTACTGCAGAGCCTTTTAATGGAGACCCTATTGTTTTGGCAGTGTTCCCTTGGACTGGATCTAAGGGAGTGGTTTCTGTCTGTTTCACATTAAAATGCAATGTTTACGGTTTACCACAGTTTGCTAGGCTTGCATACTTAATGTCTTACAATTTTAGAAGAAAAATGAAGCAAAGTAATTGCAGATTTAATAAATAGCAATAAGAATTAACGCAGATGTTGCTTTTTGATCTTTTCTCCAGAACAGAAAATGCCTGGTTGTTTCACTAACCCCAAAAAAGGAAATGTTGAACACTAGCTCAGAGGAATATTATCATTTATATGTGTTTACTCTTGTTAAAATGGTGCAAATTCTCTGTACAATATTTTTCTTGGTTTACAGCTGAACACAAGCAGGAAGTTTATAGCTTCCATTACTTATTTTATATCACTTTGATAGGTGTGTGTGTGTGTGTGTGTGTGCATTTTAACCTGGAATGTCCTGGAGAAGAAGAATATGTCCAGAAACTTTATACAAATTCCCCCAAGAGATGATTTCTTTTAAATTAGTGTCATAATACCTGAAGACCCAGCATCTTAAAACAATTAGTTATTAATAATTTCTTATCCTGTCCTTCCTTCCTTAGTATATAAGAAAAATAAACAAAAAAGAGCAGATGCCCTTGTAGAAACCAAGGAGATTATTACTGAGACAATAAACTGTCTAAATTTCACGGAAATTGTTTTAAGCATTCTCAAAAAGTATGACTCCTTCCTAGGTATAATGTCACTACTCCACTAAAGCTAGTTGCCACAGTTTGTAAGTGTTTCATCAAAAATAATAATTTCTGGCTCTTTAAACTACTTCAGCCCATTAAACTAACTATATCATTCAGTTCAACATTTGTAGGATGTCATTCATGCCTCTGGTATAACTTTCAAGATCAAAATTTAACCCTCAAGAGATAAGTAAAACTACAACTGCAGAGCAAAATAAAAATCCCCCAGCACTAGGTGAATGAAAAACCTCAATAGTAATGGAAATAATTCAAAATAGACAACAAAAATGGCATTTATCCATAAATAAGGACTGCTATAGGAAGCATTTGGTTCTTTTTCTGGTCAAAATAGCAATAGGAAAAGAAAAAGCCACAGGAATTTATGTCACTGGGAGCCCACTTAACCAGTGGTCATTGTGTTACCCTGTTTTGAAATTAGCAAGAAAAATAACCTACACTCTCGTTTTCAAGTGATGTATCTTACAGTAAAATTTCATTGCATTGAAAATACTGAAAATACTGACTGGGTTTTTTCTTTCTCTGTAAGGAATTATGACGCTAACTGTGAGATTATCTTTAATAAGCAGCGTAAGTATTTTCAATGTTTATTTTCACCTCTCTGGTGATAATTCCTATTCTTTTCTAGGTTGTAGAAATATACATTCATTTGACTTCTGCAGCGAAATCACCAGAGTTCACATCTCTGAGGTTTTAAAAGTTCTGAAAATATGCAAGAATTCAGGAGGGAACTAAATCCTTAAATATACATATATATATAGCCCAGCTACAAATAGTATGCTGATCTAGAATATAAATGCTTTCTAAAGAAGTAAAACATTTCATTAGTACAAATACAAAATATATCAATATAGATAGTCATGGTGTTAGGTTATAGTTCTTTTAATAAACATCTTTGCAAGAACAGAAAAAACTAAAACAATGCATTCAACCATTTTACCAAATATTTAACTTCTGTCTTCAAGTAATACTTGCTTAAAATACTGCATAAAGAGTATCAAAAGTTTAGAACGATTTTTTTTTTCTTTTCTTTCTCTCACCAAATAATTCCTTTTGCCCTCAGCTTGATCGAAGTTTTATTAGTCTGTAGCAGAGTTCAGGACAATTATTGAAAACCATACCTTTTAATCCGGGGATTTGCCACAGGAGCCCTCAAAGCTGAGATGTAATTACACTAAATATTCAGCCCAAGCAAAAAGAGTTTGCAGGTGTGGAAAGGAGGAGGGGGTAGGTGCTGCTCTGTGACTGTCACTAGGTTGAAAACCTCCTGCTTCTACTCCATAGCACAGTTAAAAAATAAGGTTTCCCTCAATGAACACAATCCGGCTGACACCCACATTAGATCATATGGTAATGATATGTCTCTTGTATTGCAGCCAGAAAGTTTATCGGCCTTTTTTCTCCCCATTTGCTTTATTCCTTTTGCATCTACTTAAGATTCTAAAGGGCTTATGTGGTATAGAGGGGCAACTTGATTTGAAATTTGTTTTATTGTGTCGATTCATTTCCCTAAAACATTGTAACTAAAGGGTTTGCTTCCCCACCCCCAGCCTCACTCCACTATCCACCCTTTCTAGGCTTGGTTATAAGTAACTTCCAAAATGACAGTTTTTCTTGCTTTCATGATGTGCAAATCTGGCAAATGGAACGAAATTAATCTTGCGGTTATTTTGAATGTGGTCTGCAGAAATACATGAGTACATTTATATGAAAATACTGTTTCAGATTCTTACTTGCCCTGAGCTGTTTGTGCAAATTCAAGTACTCTGCTGTGGAGTTTTTCTAGTATTTTGAACATATTTCTAAAGTGTCCTGGAAGAAAGTCATGGTTTTATATGAAAAGAATGTCACTGTTGCTATTATTATTATTATTATTATTATTATTATTTCATTACTCATAGTTTATAATCTTTCTTGTTGTTTACCAGCCATTAGGTTTCTTCTTATTTTTCTAAATAAAACACATAGATACTAGAAATTGGTCACATTTTAATTTAGCCTGCATATGAAAATTTTGATTTTCGTGGTTTATTCTTTTATATAATCCAGAACTTTGAAAAGGCAACAGAGTCTATGGCTCTTTTCAAATTTCAGGAAATAGAAAAAAGAAAGTGTAAACACAAGCAAAAATATTTATTTAGCTACTGGAAAGCATTTTTGTGTTTTTGTAATTCCCTTGCTGGATGCTGTTTAATTCTCTCCCTGTGTGTCTCTATGTTTTGACTTCTATCTTTATGCCCTGGCGCCTAGGCTGTTACCAGGTGGAAACTTGAAATCAACATCTGTGAAACATGAGAGGATAGAGGATAGCCCTCCCATCCTCCACCTTCCCTTTCCCTCCCCTAGCCATCCAAGTACACAATTCTACAGTATATACTTCTGCCTTGATGAAACTTGAAGGAATTAAATTCTTGAGTGGGTATCTAAAGGAGGGGAGGGGTGCTGTCACATGATATTTTGCCTTATTTCCCAAGACCCGCCTCCCTAATTTTATAACATCTTACCCCACGCCTCCTCTCTTTGACATTGAATAACCACATGCCCAGTTATTCCAATCGTTTAGAAGAAAAGTCAAGTATTATTTTCCCTGGATGTTGGTGCAAAATCCACGATTCCCTTATGTGGAATTAATTACGTTTTTCTCTTGAATTCCTCTTGCATCCATTTCTTTCACACGACATGCAATCGCTTCTTTTTCATGTGATAGCTGTTTACGGACGTGTGTCACCCCAAGGGAGGAAGCGCATCATTTTCATTTGTAGAGTCCCTGCACCCAGCATAGTCATGGTATATAGTAAATTCTCAAGAAACGCTTGTAAATGACCACATAAAGACAGTCAGAACACTGGT
This sequence comes from Neomonachus schauinslandi, assembly GCF_002201575.2. Classification (NCBI taxonomy): domain Eukaryota; kingdom Metazoa; phylum Chordata; class Mammalia; order Carnivora; family Phocidae; genus Neomonachus; species Neomonachus schauinslandi. The sequence goes on along the minus strand of NC_058407.1, from coordinate 28,951,549 downwards.
TATAATTCCACCATGATTATTGTTTTGCCCAGCCCTGGTTTGCTCTTTATCAAAACGCAACCCTACCATAGTGTATATGATGAATAATGGCAATAATTGTCATCGAAGAGAGAGAAAGGGGTGGGGGGGATAAGGGTATGAAGGAGAAAATGGAAGAAGAAAAGAAGACACATTATCTTGATAGGTAGATCATCTTACTTTTATAAGGCAGAGCCATTTTGGTTGCCGTTCACATCTGGGTTTTTTTTCCTCTGAAAAGTAAGACAACATACTTAATCTCTCTGAGTCTCAGTTCCCATATCTGTATGATAGGTAAAAATTATTACCTAGTTTAAAATATTGGAGAGAAGATGAAATGAAGCAGTATATATAAACACAAGCAAAGTATATATAAGTATATATAAAGCGCAGAACTCAGAGCATGGCCCGATAAATTAAGCTCTCCATAAATGTTAGCTTTTATTGTTTTCTGATGTATGTCATAACAGTCCTTTGAGTTGAGCAAGGGAAATCATTTTTACTATTTCCATTTTACAGATGAGTAAATGGAAGTCCGATGATCTGCCCAAGTTCACAGAGCTGGTAAGAAGCACAACAGAAACTAATACCCAGATCTTCTTGTACATAATCTAGTCTTCCATTATTGTACTAGATTTTAAGAAAGACCGAATTCTTAATAAAGAAGATTAACTAGCAAAATTCTTGGATAGCATGTCTTTGCAGACTAGTTTAAAAACTGTGACCAAGTTACAATTCTTTTTACATGTCATCTTTGTGCAAGAACAAACATTTCCATTTTTTTTTTTTAATTTTAGTCAGAACTTCACTTCCAAAACCCCAAGGATTTTACCAAACATCATCTTACTTAAAATCCCTTTAATCGGATGGTTAAGTTGTATACATTTTCACTCCCACTTTAGGTAGAAGACACTAAGACACAACCAAGTCATCTGCAATTAAGTCACAAAGATGCCTGGGGCTATCATCAGAATCCAGGTCTCTTGCAATCTAGTGTGAAATGGAACACTTTTGAGGTTAGAAGCAGTGGTTGTGCAGAGGCTGCTGAAATTTATCCTGGCTTGGAATGTTTGGGGGTAGGGTTCACCGAAACCTTGGCTACCTTATAGATATTTGAAATATTCAAATTCAGAACACATACCACATCTGCTATTAAAACCATTTAAACTATGATTTCTACTGACAACCCACTCGTTAGCAGGGTAACTATATTCTACATGTTGTCAAAGTTCATTTCAAGGCTAGTCACTCTTTCTCACTAACATCAAATACAAGTGATTTAAATTGTACCTGTATATTAAAGATGTGAGGAATGCCAGAGTTTAGAAAGGTCTCCTTCGGGCACCCTTTTATTTTCTAAGAGGTTTGGAAGCAAGTGATTATCATCACAAACCTGATGTGACTGGTTTATTCTTAGACTGACTCTTCAAAGTCAGGTCAGGGGCTGGAATGGGTTGTCTGGCTCTTTATTCTGCCACCCTGGACAGATTTTCTCTTTTAGCCAAGAAAGAAGGTTCGGGTGGAATTCAGGGCAGCCTTGAACACAGGGTGGCTTGAAACACAATCTGGTCGTAGAAAACTATTCCCTTGGCCATCTTTCTTTCCAACAAGCCTCCTCTCCCCTGACCCATCACCATTGTGTTCCATGGGCTTGTCCCTTGTATAAATAACTTAACCTCTCTGTCCCTTAGGTTTTTAATCTATAAAGGGATAAGCATAGTAGTACCTACTTCATAGATTTGTGGAGAGGTTTCAAATAGGTTAAAATGTACAGCACTTAGAATTGTGCCTGACACATATCAAGTAACATGTAAGTGTTGGTTGTTGCTTCTGTTATTGTCACACCTGCGGTGGTGTTGTTGCAAACCTTTCCTTGGACACTCCAGTCCAGTAACCAGACTGTATCTTTTTCCTAGCCCAAGATGCAAGAACTCACATAAGCCATGATATAGTTGGAAAAGCAAGGACGTTGCAGTTGGATAAGTTTGAGTTTAAACCTTTCCTTTGTACTTGTTAAATTATACTCTCTGCCTTTCCGTATGCATAACATTTTACTGGGTTCCAAGTCCTGCTCAAATGCAGTCATGGACTTTATAAGTAGCCAGAGACTCCAGGTGAAGAATCTCTATTCTGGGAATAGGGACGAGGACAGGGTAAGTTATGAATTAAGATAGGGAAAAGAAACCTCTCTTTCACCACAGGGAGGTATTTGATTCCTTAATTCTCTGACCCTTTTCTTGAATGCTCAGGAGCATCTCTTTTATCAATGGCAGTCAAGAGATTTTTACTCTTTTCATGAATTGATCAGTTTGTACTGGGACAACAAGGCAACATGTATTGAATATCTAGTAGTGTGGGCAAAGAACATACCTCTCTGTTAAATACAAGGAAATTTCCAGTAACTTATCAAACAATCAATCAACCAGCAAATACTGACCGAGGAACCACTATGTGAGAAATATTAATATTAGGCTAATATAAGATACTAAGAAATAAAAAGTACAGTGTGAAAGGCATGACCTTAAAGAACTCAGACCAGTAAGGAGATAGGGCATAAACCATACACACACACACACACACACACACACACACACACACATATACATATTATATATGTTTATATATTTATGTTATATGTGTCATATAACATATATGTGTGTGTGTTATATAATATATATAATAGCATTTTAGAGTTTTCATACCAGGAAATTTATAATGCATTATATAATTATAATTCCTAGCCAAAGTAAAGTATGGTATAATTAAAAATAATTGTCTTAGAAAGGCAGAGGAGGGATGGGGGAGAGATCATTTTACACATGGAAAGTTAGGTAAGTGTTTATGGAGAACAAGTTACAATGTGAGCTGCTGAATCCTGAGGGATAAAAAGAATGTGAAAGAAGAGAGACAGCATTTTAGTCTGGCGGAGCAGAGCTATCAAAATCTTGGCAATGGGAAGGCAAAAGACAATAAATAAATCAATGCGGCTTAAGTGGATGTTTTCTTTCAAAGAAGCCATGAGCCCTTTTATGATCCTTGAATATTCAACAACTGCCATGGTATCTGACATGTTGAAGTCACACAATAAATGAATGTTCCCTGTTTGTGGTAATAACTAGCAGGAGATAAGGTAAGAAAGGAGGGCAGAGTTTGTGAAAAGTTTCCCATAGCGCACTCGTGTGTTTATTTATTTCTTCACCAAACACATTTGGTGGTTAATAGCGGCCAATTGATGTGCTGGTAGCTGGATGTTATCAAGGTATTTGAATGAGGTAATAGCATAATAAAAGTTTTATTTTAGCAAATAAAATCTAGCAAGTTTATGCAGGGTGGTGAAAGTAGGATCAAGGAAACTAGAAAAGAAGGCATCACTCTAGTCTTGATGTATTAATATCTTAGTAACAAGAAGATGAACATGATGAAAATAGGCCCACTGCTCAGGAAGGGGATGTGATATATTAAAGGTAAACGTTTGGAGCACCCATCCTGGGCCAGTGTTCTTCAAAGGCCTTATCTCAATTAAGACTCATGATAACCCTATTATTTAGGCACTATCATAATCAATTCTCATAATCAATTCTTTTTTAAGATTTTATTTTTAAGTGATCTCTTCACCCAGCCTGGAGCTGGAACGCACCACCCGGAGATCAAGAGTCACACATTCTACTCACTGAGCCAGTCAGGTGCCCCCCTCATAGTGGATCATAAAAGCACAGAGCTGAGGCTTGAAGAAGCCAAGTGCTCCACTCACCATTCTCCGCCATCCTGACCAGCTGCTTTGTCACGTGAGCAAAGGCAGGGAGAGTAAACTTCTTTGCTTTCATCTTTATCTCAAGGGAGAACATTCTTTAAATGCAAAAGAGCAACAAACAAAAAGCATTAAGCTAACTAAAGCTCTTGATGGATGCAAAAATCCCAAGAAATTAACCATTTTATGTGAATTCAGCTTTTAGGGCACTAAAACGGTTTGTAGCCTTGATGGTGACTCTAGTGCAAGTAATGAGGGAGAAATCATGCAATCTGAATTATGGGATTAAAAAAAAAAAAGGAAGGATTAGTGTAGCATCTTTCCCTCTGAATTCTCACATGGGGTAAACTCGATGTTGAATGAAGGCTGTTCTCCCACTGAGTGATGGCAGAATTGTTGTCATTTTACAGATGAGACCAGCTCAGGAGATGCACATACTGGAAGTGAGTGCAAACTACAAAAGAGAGAGATAAAAGCCAGACATTTCCTAGAAGACCACCTCCTGGTCCAGCTCCTGGCTGTTGACTTACTAGCTGACTAGTGCTGCTGAAGGCCTGCTACCATACACCACTGAAGTAAACTCCTTGGGCAATGCTGTACTTTCTTTTCAAACAAAGGAGGACATCCTATGTGAAGACAAAAGTTGAGTTGAAGCACAAGATGAGATGGAATAATGTAATAATGTAATGCCTGAACTGTAGAAGCAAAGGAGCCCCTGTCTTTGTAATTTCCCTTCACAAAACTCATTTCATTAGTTTTTCAGGGAGGTAGTCTAGTATAATAGTTGAGCACACAGACCCTGGGGCCAGAATGCTCAGGTTTGACTCTTGATTCTGACCCTGATTATCTTTGTGACCTTAGGCAGTGTCCCCATTCATGATAGCACCTTAGGATAAAAGTATAGCACAGGAGGATACAATGAGTCTGTATCTGTAAAGGGTGTAGCACAGAACCATAGAGAATAGGCTATGTAAGTCTATGTCAAGGAATGAAAATGTCAGAATGGACTGAGGATTTTAAGAGATTGTTTTCTTCTCCATGTTGTTTTTTCTTCATACTCTAGCCTGAAAGTTATGTCCTGTTTAGTTTGGAACACTTAAATGCAGGTCATGTCTGTGCAATGTGTATTTACTGCATGGCACCTATTTGTTCTGTAAATATTCTCCTTTCAGTTTACCCTGTATCCTAGGAAAAGTGAATGCTCCACCACAGAATACAGCCCTCTAGAATTTAAGTAGGCCAACGAATGAAAAGTTTTGTTCTAATGTCTGTCCTGTAAAATAATGACTTCATTTAGGAACTTTTTCTGAGATATAGCTCCTTGAGAACTATCTGATTTGATTCAAGTTGTCCCTTTAATAGCAATAATTCATTCCTAGTAATTTGCCTTGTTGAGGTTAATTCTTTAATAATTCATGAGATGAATTTTTTGATGCAGACATATATTAACATGACAACAAAGTGAAACATGCTTTCCCATGTAAATCATATGAGAGTTCTTATATTTGGAAACAATCCTGTATTTTGAATAAATCCACTTCAAATACTTGAGGAAATATTACTGTTCAGAAATAATTTATGTGCCCATTTTTTGTAGAATGATGTCTAAGCATATCATTTATAAAAGCATTAAATCACCAATGTGCAAGCTTACTTTATAATTATGAGTCTATAGGGATAAAAAAGAAAATTGAGGCATGATCACATGTAGTGTTTCAGGTTTAAACCTCTTTGGAGCTTTCTTCATCAAAAGGTTGGCTTCTCATGAAACATCTTCATTCCTGGGGGCCAGTTTCAGTAGCTTCCCTAGCATTACTCATGGTCGGAAACAATTCACAATCCAACTAGAAACAGAGTGATTCTTCCCATAGGCCAAGAACCATAGAAGTGTGTGCTATCAAAGCAGCTCTTTAAGTAGGTGATTTGTTAACCTTCTGAATGATAAGAACATTATGTGCCTGTCTGAGGAGAGTAAAACCACATTAAGAAAAGCTACTGAGAGATTCCAGGAAATATTGAGATTATTTTTGCTTTCATGTAGTTGCAAATCCTGATGGTTGTCATCTGGCAATTAAAATATGGTGACACCAATGTTACATTAAGAAATATTTAATGATGCCATTGCAAATTTGGTGGTTTCAAAGGCCGTGTGTGTGTGTGTGTGTGTGGTTAAGAGCATACACAATGTAAATTTTATCATTTTCTATTTTAAATGTTCAATTTAAGGGCATTAAATATATTTATAATGCAACCATCACTAATGTCCATTTCCAGAACATTTTCATCATCCCAAACAGAAACTCTGTACCCAACCAAACATTAACTCCGCATTTCTTTCTTCCATTTGTCTTCAGTAAACCCTATTCTACCATCTCCATAAATTTGCCTATTCTAGATACTTCATTTAAGTAGAATCATGTAACAAATTTTTGATTTAGAAAAAAAAAAGGCTTTTTTTTTGCTAGTTTAAAAAATACATATTTAAATGGGAAGATAGTGAAATAGGAGGAAATCATCACAGGCAATGAAGAAGCCAGAACCATATTGCTTCAAGGGAAGTGTTTCTTCTTGGAGAATAACCCTAGCCTCAATCAATAAATCCTAGTCATTGGGCCTGGGAGTTTGCTATATTTATGTCAAAGATGAAATTTAAAGACACCTAACATTTTTTAATTAAAATCATTACCAAACAAAACATAACAATTAAAGCATACAGATTTTTTTGTAGAAAGTAATTCACCAAGGAAGCTTTAATATCACCAAATGTTTGTTTACAAACATTGAGAATATAATCTGAAGACGAGCTAATGCATTTGGAATGATGGTACTGACTCCTTATCAGTAGGCATTTATTTTCAGTTCTTTGCTCAGTACTGATAACTGAGCTTCAGTAAGGTATCTGTGTCTTGTCACAGCAGTCCTGTGAAACAAGGAACATAAGGCTATGTTTTATGATTATACAATACATTTAAACTAACTTGGGATAGTCAAATAAACCTGGGTCTTACTAGAAATATTTTCTACACTAACTAGCTATTTTTATGAAAGTACTAAAAACAATATCTTCCTGAGAGAATAGCATCTATTTCTGTAAAGTGCTTTTAAAATTTCTTAAAAAGTACGTTGAAATTAAAAAATAAGCCACTTAAATGTTTAATTCCAAACAATAGAAATAATTTAAGCCGTGCGTAGAGATTTTTAGGAAGAAAAAATTCAGTTTGGACAAAAGTTACCTTGGGAGAAATGAAGTTTCTTTCATTCATAATTTAAGAGTCATAATTCAGTTCACTGCAAACTGAATTTATATTAAGACATCCTGAATGTGGGTACCAGAATGAAAGCTCCATCAGAGCAGGGATATGCATCCCTTTTGTTCCCTGCTTGATCTCTTCTGCTTAAAACAGTCAGGGCACGTGGTGGGGCAAGGTAAATAGTTATTGAACATTAGCCCTTAGGACCTAAGGTTCCACAAACTCAAGGCACGCACATTCATTCGTCCATGTTACCCGCCCTTAAACAGCTAGAAGAACCTGTCTTCCCCCACCAAGTCCCCTTAGATTGGCAGATTATCAAGCCAATGTTCCACCTAAGCTAAGTATCATTTCAGAGTGGTAATTTGGAAGATCTCAGCCCTTCCAGATTTCCTGCCATATTGCAGAGTTGATACATCACCAACCCCTATTTGTTCTCCAAAGCCCCACAAATGACCCCCAGGTCCCCACACGTAGCATTGCAAAACTGCAGCTGTCTCAACTTTCTTATGTGCCTCTCCACTTCCATTTCCACATCCCAAGGCTTTTCCACACTGCATCTTTCCATCACCACTGTCATTTCCCCTATAAGTCAGTGACTTTCAAAATTCAGACAGATTACCAACATCATATTTTTTATCATCTCTGTTTTACTCAATGATTATGTATTTTACTTATTCATTATTCATTATTTACTTAATGGTTATTGTCCTAAACAATAACAAAGTCTGCAAAACCACATCATTGTATGGTAAATTTTCTGTTACATGCTTAAATCAATACATAACTATTCTAATAAAACTGTCCATTGATGTATCACTTACATTCACATTGTCTATTATCAGTGGCAAAGGTTTTACTTCTTGGAAAATATTTAATAATCCTTAATCCGGTATTTTTAAAACCAAATTCCAATATTTTATATTTAATTTAATGTTAGTAATGATTAATACATAAGATATCAGACATACACATATTTGGGGACTTCCTACCTAAGGCCACTTTAGTTTGTTGGCAGGTCAGAAGCATATCCCTAGTTCTTCCCATTTCTGAGGTCATTCAAACCTCTTTCTGAAATGTCACAGAGACTCCCCATAACAGCAGTGTGAGGCTACACTAATCTTATTTCCCATGTGTTAAAACTACTCTAACTGGGCTGATCAGCCCCTCTGCTCTTACTGGGTGAAGTTACCTGAAGCAAGTGTCTAGTCCAAGTCTCATGGGTCTTCTAATGCCCTATAAATCCCACATTAGGTCTTCCGTAACAGACTCCCTTATTTAATGCCTTATCCTATTTCCAAGGATTTTCCTTGACACTTGGGACTCTTACGTGTGCATATAGTCAGAGATGTCTCAGGTCAGGTTCACCAGAAAGTGGATCTTGAGACAAAGCTTTCTTGTAGGAGGTTGATTGGAGAAAGCTCTCAGAAACAACTCCTTTCTGAAGGTGTGAGGAAAGCAGGATGAGACAGAAGGAGAAGTGGAGCTGTGTTGCAGTCGCAACCACAGCCGGTCAAGTGGGAACTTCCAGAGCTCAGAGGGCTTGAGACTTAACTCGAGTTCGGCAGTTCGGTACCCTCACATCAGTCAGATAGACTGTGTGAGTCGCCCCCCGGAAGGGGCTTGACCTTATGCAAGGTGAAGCTCCCTTCAGCAATGGGGCCATGCTGGGAACTGTCACTTGTCAAGAATTCTGGCAGCCAGAGGAGTGAGTGCCTCAGTGCTGAAGAGATCTGGGCAACGGTCCACAACAGCCTCCTCAGGGGCCTCCAGTCCTATCATGTTTTCATATAAATAAAGTTCACAGTACCTCCCCTTATTTTTAAAAGGCCTTTGTAATTGTTTATCTCACTCAACTATGGGTTGGTTGAATGTAGGGGCCATGTCTTTTCAACTTCATCATCCTGGACATCTGGCAGAATGCGTATGCAGTTGCTCAGTAATTGCTGTTAAATCATTGAAACTAAAACACTGGACATTTGACACAAGTCCATAAACAAATTACAATGGATCGATGGTATATAAAAGTAATGAAATTGGCTAACAGACTTATACATGACTCTTTATATATTGTTGAGAGGATAGAAATGCCAGGTGGGCTATATTATAGAATTTTGTTATAAAGTGTGATGAATTGTCGTCTAGGCTAAGGGTTTTCAAACATGCTAGCACTTGAGGGTTGAGGAAAGAGGTGGCTGATTCTTCCTCAGATTTCCTCTGCAACCAGAACAACAATGACATTTTCCGTTCACATCATCCTATCCCTAAGAAAAAGGTCCATAAAAATCCAATAGTTTTCAACAGTCATTTCATAGTACATCTATGAAGAAAACACAGTGTCTTGGTCTGTTCAGGCTATTACAACAAAATATCACAGACTGGGTGGCTTATACATAACAGACATTTATTTCTCACAGATCTAGAGGCTGGGAAGCCCAGGGTCAAGGCATTGGCAGATTCAGTGCTTGGTGAGAGCCCATTTCCTGGTTCAGAGACCATTGTCTTTTTTCGATAACCTCACACAGCAAGAGGTGCGAGGGACCTTCTCTCGGGCCTCTTTTGTGAGAGCATGAATCCCACTCATGAAAGCTTGACCTTCATGACCTAACGACCTCTAGATACACTCCTTGAGGATTAGATTTCATTATATGAATTTGGGGGGGAATACATTGAATTTATAATACACTGTACTCCAATTTCTCATATTTACAAATTGCTATAAAGTAAGATAATTATAAGAATATAAAAATTAAATGTATCATGTAATTTTTAAAAAATTTTGGTTGTTCATAAGATTAATTTTTTAAAATTTTGTCTAGTTTCCTAAGACGAAGTTGGCTTTAGGTCTTTCTTCTTTTGTGATATGTGCACTTATTGCTATAAATTACTTCTTACCACTGCTTTATATGGTATTCCACAAATTTTGATAACTTGTTTTCTCATTTCCATTTACTTCAAATGAAAATTTCTCTTCTTTGACCCAAACATTTGTCTTCTTTAACCCAAAAGTTATTTGAAAGTATGTTGTCTAATTTCAAATATTTGGGAATTTTCCAGCTATCTCTGTTTGATGTATATCTTAATTCCACTGAGTCTGAGAACATAGTTTGTATATTTTTTTATCTATTAAATTTATTAAGGCATATTTTATGTCCCAGAATGTGATCAATCCTGGTGAATGTTCTGTGTAAGCTTGAGAAGGATGAGTCTTCTGCTGTCATTGGTTGGAGTATTCCATAAATATCAGTTAGATCAAGTTGATTGATAGTGATATTCAGGTTAAATATATTCCAATTTTCTGCTTGATCTGTTAGTTACCGAAAGAGGAGTGTTGAAGGCATCAACTACAGGAGTGAATTTGTTCATATCTACCTTGGATTGTATCAGATTTTACATAATGTTTTTTGACACACTATTGTTAGGTACATATGCATTTAAGAGAAATTAAAATTGATTCCTTTATCATTATATAATGCCTGTTTATCCAATATAATTTTCCTTGTTCTGAAGTATGCTTTGTTTGAAATTAATACAACTTCTTTAGTTTTATTTTGATTAACGTTAGCACAATATATATTGCTCTATCCCTTTTAACCAAACTGAAATTTTGTTTTTAAAGTTGGTTTCTAAAGTTGGTTTCATGGAGCAACATGAAGTTGGATCTTGTTTTTTTATCCATCCTGACAGTCTCTGAATGTTAACTGGTGTTTGACCATTCACATTGAGACCCATTCTTGATAAAGTTGGGTTAATATCTTACATTTTTGTAACTTTATTCTATTTGTTGAACTTGTTCATTCTTTTTTCCTCTTTTCTGCTTTGTCTGGCTTTTAAGTGAGCATCTTATATGATTCCCTTTTATCTCCTGTCTTAGCATGTAAATTAGTTTTTAGAAATTTAATGGTTGCCTTAGATTTTCCAGTATACAGTTTTAACTAATCTAATTTACATTCAAGCAATACTATAATGCTTCGTTTGTAGTGCCAGTATCTTATAACAGAGCATTCTCAGCCCCTTCTTCCTTTCCTTATGACGTTGCTACCCATCATTTCACTTACCCGTATGCCGTCAGCACACAGAAGATTGTTGCTATTATGAGTTTATATAATGTTATCTTTTATATCAAATGAGAATAAGAAAAATAAGATACTTTTATCTTCGTTTTTTTCCTCCTAACACTCTTCCTTTCTTTCAGTAGATCCAAGTTTGTGGCTTATATCACTTTCTTTCTGTTTAAAAGAATCTTTTAACTTTTTTTGCTTTGTTTTGTTGTTTTGGCATATAGTTATGCTGGCAATGAATTTCTTCAGTTTTTGTCAAAGGGAGTTATTATTTCTCTTCCCCTTTGAAGGATAATTTTTCTGGATTTAGAATTCCTGGCTGGTACTTTTTTATTTTTCTTTCAACACTTTAAATTCATCCCACCTATTTTTCCTTATATGATTTCTTACAAAAAAGAAGTCTACTATATCCTTGTCCCTCTATAGGTAAGGTGCATTTGTTCCCCTTTGGATTTTTTCAAGACTTTGTGTGTGTGTGTCTCTCTCTCTTTCTTTTTTTTTTTTTCTTTCTTTTTTCGGTGGGGGGGGGTTCTAAATGTAATATGCCTAGATGTTGTGTTCTGGTATTTATCCCACCTAGTGTTCTCTGACACTCCTGGATCTGTGATTTGGTATCTATTATAAATTTTGGAAGACTTTTAGCCATTATTACTTCTTATAATTATGTGTATGTTACATATTTTAACATTATTCTACAGTTTGGGGATGTCCTGGGGCTCCCCCCCATTCTCTCTTCCTCTTCAAATTTCAGTTTGTGAAGTTTCTACTGATCTATCTTCAAGCTCACTGATTCTTTCCTCAGACATACCTAGTATCTAGTTTACTGATGAGCCTGTCACAGGCATTGTTTTTGTCTGTTACGAATTTGGGATTTCTAGCATTTCTTTTGTATTCTTCCTCTGGGTTTCCATCTCTCTGCTATGTTACCCAACTGTTCTTGCATGTTGTCTGTTTCTTCCATTAGAGCTGGTAACGTATTATCAAAGATTTAAAAAATCCCCTGTGATTATGCCAACATCTATGTTATACCTGAGTATGATTCAAAGGCTTACTTTGTCTCTTCAGACTATTTTTCCTTGCCTTTTGGCATGCCTTGTAATTTTTTGTTGAAAGCTAGGCATGTTGTATCAGGTGAGGGGAACTGAGGTAAATAGGCCGATGGCATGAGGATTTACATTAATATATTTAGGAATTGGACTGTATTTATATTTGCTGTGGCTTTAAGTGACAAAAGTTTCAAAATCTTCTAGTGTCCTTGGTTAATCTCTCTACTTACTTTTGGAGTTTCCTAAGTACCCTTCCTCAGACAGAGTGTGTACCATGAAGCTCTTTTTGCTGTAATCTACTATTATTATAATGGAGCTTATTATGATGAAAAGGAATAGGAGAGGGAGAACATTCTATAATCTTACAATTAAATCTTAGTCTTTTAGTGTGCCTGTATGTCTGGGCTGTGACCTACACCACTATCTGTCCCCTGGTATAGCTTCACTCCCATCCTTGAACTAGTTTGGTAAGACAGGAAGGTTGGAGGATCTGGAGAGGCAGGAACCCTCCTTCCCTCATCTGGAATAAGGCTCTGGTAAAGCCTTTTCCTTGGAATGGTAGATCTTTGTTACAGGGAACATTCTGGGTATATTACATAATGATTACTCATCTTTTCCCCATTCCAGAGCCTTGAGAAGATCTTCCTCATATCTTCAGCTTCAGAACCTGGTGGAGTTTCTAGAGGTAAAATCCCTGAAAGTGTAAGACCCCTGAAAGTGAAAGCCCTAAGACTGAAGACCAAGCAGTTTCTCATTTTCATGGTACTCTACATTTAGCCTTCAGTGATTGCTCAAAAGTACCAGTTAAGTGTCTCTACCAGTTTATGGCTAAAGCGGCTTCTGCTCCACTTAAGCAAATTCCATCTGTGACTGAATTCAGCTGTTTAGCCAGATTTCAGTATAGTGTTTTGCCCTGAAACCTCCATTTTCTTATGGGTCCGAGAAAGGTCACTGATACTCACTTTGTTCAGCTTTTTCTTATTGTAGTGGGAGTAGCTTCCAAGCTTTTTACACCTTGTTGCTGAAACTGGAAATGTCTTACTTCTTTTAAGTCAGTGAGCTTTGTCCTTCTTTCTAGCTTCCAAAATTCTGTTGCCATAGTCTTTTTTCTTTTCACTGTCCTTTTTGATATATATTTTTAAGACTCTTTTTATTCACATCTTAATGGGATTTGGTGAAGAAACAGAAGTTAATGGAACTTTTCAATTTTCCACCAGCTATTTAAACTTTACCATTATATTCCCTTAGAACTCCATGAGACATAATTTCCTCAACTAGGTCAATATCTATATTGGTGCCTAGAATCTTTTTTTTGTGTGTGTGCATTTTTCTTCTTTATCTGCAAGGCCAAAATGGTACTTGGCAAATAATAGGTACTTCAAAAACATTTGCTAAATAAGTGGATAGGTGACTGAATGATTGCATAAGTGAACGGTGACCTACTTTATTGGAATTGTAGGTATGCCAAGAAGAGTCTTCTCTTCAAGCCACATCACCAATGGCCTGCTTGGGCTTGAAGTTCTTTTGGTTTTCAGATGTCAGTCTGGAAGCCTTTTCACATATCTGGATTGTGTATTTACATTGACTTACTCTGGGAGAAATGACAGAAAAGCCAATATCACCTAACGTTCCAGTAAAATTTTGCATGAACCTAAACAAAATTGTTTGAAGACGGTTAAAACTGGCAGGACTCACATATTTGCCTTGGTAAGATTTTCTTCCTTGTGATGCCTTGAGAAGAAAAAGAAGTCTTTAATATTAAGTCTTTTCCCTTATCACAATTATATCTACATACTTTTAAAAAATGCTGTTACTTCTACTGAAGAATTTCTATATATCATTTGTTAGTTTGATCCTGGCACATAGATACTTCTTAATAAATATTATTTTTTAATTGGTTAAATAAATGAATGGGCTTAACCCATGCATTTGGTTGAGGGATGTGTGTTTACTGTATAGTAAACTAATCTCTTGTCCTAGAGCAGGAGTCAACAAGCTTTATCTAAAAAAAAAAAAAAGCCAGGTATTAAATATTTTTGATTCCTGGGCCACAAATCTCTGTTGTAACTATTCAGTTCTGTCATTGTAGAGGAAAAGCAGCCATAGACATTATGTAAATGAATGTGCATGACTGTGTGCCAATAAAACTTTATTTACAAAAACATTGCACTACAGTCTTGACATTTGTTCTCTGCTCTATAATTTTCTATTTTTCTTTCTACTGAACATTCCCTCTGGGATGTCCCATAGGCATTTTACATATATAGTGCCAGATTTTCATTTATTTTTTATTATGTGTCTGGCCTCTATAGGCATTAAAATTTGGGATTCCTAGTCTAAATGATCTAGTGCTGTCCAATAGAACTTTCTGCAATGAAAGAAAGGATTGATATCTGTACTGTCCAAAATAGTAGCCCCTAGACATAGTGGCTATTGAGCACTTGATATGTAGTTAAGGTGATGGTGGAATTTAATTTTTAATTATATTTAATTTTAATTACTTGAAATAAAATTTAGGTAGCCACATGTGAAAAGTGGCTATCCTATTGGACAATACAGAAACAAATCTCACTACCTGAAATACAAGATTAATGGCGGGTTCTTGCTTAGGTCTCCAGTCTCATCTTTTAATGTGTCCTTCCATGCCCTATCTGAGCTCCAACCATAGTGAACAGCCTAGAAGGTCCCCAAATGCATCACAGTGTTCATTGCTTTTGCTTTGAATTAGTGAAATTTACTTAAGTTTCAATATTCATTTTAAATATAACTTTTCTTTCAAGTCTAACTTGATCTTTGTCATTGTTCTGATTCTTAGAAGTAGTTATTAATTTTTGCCATTCACAACTTCATGTACTTAGGACAGACTTTTCTCAAATCAACTATAACATTTGATTGTGCTTATTTATTATATGTCTTTCCCCCCCTTCAGTGCAGTGCATCCAGTATATTTCTTGAGGATAAGAATAGTGCACTATTATCTTTAGTACCTAGTACAGTGGGTACTCTATAGATGCTAAATAAATGTTTGTTGAATGAATGAATAAATGGAGAGAAATTCGGAACTATGATACTAATCAATTTAAAAACCGGGTAGATGATCTTATAAATACGTATTCTGAAAAATTAATCTTCCACTAAAGAAGAGCCATATTATCAGTCTCTAAAAGTTTGATAGAGACCAATATCTCTTTCATTGTATAGGCTATCATTTTTAATATTAAGGTATATAACAATAAGATTTAAAATCAGTTGTGTCTTTAAAGAAGGGTGATCATAGTTTCATTTTAAATTCCATCAATGTATCTCTGAAATTGTATGTACAAGATTATTTGGAGGGTGCCTGGATGGCTCAGTTGGTTAAGCATCTGCCTTCGGCTCAGGTCATGATCCCAGGGTCCTGGGATTGAGCCCCACATCAGGCTCAGTGGAGTCTGCTTTTCCCTGCTTCTCCGTCTCCCTCTGCTGCTCCCCCTGCTTGTGCTCTCTTTCTCTCTCTCACTATCTCTCTGTCAAACAAATAAATATAATCTTAAAAAAAATTATTTGGGATAGTGCTGAAGTCAAATCTAAAAAGCTGTGAATGTCAAATTGAGTGCCAACTGGTATTACCATACACCTTGTCCCCGTGATGGGCTTTAATTTTCATATATATGAAAACATATGTAAAAATAAATATATATGTAATATATTTGTTCATGTATGTATACAATTCCTATTTTGAAACTTTACAAGTTTTCAGTGAAAAACATAAGAATTGATGGGTTAAAATTTTTATAATGCTGTTTTGAACATAATACAGAGGTTCTTGAAACTGTTAACTCAGTATTTCCAAATTTCTTATTGATTGATTGCCTTTTTTTCCTCACTGCTTTATTTTGTAAGTAATTATTGACCAAACCTATTTGTTCCCTAGAATAAATTCATTTCCCCATGTTTGTGTGGAGTATGAGGGATAGAGACATGTAATTTATGTATTTGGAGGGAAGCATTACTGCATGTTTTCACTTGCAATTAAATTATACCTTGAAGATAACATTAAATATTACTCAAGCATTTTTTTAACATACAAACACAAATTTCCTTTATCTACACTGTGGTTAAAGAAAATTAGGATTCAAAAGTTATTTTTATTCTTTAGAAAAAGAACATTAGCTTGCAGAAAGTATTTCATTTGCTTTATGAGAATTTGTCTACGAACAAAAGAAATCACAGTAGCCATAAAACAGCTCTGCCAGACACTTAATTAACTTTACTGTTTTAGAAATTAATTTCTTTAAAGTCTCATTATTCTCACATCCATGCAAATAAAGCAGAATCTGTTGACAACTATGTATTCAATGTGATATGGTTAATATTATCAATGAATGTAATGTTCCTTAACCACTCAGATTATTTCATCTGATCTCATATCTTTTTCCCTCCTACCTTCTTATCTCCACAAATATATGTGCATTGGTTTCATGGTTAAAAGGGGAAAGTTTCTACATTTAAGCATAAATTCTCTAGGTAAACTCTTCACCAGGAGAGGCAGGTCCTAGAAGTGTGTTTCTACTGTAAAAAACAAAAAAACAAAAAACAAAAACAAAAACACCACCACCAACAAAACCCCTAAAATATTGGCTTTTGGACTTGGGACTGGAAAGTGAAAGGCAAGAAAACAGGTAAACTCAAAAATGGAAAGGAAAACAAGAGATTGGCAAAATGGCAGTCCGTGTTACCCACTCATAGTAAAAATGTACTGCTATAACTAAAAAGATAGTAAATGAACCCAATTAACTTGTAGAGTTAGGCAAGATGGTTTCTTGGCAAAATTCTGAAACTTGAGCTAATTGCTTTTATCAGCATATGATAAGTTACAAGAAAGATGGTATTTTGTGTTAGACCAGTATATGAATCATGGCTTCACTGCTTTACAGCTTATAAACTAGCGGCAAGATTTCCTTTCTGAGATTTGGTTTGTAAAATCATGGTTAAGATAAGGATCATGTCACCCCTAACCCCGTGAGTTAGTGTGGGCTTTCACTTGTCGTTAAGATATGCAATGTGCTTGCACAGCACCTGGAACACCTAACTCATCAATAGAGCCCTAAACACCATAATACATTCAATGAATGACTATCTTTCAAAATGATTGCATATGATCTTTACAATAAAATGTAATAGACGAACTCATTAAACTCTATCACAATTTCTATCAAGTAGAACGAAAGCTTGATGAGGGCAGGAACTTAGTCTGTCTGGTGCATTGCTCTATCCCAGCCTCAAAACAGTGCACACAGTCGTCATTCAATAAATATCTGGACATTGGGTAAATGGTCAAGGAAAATCCTAACTGCTAGTTGGGAGAGAGAAAGCCCTGGCAAGACCCTTTTTTTGTTTGAAATGTGCAGGTTGTAAATGCATGTACCTGTGTTTCAAATTAGTGGCAGAGGCTCTATCTGTGTGAAAGGGCATACACTTTTTCTACAAGGGTCACTACTACTCACCTCTAACAGTCTGATCCATTTTAGAATATCAAGGGTGGAAAAATCTGCATTTTTATATGAAATTTATGAAGTTTAAATGTTTGCCTACATTTCTTTTGGAATACTTTCAAGACTAAATGAAGCACCATGGTAGGAACATACACCCCACAATCTACCCATTTTCAATGTTTGAACTTTCCTTTGATTACTGTTTATATTGCAATCATTATTATATCTTCATATTTTCAACATAATCTGTATACTACAAATGATGTAGAATCTGAATCTGGAAAAATGAGGAAACAAGTCCTTCTCACAGTTGTTTTGATCATCTGGTGAAGTAAGGACTCCCCAGAGGGAAAGGATTTTTAAACGATAATGGGCTCCACAGGAGTAACTGATTATTTGTATTAGTCCACAGCTCTCATGGTACATCAAGTTTCATCAAGGATGCTAACACTTATCTCTAGTAATTACTGTCGTGTTTTTGTTGTTTCTCATTTGCATAATCACCTGACATTTATCCATCCTTTAGGTTGACTAGCCTTATAACACTGTTCTTTGAAAAAAAAAAACAAAAAAACCAGGAGAGTACTTTTTTTTTTTGAGAACACAATCTTAGTAGTCATGATCCTATACATTCATGTTCATAGCTAACACAGGCTGAGAAGGTCTTATTTTCCAGAGCAATGCATGATTTAGAAACTCATTAAAGATTCAAGATTTATAGCAGAATTTGGTTTTACTTTCAAGAAAAATTACTAAAAGAACTATTTGTATGTTCATTTCTTTTTCTTTTTTTTTTTTAGAGATTTTATTTACCTATTTGATAGAGACACAGCGAGAGAGGGAACACACAGGGGGAGTGGGAGAGGGAGAAGCAGGCTTCCCACTGAACAGGGAGCCTGATGCGGGGCTCGATCCCAGGACCCTGAGATCGTGACCTGAGCCCAAGGCAGACGCTTAAATACTGAGCCACCCAGGTGCCCCTTGTATGTTCATTTCTAAAAAAAAATTGTATACATGCTTAAAGACATGGACTCCAGCCACTGTGATGAACAGTTAAAGACATGGTTAATTCAAAAGAGAAATGAATTTAGAAGGCACCCTCTAGTGAAGACCAATGCTAATAAAGTAAAGACTGTCACGTCAACTTTGTTTCATTTCTACCTGCAATGTCCCAAGCAGGGCCAGCCACTCAGCCCTTTATTGGTTTTGACTTTGCACTCTTAAAAGTAAAGCTAAAAAGAGCAATGCCACCACATCACCCCCTTAAAGAAAATGTAAAGTATTATTAGAAGACATTAAATCATGTCTATTTCATTAAGTATTAGCTGCGTATGTGGTGGGGTGAGAGTGGGTGGCAAGGGCTCAAAATTTAGAGTTGTTAATAATAGGATTAATATCAGAATGGCTTAACCTTGAACCACCCAAATTTATCACAGATACTAACAAATGTCATGATCTCATTATTCCTGCTAAACCAAATCTCTTTATATAAAGCCACTTTGGGCGCATTCCTCACAAAACTTGGAATGACCCACATGGCTGGTAAACCACTCCATATGAAGGCTTTGGGATAATTGATACATTAATGGATATAGAATACAATTTGAAAAGATGAGAGCAAGTTTTTTGATCCCTTGATTTAGTACAAATTCAGCAGC
This sequence comes from Neomonachus schauinslandi, assembly GCF_002201575.2. Taxonomy (NCBI): domain Eukaryota; kingdom Metazoa; phylum Chordata; class Mammalia; order Carnivora; family Phocidae; genus Neomonachus; species Neomonachus schauinslandi. The sequence continues at coordinate 28,932,293 of NC_058407.1, read as the reverse complement.
AACTTGGCCATTAAAAACATTCAAAGGTATTAAACCATTAGATCATTGGTCAGACTCATACTTACAAAAAGCATCAATACCAGGAGAGTACTTTTAAGAAGTCCTTTTAGAAGTCAAAGCACAGAGTTTAGATACTGAGGGGTCTACTTTTGTACAAGGCTCCTGGGTGCCTTTGGGCAGTGTAGGTGCTGTCTCAGAGCACATACCCATGGGTATGAGTGAGGGCTTCAATCCAGCCTTTAATCTATTATTATTTGTCTAAAGGTGGCCCTTCTTCTAATTCACCTGCCTAAAATGAACACCTTTTGATTTCCCATCAACTTGTCCTTCACGAAGCCTTGTGCCAAGACTAAAAGCTATGCTTTTCTAATGCCCACAAAGGCAACTTACTGCCCCACCAAAAATATAAAAGGTGGGTGTTTTCAGGTATGTCCAGATAAAACTGAGGATACTACCTCATTATTAAAATGAAAGAAAATCTTATTCTGGGACGAGTAACCCTTGGAATTTTTCATTTATTTGAATTAGTTAATCTGTAAAAGCTTTCAGAATGCTGGAAGAAAGATGTTCTCTGATACAGGGCAGTGAAAGGTATGGAGGCTTTGTTGCCAGTAGACTCACTGATCAGTTCATGAGAAAACAAACTTTACCTATATGAACAAATTTCATTTACATAGAGAGAAATCTGTAGGTTGAGGATGTTGAAACATGAAATTCACGTTAAAAGACCAAAAAATACCCTGATCTGAAGTGAGGCTTTCCTGGAGTCGGGAGAACATGTATATTCAAATTTCAGTTCTTCAGAAATAACTGTGAATTTGTGAAAACAACATCTATTTATTAATACCACCTGGATTTACACTGTATGATTACTCAGAATTTTGTAAGCCAGTCTGTGAATGAATACATAAGAAAATATTTATCACTAATCACATGCACTCACTTCAGGGAATTTCCATTTTATAGGAGTTGTTCCAGATGTGTTTCCTAAGTTGTTTCTCCTCAAAACATTGGTAGGGGAAGAAAACTTGGGTCCTTAAGTCATGGTTCCAAAACTCCATGTTTGTCTGAGAGACGTAGTGAGCGGTCTAAGGGAGCAGAAGCCCTTTGAAATGCTTTCTAAATTTGAGCCTCCAGACACCAAAGAGAAGCAAAGGTGGTCAGGGATGGGTAAATGAGCAAATAAAATATGTCCTGAGGATCCAGAATTCAGGGTCAAAGCACAGCCAGATGTATTCCACAAACTGGTTCTTAAGAAGCAATGAAGAAATATAGCACAGATAACTTTTTTTTTTAAATATATATATATTTTTTTATTTGTCAGAGAGAGAGGGAGAACCACAAGCAGGGGGAGCGGCAGACAGAGGGAGAAGTAGGCTCCCCGCTGAGCAAGGAACCCGATGTAGGATTCGATCCCAGGACCCCGATACCGTGACCTGGGCCGAAGGCAGATGCTTAACCGACTGAGCCACCAGGTGTCCCTGAATTTCTTAGAATACATTGCCCTAAGTTGTGCCTAAGGGACCAAGAAGTGAGTAGCGCTATTTACAGTGTCCTAATGCTATCCCACCTGAAGTCCATGGCACTTCATGTCCCCTGGTTGGCATCGATCCCTTTCCAGGTAGAACCCAAATAAAAGGTCCAATTTCTACTCAATGGAACAAACATAAGGCAGCTCCATTTCAGGAGGGAACATGTTCTAAAGGCCATAACTAACCAAAACTATTAATAGCCATTTTTACTAGTTTCTAAAATAGAACAAGTTAGTCTTACTGTTGAATTTTTTCACCAAATGTTTTGGTTTAGGGCTAGATTAAAAGCTAGCATTACATGGACATGATACATTGTTTTGGAGTCTTTGCCTTGGAGTCATCTGTATTTTTGTAACCAGTTTTTACTGACAGAGCCACAGAATGACAGTGTGGCTTAAAACTGCCTATGAAGCACAATGTCCTCATGAAAACATGTTATAGAAAAGCTCTTTCTTTGCCATTTTATTCAGTTTCTCGGACATGACACTGAGGTAAGAGGGTTCACTCTTGCATACTCCTTTCACCAAAGCCTCCTCTATTGTGTTTCTCAAAGTATATTCGTGGCAAATAGCCCACCTACATCAAATTACCTTTCTTGCCACTCCTGCACAACATCTGGAATCCATGCCACCTCACTTTCTAAGCCAGCCCTTAGAACTCAGTCTTTAATTGAGTCGTGGGTGGTTTGGGAACAGGAAGACTGTGTGGCATGGGGTAGACGTGCTTGCCTTTGCAGTTTGTATGTGTTTCCTATTGCCGCTGTAACAAACTGACACAAATTGAGTGGCTTGAAACAACACAGATTTATTATGTCACGGTAGTGGAGGTCAGAAATCTAAGATAGTCTCACCTCTAGAATGAAGATCTCGGCAGGGCTACGTTCCTTTCTGGAGACTCTAGAGAAGAATCTGTTTTCTTGCCTTTTCCAGCTTCTATAGGCTACCTGCATACCTTGGCTCATAGCCCCCTTCCATCCTCAAAGCCAATCATAGCTGATATACTCTTTCTCAGAGTAAGTCGCTCTCTCTTGTCTCCCTCTGCCATGTTCAAGGTCATTGTGATTACATTGGGCCACCTGGATAATTCAGGGTAATTTAAGGTCTAATAATGAGCAAGCTTAATTCCATCTGCTCTCTTAACTTCCCTTCATCATGTAACATAACATATTCAAAGGTTCCAGGCACTAGGATGTGGGTATCTTTGGGTCAGGGGGCATTCTTCTGTCTACTACAGAGCCTGACTCAGATCTGAATCCTTGCTTCTCTGACACTTGAACATGTCATATTATTTACTGAAGACTTAGTTTCTTGAATAGAAAAATTAGAATATTTATGCTTTATAGTAGTGGTAACTATTATTTATTAAAGGTTATGTGTCTGACATGGTGCTCAGCCAGTTGGAATTAAATGATTTGAAGTTTAAAAGCACTGGGCGTACTTCTCTATTCATTCTATTTCCTTCCAGTTGTATCCCGGAGATGTGTGTGGCAGTAATCATTGGTAAGTGGGTTTGGCCTCAGTAGACCTCAAATTTTCCTGGAGTGGGCTATCTGAATGTCTAAAATGGGGATGGAAGTGTATATAAATAGCAGAGTGTTTTCCAAACCCATTTGGCCACTGACCTAAGCCATGTCTTCTAGTGTAGGTTTTATTGGCAATAAAGTTGACATATTTATTCTATCACTTTATATCCTATATACACGATGAGTTTTATTTGTGACCCCCTAGAAATTCAATATCCCTTCTGCACAGAAATTCTAGATCCACTCACACCACCAGCTGGGACTCAAACACAGATATGACACCAAAGGCCTTTTTCTTAACTATTAATCATCTTTGCCCACATGCTACAATTATTTTAAGATTTAAATATTTCTATGAGCCAGTATCTCACACATAATAAATGTTCAATAATTGTGAAATCCCTCTCACTGCCTAATGATTAGAAAGAGAATCAAGTAAACTAGAAATTTTAAAATATTGTATAAGGTAATTGTTACTTTAATCAGCTCTCAATGTATAGGGCAAGTAATTTTTAATTTAATGGTTGGTTTGTTCATTCTTTAAACATCCCTCATTCATATGTTCAATTAGTTTTACTTCTCAGAAAAAATATAAGGTAAATGAATAAGACCAAATTTGGTTTTGTTCATGCCATTCATGTTTTTAAATGAACAGTGGAATCCAACTGTGTCTCTGTGACTCTCAGAGCTAATAGTTCTTTTTTTTTTCTGATATAGAATAACGTAACCAAAGAAGATCAGCTGCCTGGAACTTAAAATAAATTAATACCAATTCAGCTTTGTAGCCATAATTTTTACTTTTGTTAATCCAGCATAAATTGATCCTTACATCTGACGGTAACATACTTAGGCATAACTAACAGACAGTGTCTGAATATTAGATTCCCTATAATAATAAGTAAGCAAAACGAAGATAAAATTTTACTTGATTAAAAAAAAAAAGCTAATTACCAGCACTTACTAACCAACTAATGACAGATTTTCTCTGTTACAGCTGGTGGTAAGTTTTAGAGATCAGTAGATATTTCTCAGGACATCAAATACAGGATGAGATCAACCTGCTCCTATGGGATTAGTCTGCACAGCTATTAGTGTTTTTGAGGAAAAACAGTGACAGATGGTGTATCATTCACTTTTGTTGTTGGGCAGATTTATATAGGCATGCGCTACCACGTAGCTAATGTCAAAACCAGAATTTCCACATGTAAAAATATACACTGCTGGTTTAAGAAGTTTGAATACCTGTTGTATCATCTTATACTGTAATAGTCAAGTAGAATGTGGAAATTTTACCCTTTTGGAAAAATAATTTGGAAAACCAGTGCTGGTTGGATTTTCTCAACTACAAATTTTTCTAAGCCCTTTTATGCATATACTTTTTTGATATTTGCTCTAGGGTGCGATTTGCAATATAGGATCACATAATAATTAAGAGACTAAACTCTGGAGTCAGAAAATCAGAGTGTGAATCATTTGCCCATTTGAGATGCATGACCTTGGGGAGGTCATTTAACTTCTCTAATATTTACCTATAAATAATATTTGCCTATAAATAATAAATGTCAGCCTCAGACGATTATTTTTATGAGCTTTTATAAGTCATTTTCACTTTTTAATGCAATATTTAGCATAGTATAATATTTATTAGCTATTATTATTACTTCACATTAGTTAGGGTTTGAACAGAAACAGCACATTCAAAGTATTGAATTGAAAAGACTCAAATGAAGGGGCTCCACAAAGATGCGGTCAAGCTATAAGGAAACTAGACAGAATGGTTGATCATCCAGGAACCACCAACAGTGACAAACTATGACCATCCCTGGAGAGAAAAGGAAGGGGACTGGTATTATCAGAATGCAGGGAAATCTGTAGCTTTGACGGGGCAGGGGTCACTGAATAAACTCTGCAAGAAAGCAGAGGAACATGGCCACTGACACAATTACAGATGGTGGTGGGGGGAGGGAGGTGAGGACAATCACTTCTCCCCCTGCCCTGTAAATGACTCTCATTCGTCAAACCCAGTGGACGCCAGAGACTAAGGAAGCACCATGATGAAGTCCATAGAGGTCAGTCCTCTGGGGCAAGGGTCAGGACAGAGATGGCAAATAGAGGAGAGCCAGCATGGCCTGCAAGTTAACGACTTCCCCTGCGGGTCCCGTATCTCCTCCTGCATGAATTGTGACAGTCTGGGCCTGCTGTCCTACCCAGGATCCAGCTGTGGCGTCTGTCCAGCCCTGGTGCTCTGGACCCCAGTGTCTCTCTTTCAGCCATGTGGCATTCTTTCAGATCAAGGGACTTGAGGTTGCAAGTCCACAAAACTTCCCTGTACTGGGAGACTTCTCAGCCTGGCCTGGTGATGGAAAACCAATGCCGGGGTGTTTTGATGGGAAGACAAGTAGTAGGTCTAGCCGTGTGATTCTATAGGGCCATTTCCGGTACCAACAATTCTGAGATGAGCAGCCGGACACAGCACATGTTCCTCTCTCAAAGACACACTATTTAATCTTCTTTCTGGGTTCTCAACAAAACTCTGCATAGAAGAGGGTGACTTTATTAAATATAAGATACTTGACAATAGTTGCCCTCTCCAGTAAATTTAATTCAGGAACTCCCCTTTGGTGAGTATGGTTGGTACTTTTAGATTATTTCATCCACAGAAGTATGTTAGGGGAAATAAGATACTGGCATGGTGTGTGATTGAACAGAAAACACATTTTCATAACGTCTCTTCTCTTTGCTTCAGAAACAGTTAGATATAATTTAAAGCAGAAAATTAAAGTAAATGTCTAACTCCACTATTCATCAGCTCAGAGAGATCACTTCATCTCACTGGGCTGGAGTGCTTTCTTGGGTGACATGAGGATACAAATATGTGGGCTGCTCTAGAGATGAAATCACATGACAGATATGAGAATCTTTATGTAAATTATACTTTATTGGGGAAACGCCTACTCATTCTTTTTTCTTTCTTTTTTCTCGCTCTCTGTCCCTGTCTCTCTCTCTTTCTTTTTCTTTGGCAACATGAACTCTGCTGTCTTTTAACTCAGGGAAGCCCTAGGGGTTTGGTCATGACGTGTGTATTGACTAGCTCTGAGATTTTGAAGAAGTCACATAACACCAGACAGGTAAAATACACTTTTAAAGATGCATTCTTTTAAAAGCATCCTGAATACAGTATATTTAATTTTATCTTTCTTCAGTCTTACTTTTACTATCAGTTATTTAATTATGATCACACTTGCACACTAATTATTTTATATTGAGATCTAGTTATTTTTAGAGTTCCTTGCTAACTTAGTAAAGAATAATATTGTTTCAAATAATTTGACTGGTATAGTTAATTCAGTTATGCTGTTAGTATAACTTTAAAAAAAAAAAACTGTTCACTCTCATCATAGAAGAAGGATGATATAATATACCAGATGGAAATCCACTTACTCCTTAGGGGTCAGGAATGCAAATAAAATAGCTATGTAATAATGTGGTCCACCTGCACTTTTGGGTTTAGCAGAGGCCCCAATTGTGATGTGACATTTGAAAGATTTTTCACAACATATTTTTCCAGCTGAAATTTGTCATGCGCAGATACAGGATCTGCCAAATTACAAAAATCTAGACAGATGCTAGATTAAAAAAAAAAAAAAAGGTATTTATACAAGTTAGGAATTGTTCGGTAACTCCTTCCCCCCACCTCCAAAATGGAATACAACAACTCAAAGAGATATTGTTCATTGAGTCTGTAAGATAAGTAGATCTACCCTGCTCAAGAGTTTATCTTTATTTCTTTATCTGAAACATATCAAATGCTCCTGATAGGGGGTATTTGCATACATGAGTGTGCTTGTATGTGCTTGTGTATATCCATGCATGTATGTATGCATGTGTGTGTGTGTTTTCAAAATATGGACCATTATTGGGAGAACCAAAAGCATTTAAGAAATGTACATTCACATTTTCACCCCTGTCCAAAAGACCTCGTGGTTGATGGCCTGCATCACTGACTCCTTCAAACTACTGAGTCGGTCAGTTGATCTAGTGAAGAATGTTATAAACTTATGAGTGAAGTGAACTAGGTTCAAGTTCAGATTCCCCCATTTGCATGCTTTGTGGCCATGGTGACAGTCAAACTTTCTGGACTTGAGGTTCTCAAATGAACAAAGACATGCTTAGACTAAAGAATCTCTGTGGGCCTCTGAAATCTGAAATGTATTGGATCTTAGTATTTTAATCTTAGAATTCAGTTATCTATGGCTTATATTGCCCCAAAATAGCTTCTAAATAAATATTTTAAAAAAAGTATTAGTAAATTTTACTTTTTAGAGCAGTTTCAGGTTTATAGAAATTTTGTACAGGAAGTTCCAGGGGCTCTCTTCTCAGTTTCCCCTGTTATTAACATCTTGCGTTACTGTGGTATATTTGTTTCAACTGCTGAGCCAATATGGCTACTTTAGCTAAAGTCCATAGTTTGCACTGGGGCTCACCCTCTATGCTGCACGGTTTTGACAAATGTGTTATGTCATGCATCCACCATTAAGGTATCAGACAGAATAGTTTCTACAGCCCTAAAAGTGCTCTGTGCTCCAACTATTCACCCCTATTTCCCTTCTCCTAAATCTTGGGAAACCACTGATCTTTTTCTTATCGCTATAGTTTTGCCTTTCCCAGAATATCATATGGTTAGAATCATAGAGAACATAGCCTTTTCAGATTGGCTATTTTCTCTTAGCAACATGTGTTTAAGATTCTTTAGTGTCTTTTTGTGGCTTGATAGCTTATTTTATTTTATCATTGTATAATATTCCATTGTATAAATATACTACTGTTTGTTTGTCCACTATCCTATTGAAAGACATTTGGTTGATCCCAATTTTTAGCAATTATGAATAAAACTGCTATAAACATTCGAGGGCAGGTTTTTGTGTGGACATAAAATTTTAACTCATTTGGGTAAATACCTAGGAGCATGATTGCTGGATTGTATTGTTAAGGCTATGTTTAACTTTGTAAACTGCCAAACTGTCTTAGAAAGTGGCTGTATCATTTTGTATTCCCACCAGTATTTTTATTTTAAGAAATACAATCTAAATAAAGTCATTCAGATAGCTCCTGAGTATGAATAGTTTAATAAATAAACACCAATTAGCTTATACTTCATATCATAGGAATTCTTATTTATACAAGATAAAAAGCTTTTGATACATATCCAATGGTGGTGTTTTACAGACTTTATCATCCGTTAAAATATATATCTAAGATATCCTATAGACATTAAACATTGCTTTTGCATAAAATACCTTAAGAACAATTTTTGTTGCATGGGATGATGTTTATTACATTTCATGTATATTTATATTACTGCAAGCTATATATACAACTGATGAGTCCCAGAAATTTCTAGAGCACTTCTGAGATAGTCATAAGTCATGTTGATATTACGGAATTTCAGTATTTGGTCTACACTTGATGTAGATGCTTTCTGGTGATCAGACATGTCTCAGTGGTATCCAAGTATATCACATGTAGGACCCCTCTGCATATGAAATTAACTTTTCAGCTCTAAAATCTAAACTTTGGAGCATGATATCCTTTTATAATACAGCCCCTGATTTCCTCTCTACTTTCATTTATTTATACTCCTGTTCATATCCAAGATACAAAGAAATATTTGGCATAAGAGTATTTGCTGTAGTGTCCATATTCTGAAAACCAGTAGTATAGAGTGAATTTAGATGTGGATCCTGGAGTCAAAGTGCTTGGTTAAGTTTCCAGATCTGCAACCTCATTGCTATTTGAAAATGAGTAAGTCATTTAACTTTTATTAGCCTCAATTTCCTCATTTATATAAAAAAAAGTATACTTCACAGAGTTGTTATAGGGGTAAAATGAGACAATTTCTGCAAATATTGTTGCAGCAGAGAGATGGCAAACAAGAAATGTTAATGAGTATTATCTTGAATGGTGCTGGGTTTATTTTGCTTTTTGGTTTTGTCCTTGTTGTCATTGTTTTTTTAAATGACTCTTTTTGTTCTCTGTTTCACTTGTTTATAAAAGGCACTTTAGGGATCCTCTCCAAGAAATATTTCTTGGCAACTCTTCACTGTTGCCACTAACAAGCCAAGTGGGTTCTCCTTGCTAGATGAATCCTTCTCCCCCTTTATGCTAAAACTCGTCACTCTATACAATGTTACTTTTCTGTTTCTGTCACTAACATGAAAATCCCCTGATGCTACAGCCTCTGTGTTATCCCTTTGTTATTGCCAGCACGGGGCACCTAGTAGTTGCGTCACTTAGGAATTTTTCAGTTGAAATAACAGAAACTTAACTGGAGTAACTGAAGACCAGAGATTCGTCCTGGCCTGAGGCGAGATTTGTCCCGGTGTTCTCGATGGCATCACGCAAGACTATTCTTTCCATGCCTCCTTGTCACTCTTCTTAGTGCTGTTTCCACTGATGGCTGCTTTCTCGTGGGGTTACAAGATGGCTGCCAGGACCTGCAAGTGGCTACCAGGCTTCTCATGTACCATGAGCAGAAGGGAGAACTTTGGTTTCAGGAATCTCTTGGGAGAGTAAGAAAGCTTCTTTCTCAGAAGCCCTCGAAAACATCTCCTCCCATCACATTCACCGGAATCTGATCATATCTTCATCCTTGAAGGCCAAGAGCATGGGTTTGCCTATTGGCTGAGGTCAATTGGGTCAGACCTGTAGCTGAATTTGCTGTTATCTTTCTCCCTTTACGTGGGTTGCACAGAGAAGGAGGAAATTAGAATAAAACTAGCATACTGTTACCAAGAAAAAGGAAGAATGAATGTACTAAATATAAGAATTAAATCCTCCATTTTCAAAGGCACAAAACTCGATCCAAAAATATCTTGTGACCTTTGATGCTACAGTATCTATGAAAAGGGTTGGTATTATGCCTAAGCATGATTTCCCCCATGTTTACCTCTTTGAAATGAAATTCAAATTATGTGAATGGGAGTTAACCTTCGACAGGTATAAGTTGCATAGACTGTTTGAATTTTAATATAAGCTTCATGAGAGCAGGGTCCTGGTTTATTTTGTGCCTTGCTAAATCCCCAAATCATAGAACAGTGCCTGACACATGGTAGACATACAATAAATAAATAAATAAATAAATAAATAAATAAATAAATATTTATATAAATATATATATTTATTTATTTTATTTAATGAATTGATATTTCCAGTGTTTGAGGTTTACCAATGGAAAGGCCACAATGTAGACATCGGGGTAAAAAAAATCACATTATTTCTAGATTATTATTATTTCTAGATTATTAAGGTGCCCCAAAGTTCTTTGCTAGCAACTAAAGTTACATGGCATTAGAAAAAAGGGAGCAAATTAAGACCGTGTGTTTCAAAGAACGTGTCCAAATCATGTGAGCAGCTGCATCATGACATGACTGATGAAGAAATTAGAAGCAGTGAAGGAAGGACTTTAGCCCTACAAGCTAGGGGAGAGCAGGCTTAACTCCTTCTGGGCTATGCTCAGTATAGCAATCTGAGTGAGGTGTTAAAATCTAATTCACAACACAGAACTTCTCTGCACAAAACCTTGCAATGGTTCTTCATTTTCCAAAAAAAAAAAAAAAAAAATCAGCCCAAATTCTTAAAAGGTCTATGTGGCTTTCAGAAGCCAGCAACCCCCTCCCCTCCAACTACCTGCTCTGACTTACCTTGTGATAATCTCTCCCTCCCTTACTCCCCTCCCACCATTGTTACTTCTTTGCTGTGGCTCAAATAAACCAGTCACTCTCCTGCCTTAGGGCCTCTGCACCAGCATTTCCCTTTGCCTGAAAAACTCTTCCCTTGGATTGTCCAAGGCTGTTCAGAGTTACTTCTCCATCAGGACTAACGCGGTTATCCTGTTTAACACTGTATACCATTCCTCCCTTCCACCCTGACACTAAATCCCCTTTACCATGCTCTATCTTTATTATTCCCATAGCATTTATTATCTTCTCACTTGTCACCTAATGTATTTTATCATTATTATTCATTTTTTGTCACCCCCCCCATCAGAATGTAAACTCCATGAGGGTAGTGATTATGACTTTGTTCACTGATTTATTCCAAGGTGTAGTCCCAATACATACTGACCAAATACATGACTGAATGGGCTTAAACTGCATTAACCCTTTATTCAAGTCAATAGTTTAGGCTTATTCCATATAGAAAAAGAAACCAAAAGGGTTAATTGAGTGTCTATCTTTATTTTCCAGCACACTGACTATTATTTATCTAGGTCTCATCTATGTTAGAAAACATTCTTGCCAAACAAAATTTATTTTGAGCATATTTAATATTCTGATTTTTTTCCTGCATTTTAATGAAACCCAACTGTTAAATAAAACTAAACAGTGATATAATAGGCATAACAGTGACTAGTTCAGAGCCAACTTTGGGTTTCTGAACAATTGCCCAGCATCCAAGTATATTAAAAAGTTTTGAGCTGAAACTCAAATCTTCATTATTTTATTATGATACCCACCATGGTTGAAACTTGAGTTTTTCTAGCAGAACACTGCTCCGTAAGAGAATTTTATCTTTGATCACAGAATGGCAGATATCTTTATCTGAAGAACAGAAATTTCTAAAATCTTATGATCCTACATTTAAACTTTTTTTTTTTTTAAGTGCTAGCAAATAAATAATCTCTACTTTAGGGGAATCTTCCTTTTACAGACACTAATGCATATATGAAAGAGATAAGTTCTCCTTGGTATTTTTTTTTCCTGATCTAAGTCTTTCTTCCTAAATGTTATTAATTGATACCTGTTACCAGTAATAGCCTCTTACTTGGAAAATAGTCACCTGTTCTCATGGATGATGACTGTCCCAGTCTGTTCAGACTGCTATAACAAAAATACCATAAACTGGGTGGCTTATAAACTTTTATGTCTCACAGTTTTAGAGGTTGGGGGTCCAAGATCATGGCACCTACACATTTTGGTGTCTGGTCCAAGCTGGCTTCCTCACTGATGGCCATCTTCTTTCTAATACCATCACCTCAGGAATTAGAACTTCAACATATGGATTTTGAGGCATTGAGGGGACACAATGTTCAGTCTATAGCAGTGATTATTTGGCACTTTTTTTTTTTATTAAGTTGATAGCAAAATTTAATGAAGTGGTTATTTGGCAATGTTTTGTTCTGCAGAGCTTAATTCCTTGAAGATGTTAATTTTGTTTTGTTTTAAATTTTTCAGAATTCTTGCTTCATTTATATCTGTTTACCATATGTTGAGAAAGAATAATGCTGAAATCTCAAATGTTGTAACTTTAAACTGTTTATATAACTTGATTATCTGTAGACCAGGCCATATATTTTCCTTCCATCAGGCTCTCTGACAGCCCTCTGTGTTCCCTATGATATTCTACATCTCTCAGAAATCCCTCACCTGAATTCATCCAAACTTTACAAAATTAGAAAATATTCATTGTCTATGACAGCCCTCTATTTAATTCTTACCCTCTTTAATCAACCAAAATTTTTCTTATTCCTCATATAATTTATCCATTCCTTTACTCAATCATTTCAATACATTTTTTTAGCCCCTAATATAAACCAGGCACTGTTCTAGAGAAAGGAAACACAGCGGTGAACAATATAAACAAATTCCCTGCTCTTATGGAATTTGCTAGATGTGGCCTCTTTCTCCAATAAACCATGCCTCCCTATATTCCCATTCTTGTATAGTTCTTCTCCTAAAATCTTGGTTTTTCGGTGACCTGCTTTAATCATAAAATGCAGGGAAGTCATGGTATGCAAGTGTTGGTCTGAAGGTTAAAAAGGATGGGAGATTCTGCCATTGCACTCTGGGGAAAGCTACTTGCAATGTTAAGCCATAACTACCATGAATCCATCATGCTGTGAGAAAGACAACCTAGTTACATAAAGAGTCCATGTGAGTGAGGCCATCTTGGAAGTGGATATTCAGTTGGTGTCACCCAAATGAGCCACCATAGCTGGTGTCACCTTGAGCAGAGACAAGCCCCACTGGCCCTGGCTCAAACTGCAGAACTGTGATCAAATAAACAAAGTAATTGATGTTTTAAGCCACTAATATTGGGATAGATTGTTATATAACAATAGATAACCAAAACACAAGATCTTTTCAGATAAGGGTTGTTTGTAAGAAGTTAAAACTCATCAAACATCCCCACCCCCAACTGTCTTATTATGTATTTATAGATTTGGAGAAGAAAATGAATTTAACAGTAATCATACAATCAATGTGATATAATACAAAAATATCAAGTTCCATTGTATTTTATATATATATAAACATACACACACATGCACACACACATTTATTCTTTCATTTATTCAAGATTTTTTAAAATAATAATTGAATGATAAATATTTGTAGTGTTCAGCCACTATGTTTTGAGTAATTTGTTACGCTGCAATAAATAACTAATTCAGGAGCTCTACTTCAGACTATCATGATAAATCTTGTTTGTTTTTGTTTGTTTGTTTGTTTTTGGTACACTAGCACTTTTTAGAGTTGACATCATTGTAACAGTTGAACAGCTATGGTAGAAGTAGTCCACTGCTATTGCTATTTTTCTTTCTAGGTTGGTTGTAATTTTGTCTTTGTGGTAAAAGTAGATGACATCCAAGTGTCTGTTTAGAAAGAGAAAGGTCATGGAAGATACAGGATGCATTCAGCACACTACACTGACCTAACATATACTTTTATAGCCTTGTGTGTAAAACAAGATTGGTAAGAGAGTTAAAAGAAATTTGGTTATATATGCCTCATGTTTTAAGTGAATTATGGGGAAACTCAGAGGTTCCCCCAGGGTTGGGCTAAAACTTAGATCTAGATTTTCTGCCTTCCATTCGGTGATGTTTCTACCTTATCACATTTAATGCTTATACTAGGAGTGTTTATATTGGGGCAGGTATAGATGAAACAAGATGGACTGTGTGTTGGTTCTGGGTCATAAGTTCATGGAGTGTGTTATGTTATTCTTAAGTTTTATCTTTGAAAATTTCTATATAAAAATTTTAAAGTAGAAAGTTCATTTGTCCTTTAGTTTGTTATTATAATTTATAATATATTACATATATTGTATTGTATATGTAATTTATAATAACCAAGTATTATATAACTTTTGAGGAAAATAAGTACAGACTACAAAATATTTGCCAGTTTAAAACATCCACCCATAATCATTCTAGCAAGCAGAAATTAGAATCCATTTTAGGAAAATAAGCATGCTATAGAATCACCATTTTTCTTCTTTGTTTTTGTTTTTATGCTGACTGGATTTAAGTTGTGTTGATAAAGTGTTATTTTTAACAAGTCCAAAGTGTGAGCATTTGTGATGTCCGATGTACCATATTGGTTCATTTTATACTCAACCTAGTAAAACATTCATCCAACAGCTGGGACCCTATATTACCATCTTGTCCAGTTATCTGGGCAAGAGTAGAAAGAACACATATTGATTGAGAAGATGTAGTGATTGAAAACTAAATTCTGGGATATGTCTTGTGATTTCTACAGATTTGGTACAACCTCTTAGAAAAACCTACAAGAATTTATTGCAAGTCAGATGTTCTAAGATACATAAAGATACTACATCTCTAAAGGAAGATTGGACTGTTAGTTTCACTAACTGCACTCTGTCCACAAGATATGTTAACACATTTTAGAAAGTTGCTAGAGCAAGGATAAAAACAAAACAAAAGAAAAGAATCTTCCTTTGTACATTTTAACTAACTAGAAAATTCAGTAAACAGAACTGATCATTCTCTATGAATTAGGGTTATTCAATGAGTTTTAGGATAGTAATACGGTAGAATAAAATGTATGACTCAAAAAAATGCAGTACTGATAAAATTCCTGAGTGTTGATAATAGTCACAGAGTTTTCCTCATATCTTATCTGATGTTTATGGCACAGAATAAAGGAATGGAACATTTTTGCCAACAACTCTGAAGACAGTAGATTGCTAAACTGTCTTTTTTCCCAGAATCAGGACTATTCTTGTGATTTAAAACACCGCAATTCATATTATTTTAATTACTCATTTTTAAGAGCATGGTGTGTCACAAAACCTGTGGCTATAATTTTGAAGATTTATTTTTTCCAGAGTTTACTAAATGAGACAAAATATTATAGTAAAGCCACAGAACGTTACTGACTTGGACTTTCCAGACTTCAGAACCACAAACTGCCAGCCCTTTGTATGTCATCTGCAATGATCCAAAGTTTGCTCACCCAGTACACATCCCCACGTTCCCAGTTTGAGCAAACACAGACATTTGATGAGGAGCCAAACCCAGAACAGCATGCCTGGGCCTTTTTTGAACATGGAATTGCCTCAAATTAAAACAAATTTATTCAAGAACCCCAGACCAGGTAACAGTTCTTTCACTCTTTGAGCTCTGTAATATAGAGAACTATTGTATTCATCCATCCATCCATCCATTCATTCATTCGTTTGTTCGTTCATTCATTCATTCATTTATCAAGTACTTATTGGCAGAAATCAAGGCTCCTTGTCCCCATGGGATCTATAGTCTGGTGGGTGTGACAGACAATAAGTATGGGAACAAATAAATAGACAAGATGATTTCAGTAGCATTGGATGAAAATTTAATCCCAGTTCCCTTCTGAATAGTTGTGTAAAGTTGATAATGTTTCTTAACCTTTTTGATATATTAATTTCTAAGATGTTAATGAAACAACAGTTTTCCTGGACTTTCTGTGAAGATTAAATTAGATTATGCAGCAAAGTGCTTAGAAAATAGTATCTGCCTCATTTGCATAGAATGTACGCTCGGATGTCTGCAGTACTATTTGTAATGTGGAAAAAATGGAAACAATCCAAATTCCCTCAGAGGGAAATGGATTGGTTAATAATAAATATTATATGTATATGGTATAATGCTGCCCAGCTATTAAAAGGCACATACTAGGTTTAAAAAGATAATAGACCTTAAAATATAATTTGAGTAAAAAAATGGGGCAGAATATATATGGTATGATGCTATTAACAATATACCATTCGTGAACATATATGCATGTGCGCGGCAATGCATATCAAGAATAGAGAAAATGCATATCGAATTCATGCTGATGAATGTTCCCTGAGGGAAGGAAAGGGCAATTTAAATAGGCATTTGATAGGAGAATTCAAAGACTCATGCACCTTTATCTAGTATGTATTATTTATTTTATCTTAAAAATAAAGCACATGATGAACTGAATTAAAAATACTAAGAGGGAAAGTGCTAGGGGAGATAATATCCATTGTATGGATAACTGAGATACTATATGAAAAAATGGTCCATTTGAAAGGAAAGTTCTTTGTATATTGGCGACCATCCTTTTACATGGCAGTCACTTTGACAGTACATTTTCCCTCACTTAGCAAGGTTTTGTGGAAGGAATGTGCTATTGGTCTTCGGGTAGCTCCTGTGTTTGAGGTAAAACATATTTACTTAGGATAATCAAGTAGATTTTCTTCTCTCTCTCCCTCTCTCTCTCTTCTTCTTCTTCTTCTTTTTTTTTACTTAATACTTAATGTTTTGTTTACACATTGTTTTCAGCCAGGGACTTCATCACATCTGGGATACAGCACAAGATTCCTGAGTGCTGTTCTTGAGCTTAAATCAAAAAGTCAGGGTGTTCTAGTGCATTGTCACAGAATAGCTGACACATGATTTCTCCCTGCCCTACATATTACCAAGACTTGATTGACTTTTACAGATTCCAAGTGGCCATTCTTCGTGGGCTTTTTATATTACTAAATATACACATTTGTCTAATGCTGCCAGCTTAAATTCTTTCCAGCTCTGATGGTTTTTAACTTTCACTGAGCACTTATAATCCATGCACATAGTCACTAAATGAGGTTGTTAAGTTTCCATTTTCCATCTCACATGAGTAGCTACTCAAGCAGATGTGGACTGAGATGGTTGTCCCCCAAACCAAGGCTATTTGGCAAAGATACGTCTTTCCTTACACAAGCAGGGGAAAGGGTTCTGGTGGCTAACATCTTCATTCACTGTACTTACTGCATGAAAACCAGAACATGCTTAAAATAGGAGTAGCTGCCATGGTAGCTGTTCAAAAGTTAAATGGAATGAAAAAAGCATTGTTAGTTTTATTGCAATAACTTTTCCTGGATGGATTCTGATCAGGAAACAATGGGACATATTTTTCTGTTTTTTTTCTTTTGGGACACATTGCTCGTGAGATTTTTGGTACATCTCAGAAGACTTCAGGACAAATGAGAATATACCTAGAGTACACTCATTTAATGAAGTAAATCTATAAGAATGCAACTAAGGGGGGTGAAAACTCTAATCTTCTTTGTTATCTTCCAATGTCCAGATGTTGACTTCAGATCTCTGACTCTGTGCAATTCTCTACCAAAGACTAAGGTTCATGTTTAAAAAGTATTAGGTTGACTTGCTTGCATGGTTTTTCACCTCTGTCTCACCAAGTCATACTATCCATGCTTCAACCAAGTTCTTAAGCTTATAACAATGTTGACAAAGCTGGCAGAGACTTCTGGGATGCCTACAATATGCTATCCATTGAAACAGGTGAATTAGTTATTAAAAAACATGAAGCACTCTCTCAAACTCCTAGAACTTGATCATAAAATCCTTCTATGGAATGCTCATTCCTATCCATCTGACCCCATATTTGTTAACTTGTAATGTGGCTTCTCCGATCATAACAAACCACTTTTGCCCATTCTTCCCTTTAATTTTCTCGATACTTCTTACCCTTGGGCTATTAACCTCAGGGATTCCCTCTTCATAGTTTTTCAGTAATCCTGATTGAAGAGAATGTTCCAACCTCACTTCCTTGCAGGAAATGTCCCTGATTTTTTCTCACTTCTCTAATTAGTTCTGTTTTACACTTCCTTAGCACTTAATATGTACAGGTTTCACCCTAGCATCTGGTATTTTTTCATCTTATCTTTAATACTTGCTCTGTAGCATAATGAAAGCATGTTTGATTTCACCCCTGAAACCCCCACCCTCACCATCACCATCACCATCAACCCAAGACCAATGCCATGTCTTTTTCTTTGTGTCTTGCCTTTCAAATCTCAATTAAACACTGACAATGTGTCAGGAGAGAAGATAACATTGGTTATAACCACCAAGAACTCAAAATCTTAAGGAGTAATCGAGGAAACAATATTTATTTTTAAATAATGAAAAAAATTTAAATAATTTCTAACAAAGATAGAAGATATACACAATGTTTCCAAGCAAATCCCCTCAAAACTAAATTTTTGAAGGACCTGGGATAAGGAGAAATTACCTCTAGATGGGGATGAAGATATACTATATGAAGAAAGTACAATTTGACATTAAATAAATTATAATTTATTCATTTAACATATTCACCAAGCACTGTGATAAACACTGGGCTAAATAGAATTTTACTAGGTGAAGAAAAAGGGATGAAAAATCTGTGAGCAGATGAATAGTTACAAGAATGCTTGAACAATAGTAATGGGGTCAATCTAGTGTTCATTCATCCATCAATATATTCAACAGATAGTTGTACTATTTCTGTGTACTTGGTATTATGTTCAGTTCTGGGAATTCAGGAGTGACACAGAACAATACCATCCTCTTCCAAGAATGCAAAACATAGTAAGACAGACAAGAAAACGATTGTCAGAAAAAAAGGTAATTGGTGTAACAGAGGTATATAAGCCAGAATTCAGCTCTCAGAACTAAGAAGTACTAAAAAGTAAGACACAGCTCTTACTCTTAGTGAGAAATAGACAAGTATTATAATTGATGTAATAAATTTTGAGACTAAGAATGGACATAAGGTGCTTTGTGCTTTGGGAGATTTGCAAATATACTGGAAAAACTATAGGTGCAAGAGAGTGTGACTGGAGCCTGCATAAAAATAAAATGTGGGGTCCAGGTCAGCTAAGCTTTGTATGATATACTAGGGGATCTGATAGGTTATACCCAGTGGGAGTCTTTGAAGAATTTTAAATTGGTCAGAGACATGATCAGAATGGCCAAATTCAATAGTCAGTTTATTCCTTAAAGCATTAAAAATATGCTTTAGGATGAGACAGTTAGGAGTCCGGAATTCAAAAGGTTAGCTTCAAATGAGGCTAAAATATAATGGCGGGTACCATAAGCATCAAAATAAGTAAGGGAGTCAATAAAAACTTGCTGAGTAAATGATTCAATAATTCTTTCCTGGTTTCTTGCCTGAGAGAGAAAAGCATGAAACTTTGGTTAAAGATTGCACTTTTGTGTCTTGGTCCAAATTCCACTGGGGAGGAGCATTGACTACACAGGAGGCAGGAAAGGCTCTGGGCCACACCACATGGGCCTCTGCTGTCTGCAGATCTGTGTCCATCTGGTCAAAGGGGAAATTGGTTGGCCTGAGGCAAATATAAATGGGCCAGAGGAGCATTTAGTCAGAGTTAAGTAACAATTCTCTTTTGGGAAATTTACCTGTTATTATAACTAAAAAGTAAAGTTCTGTATTCAATGGCTCATGGCTTCATAGCAGGAAGTTCTGGTCCCCATTCCGGAAAGTTATGCATTACTTTTCCAGTACCTCAATTATCAAAAATGTTCAGAGGTAACAGAGAGTTGGGAACTCTGTCTTCTGACAGTCCCTCTTCCTATGACTTGCTCTGAAAACACTGGCATCTCAAACTCAGTGGCTCCCTTCTTCATCTGAAAGTTGCATGCACACACACACACACACACACACACACTCCTGACATATTAGCACTCACTGGTCTTGTTTACTTGTTTCAGTATTAAGTGTCTGAGGGTAAAGATCACACCCCATCTAACTCTATTAAAATAACATAGCACTAATATAGATCCACATTTCTTGTAGGTATGAATTAAATACGAAGCAATGAGGATGCCATATCTTGTTACAAGATTCGTGTCCCATTATCAGAGTTATTGAACTAGCTAAGGTTTTATCAAATTTCTTGTCTAAACATGAAGAGATGAGATTACTTTTTAGATGAAAAATATAGACCATAAAAAATAAATATAAATATACAAAAAAATCATTCTCACACAACTTACACCATTTTTTAAAATAAGAATAATGTAATTTTAAGGGAATATTTGAAGAAAACACAATGAATGAGATTAAAAAACATACAATTTAGCATTTAAAAACAAATAGCACTAGAGGCATATGAAATTTCAATTCTAACATTCACCTGAAGAAACACCATTTTATTTTGCTCTTGTTCTGGTCAAACATGTGTTTAGGGTTGATATATATGTATCTTCAGGATAGGGAATATTAAAATTTTGTGTCAAAAAATAGACATTTTCACTAGCAATGGGTCAGTGGAACTCTTGACATGTTAGCAAATACCCCCAACTACAGATTTATCCATTTTTTGGTCTTTTTTTTTTTTTTTTTTTTTTTTGTGGAATATGAGGCTGCCACTGGCTCTGGGATAAGTATACATTATTGGGGTTTGGTTTATCCAAAACCGCATATGGTAAACTATGCTAAGTAGAGGTTTAAACCTGAAAATGATGTTGAAATGCTACTCTGGTTGTAGACATGTGGGAGTAAACAGAAGAATTTGCCTCTCCACTGCCAATGTCTTCCACATCAAAAGGATTGGGTCAGAGATGTCACTCGTATGTTTCCTTTTTTATTTTGCACCCCAGAAGCCCTTTCCCTATCCATTTATCCCTTCCTTCCCCTCCATGCATAAGAAGGGTCAAAAGGCCCCAAACAGTCAGCCATTTTAGATTGAATAACTGCAAGGTTTTGTTTTTGTTTCTTTTTTTGTAGGTCAAAGGAGACGTATGGTCTCTGGAAAGACACTCTGCTTAGGTCTGACTTACTAATGAGGATCATGGTAGAGTCATAGGTTAACTGGCTGACATAGCAATTTATATTGTTTGTGTTCTATAGTCTCTTCATTTGAAGTAGGAAGGCAGACACTTGATACTCCTTTACCCTAGAAAAGTCTGTGTAGTGCATTCTGCCTCAAATTTTCCTTTCTTTCTTTTTTAGAAAATTTAAGCTACTTAAAAATAAGACTGGGGGATTGAAAAAAAAGAGGGAGAAATAGCTAAAGGGGAGACAATTTTGCCTCATTCCACAGTATAGGTTTTAGCTCTATTACTAATTATAAACTTGGCAGTTGGTTGATTTCTCCCAGGGTAGCCTAGTATACCATCTCATTTTCCAGTCTTGTCATAACTGTGTAAAAGAGTCCATGACCAATGAATGCATATTTGTGAATTAGAAATTATATGTATCTACATATATATGTGTATATATATATATATATATATATACACTTTAAATCATAGTAGTAATACCATTTTCTATATATTGAAAATCTTTAAAAATGCCTAGTATAATGGAGTAACAACCTAGGGACAGTGTGAAATTCATAGATAAAAATTTGTCATAGATACTCAGTTTCAAAATATCTGGGAAATGCAGGATCTGCAATGAATGAATGGATGAATGAATGAATCCACATATATACCTGCATATAGAAATTGGGCAATTTTAAAATGTCTCAACATCTTCCAGCTTATTTTTTTATGTATTGCCTAGTTTTCACATAATTTTATATTATAGTAAGGCAAAGATGTTTGAAATTACCACAATTTACTTCAGGGCAAAGTAGATACTGATTAATGACCAAGGAAAGAGATATATTTTAAAATCTAAAAAAATACATATACTGTTTTGTCATCATTTCCCTTGGAGGAAAAGAAACCATGTTAAGTTCCATATGACTAAAATATCTTCTAGCCTGTCATTTCTACGTATTATTTTTTCTAACACTGGAGTCTTTAATTGGATAGATGAAAATATATCAGCCCGAAGAAATCTAAAATATTAGTCTCTTGTTAGCTTAGGCATAGAGCTAGGCAAAATACTTTTCACTTTTGGCAAAAACAACGGGAAAAAGCATTAGTCTCTCCGGGACGATTTTTGATACTTCCTACTCTAGGGAAGTCCAGACACACAAAGTGAGATCAGAATTTTTCACTCATTTCTGGCCCTCTGTTTCTGCACATTCTGGCAATAAAATGTGGAAAATATATTTGTTCAAGGGCAACATGAACTTTTTCTGAACCTCTTAAGACAGCCACTCTTAGTCATGGAAAAGTAGAACTTTTTGGTCCTTCCTTAACTTCAGTTGGTGAAGCAACGAACGAATCGTGCAGTGGCTTCTCCCGTTCGCCACCCAGTTGGCATTCATTTTCCTTTCTTTACCTATTACCTTATAAGTAATATTAGGCCAAGCTCTGGATTTATAGAACATTTGACTGAAGACACGAAATCCGTTTTGTTGCCAGCGTGAAATGGCCAGTATTCCTAAAAATGTCCCTTTACTCCTCCTGAGCCACTTAAGCCAAAAGTACTATTGAAATAGAATGATGATCGAGTAGGGCGAACTCTCTTTTAAAGGGTCCAAGTCTATTATCATGCTTAATTTTATTATCCTCCAGAGTTATTTGGTCATTTGAGAGTAGTCACGTGAAGAAGTTAGTTTGGAGATTGCTTATCTTATTTTATGAATGGAAAACAACCATAAATGAAGAGAAGAGGCAGTATTTGTTTGAATAAGTTTGCT
This sequence comes from Neomonachus schauinslandi, assembly GCF_002201575.2. Taxonomy (NCBI): domain Eukaryota; kingdom Metazoa; phylum Chordata; class Mammalia; order Carnivora; family Phocidae; genus Neomonachus; species Neomonachus schauinslandi. The sequence goes on along the minus strand of NC_058407.1, from coordinate 28,909,601 downwards.
GGAGTCCCAAGAGTTTTTCAAAGATTAAATGCTTCTTCTAATACAATTATTCTCAAAGACCAATTTGGTTAATAAAAAGAGGCATCTGCACAATTTCTGATTGTACAAGATTTTACCTACCTATAAACTGAACAGTAGGATCTCTTTAGGAAGAGGGACATATGCTGATGAGAAGTGAAGAAAAGAGCAAAAGAAGAGGAATTACCTTCCCATCCATCTGTCCCCAAACCCTCTTCTTTATTGCCTGAAGAAGTGTTGAGCAGCTTCCAGGAATTATCTCTTGCTGTGTCATTACTCAACTGAGGATATTATTATGGGTTACAAAAAAGAGACTTTCGTATAAGAACTTTTATTTCCAGGGCGCCTGGGTGGCTCAGTTGGTTAAGCATCTGCCTTTGGCTCAGGTCATGATCTCCAGGTCCTGGGATCCAGTCCTGTGTTGAGCACCCTGCTCTGTGGGGAGTCTGCTTCTCCCTTACTCTCTACCCTTCCCCCACCCCTTCTTGTGCTCTCTCTCTCTCAAATAAATAAATAAAATCTTAAAAAAAAAGAAATTTTATGTCCTTCCAACTCTTTTGTAGAAAGCTTCAATTATATTGCTTTAAGAAAACAAGGAACTAATAGCATTACTGTTAATATATTTATTTATTTGAATATTTTTCAGCAATACCATCCTGAGATTTATATTTTTCTTCAGTTTTTTAAAAAGTGAATTTAGGGCTCAACATTATAAAACACAAAGGTGAGCTGCATGATTTGGGCACGCACTGATTTAGACCACATGCTCTACCAGCTGAAAGGAAAATGCATTGCGGACTGTCTCCATTGTGTGGTGGCCTCAGAAGCATCAGGTTCCCACTCCAATTTCCTTATATACTTTCCAATGCTTAGAAGTACCAAGAACAATTGCTTTAGAAATTCTTTGAAAAGCTGTGTACGTTGCTTTCCAATCTTCAAGAAATCTCTAAATTCATCTGTTCTTCACATGGACGCACATAACCTGAATTACAATCTATCAGAGAAAATTTCTCTACTTCCTGGAATAGAACATTACAAGGTAGAGATTTTCCGTATGCAGATTCATTCTACATGGATGCCCTAGTGCAGGAGCCAGGAAACATTTTCTGTAAAAATATGGTAAGTTTTGTTGTCCTTACAGTCTATGTTTCAACTAGTTAACTACTTGCATTTCATACAGTTTTCACACGCCATGAACTACAGGCTTTGGGGGCTTCTTAAGCCTTTAAATGGTTAAATATATAAAAACAATTCTTAGCTCATGGGCCATACAAAACAGGCTGAACGTGGATTTGCCCTTGAGTTGTAGTTTGCCAACCTCTGACCTGGTGCATTGGTTAGAAACCTGAAAGCTGAAATTAGCCATTCTTGACTAGAACTCAAATCCCGCCATTTCTTGTGCAACCTTACACAAAATACAAACCCCTCAGTGTCTCCTGTTTTCTAGGCACAACAATGTCTATTTAATAATGTAAGGATTAAATAAACTTGAACTCTTATAGTGTACTCATTTAAGTAGCTTCATTTGAGGCTATAACTTTTTCAGGTAGAGAAGTAAACCTCTGTCACCTTGCTTCATCTTCTGTATAAACAAACAATAGCCAACTACTATTTTTGGCAAGTATCTTTTTGCAAAACTTGAAGCCTCTTTGGGTCATTCCCTTTCCTCCCTCAAATGATGCTGACTCCTTCAGCTTTAACTTAGAGATAGTTTTTTTTTTTTTTCCCCAACTCTTTAATCATGTTCTGAAAGTCTTTTAAACTCTCTCAAATGTTTCATAATCCTCTGAAATTGGGATGCCAAGAGTGGACTGAATTTTATGACCAAGTGTGCAGCCATGGTCTTTGCAAAACCACACGAAGCACTCCCAGAATTGCTGGTTGGTATTTTCTGAAAATATAAGTATTAGATCTAATGCTTATTCTTTCAGCAAGAGTAAGGTGTCTTACAGATTGTTAAGTATTCACTTTGCTCTTTATATTGTAGTCATATTTGCTGTTTTTACTTGAATTCAAATTCCTATTGATGCTTTAAAGGATATCTTGTTTGATTTAATATTTTTCAACTCATTACCTCGGCAGTGCTCTTTTAAGAATTGCCTTTATACCTTTATTTTCTCTTTTTTTTAATACAGATATATTTATAAATCATCAATCACTGCCAGGACACTGCTGGGTGCACTTCTATAACAATACCTACCTTCCTCTACCCTTCCCCATTCATAACACCTGACAAACACTAATCTTCTCAATGTCTGTATACTTTTTAAAAAGATTTTATTTATTTATTTATTTGTTTGTTTATTTATTTGAGAGCGAGAGGGAGAGAGTCAGGGGGAGGGGGAGGGGAGGAGGGAGAGGGACAAGCAGACTCTGTGCTGAGTGGGGAGCCCGACTGAGGGCTCCAATCCCATGACCCTGAGATCATGACCTAAGACAAAATCAAGAGTCAGACTCTTAACTGACTGAGCCACCCAGGCACCCCCTTTGTCTGTATACTTGTGTCAGTTCAATAGAGTTATATAAATAGAATCATACAATATATAGCTTTTTGGCACTGGCTGTTTTTACTGAGCATAATTCCTTGAAGATTTATCTGAGTTTTGTGTATCAGGAGTACAGCTTGCTCCTTTTTGACTGAGTAGTGTTCTATAGTATGGATGTACCACTGTTTATCCATTCATTGGTTGAAGAACATCTGAATTGCTTCCAGTTTTGGGCTATTATGAATAAAACTATTGTGAACATTCCTATAGTGTGTGTGTGTGTGCGCGCGTGCGTGTGCTTGCGCACACACACAAACATTGCTTCTCGTTTCTCTAGAATATATACTGAAGAATTCAATTGCTGAGTCATAAAATAACTACATGTTTAGTTTTATAAGAAACTGCTAAACTGTTTTCCAGAGTAACTGTGCCATTTCACATTTTCACAGTGTATGAGTGACCCCCTTTCTTCCCATCGTCACTAGCATTTGGTTCTACTATTATTTTTAAATTTTGGCCATTCTGATGGTTGTGGTAGTAATATATCATTATAATTTAAATTTGAATTTCTTAAATGGCTAATGATGTTGAATATCTTTTCATATGCTTATTTGCTATCTGTATATCCTCATCATTAAAATTTCTATTCGTGTATTTTGCCCACTTTCCTTTCTAATGTTGAGTTTTGAAAGTTCATTGTAAGTCCTGGATAATAGACCTTTTTCAGATACATGGCTTGCAAATAAATGTTTTCTCCAAGTCTGTAGATTGTCTTTTCATCATTTAAGCAGGGTCTTTCATAGGGCAAAAGTTTTTAATTTGATGAAGTCCAAGTTATCAATATTTTATGTTTTATATTTAAGTCTGCAATCCATTTTGAGTTCATTTTTTGGTATAATATGTGAGGCTTAGGTCAAGGTTATCGTATGCCATAGATCTACTACAGTTCCTCCAGCACCGTTTGTCAAAGAGGAAATCTTTCTTCCCTCGAGTTCCCTTTAAAACTTGGTAAAAATCAGTTGGCCATATCTGTGTGGGTCTATTTCTGAATTTTCTTTACATTTCCATTTATCTGTATTTGTATCTCTATAACACTTTTTTTTTTTTTGTTTACTATAGCTAAATAGTAAGCCTTAGGTAGAGTCATTTTATTGTATTATTTGTCAAGATCATTTCAGCTATTTTGGGGTCTGTGTGTTTTTATATAAATTTTAGAATAAGCTTGACCAAAAACTTTGGGAATTGCACCAAATGCAAAGATGGATTTGAAGATAAATGACATTTTCAGTCTTTCAGTTCATGAATGCAGTGTATTTCTCTGTTCATTCTGTGAGGGGGTTGCTGAATTCCTCAACTATAATTGTGATTTTGTCATTTTTTTAAAGATTGTTCAGATATAGCTTTAATCACTTCATAATTCTTAGACCATTGATGGAATATGATTTCTTTGAGGTATAATTGACATATAACATTGTGTAAGCGTAAGGTGTACAGTGTGTTGTTCGATGCATTTATATATCATAACATTTTTTCATGTTCAGTTAACCAGTCATAGAGTTAACTAACACCTTTATCACATCACGTAATTATCATTTCCTTTTGTGGCAAGAACATTTAAGATCTAGTCTCTTGGCAACTTTGAAGTATATAATATAGTATCTTTGATTATAATGACTATGCTGTGCATTGGATCGCCAGAAGAATGTGATCTTGAAAGTTCTTCTTTCACCACTGCAAATATTTTCCTCAAAGAGTAGAGCGACAAAGTAACAGGAATTTGATCTATTTCATGGGAGATAAAAACTCGTGACAAAACACACAAATTTGGAGTTGAAAAAAGTAGCAAATTTCCAAAGGGGGCAAAATATTTGGCAGTCTCCAGGAGTCCAAGTGGATGCTGAAGAATTAAGTTCTATGCTGTTCTGGTCCCCTGTAATACACACATAGTATGTGAAGGTTGCACCGCATTCATTCCATAACACACTACATTGACTTGACTTTTCGTGCTATTAAATACTGACTTACGTAGCATTCCCCATGGTAGGACATAAAGGGAAGCAATTGTTAACAAAGTTGTGACTAGAACCCAGTTTATCTAACATTTACACTCCATTTAATAGACTCACTGGCCATACATACATATGTAAGTCTACCCTTACCATCTCAGGACAGAGACTTTTGTTAAATTTAAAATTAGAAGTCTCTTTTCTTAGTTTGGGCCTTTCTATTCCATAGCCACCAAAGACCTGTAACTAAGGGCAAACTGAGGAACATTCTTTCTGGTAGTGTTACTATCTAATGAATCACAGCTGATTTTCTTGGCTGAGTAGTCTCAGAAGAAAGTTTTATAATGTGTCCAGAGTTTAATAATTGCTGAATCAGTATATCTTTATAGAACAGGAAAATAAGAAAACTCTGCAGGAAGCATGTTGAACAAGGTTTTAATTAAAAGCAGCTCTACAGCTGGCAGCCGCAGACCCTGTCCCAACTCTGTTTTTACAAAATTATCCAAAATATTTTATAGTAATCTCTACCGCCAATTATTATAAAGGCAGATGCATTCTCCTGACTGATACGGGTAAGAGTCATTTTCGGCACATATAATTAGTAGGGTAACAAATGTACTTCTATGTTACAGTCAGCCAACAATGGGTGTGTGTGCAACAAAAAGTCCACCCCTATCTCCCTAGTGTATGACCTCAACTTTGGAGAAGATAATAGAAATGGCTTATGGAAGAGATTAGTTCCTGATGTTTATGCACTTACATTCCGCAGAATGTGCTGTTTGTTCCAAAACAGAAATGAGCTTGCTCTTGTAGTCAGTGCCTTATTTCCATGTACACACGTGTCATGTTTTTGAAATATGTCCTCAAGTATAAGCTCCACTCGTAGCTTCCAACGCCCATCTCTGTGTTGTCTTACGACATTTTCCTTCCTTTCCTCCCTCACTCCTGTTTATGGCGAGTGGCAGTCTGACATTATAAAGAAAAGGCTAATCAAAAAAGCCTGCAGCTTTTTCAATTTTCAAAAAGAGAGCACTATGTTTGAGGTTTTATAAGCCATGCTAAATGTCTTCAGTTCTCTGGTGACTTTGATAAATTACTTTAAAGGAGTTTTGTTATAAAGAAACAAATCCCCAGGATATACAGTTCTCTCATTGCCTCATCTCCTTATTTCTCACATGATTGCCCTGGGACTCTCTGGGAACATCTGGGAGAGCTCTGATTACAAAATCCAAACTGTTTTTAGCACAGAGCAGTTTGTAATTCTGATTTCCTTTCATGCTGAATCTTGTGTTCTCATCCCTTCTTCACTCCTTTCAGATAGAAGCCATGTTCCAAGATCTTTTTTAAATAGGCTGAGTAAACTTGAGTTCCATGGACTTAGTTTTTCTCATCACTTAAGGGAGATCTGATATAACGGTTTTCATTACATCTCAATTGATATCATATAGGGTGAGGCAATTTAATATAAAGAGAGATGAGGGATATACTATAGGGATCTTGGTTTGCAAAGCCAATTTCTTAATTTCAGTGGTGGAGCAACAGATATAGTTCCTGTAAGAATTGGTTCACACACTTATTAGGACCTTGTACTCCAAATGTCAGCTTGGAATTCACTGAAGTTCGAGACTGCATGACACTTTATTCCTCTGTGTATGCCTAATGCAGAGACGGGCATACAACACTCAGTCATTGTTTCTTGAAATGAATTTATAGGCAATTGATAAATAGGTAAGTAGATAAATTGGTAAATAATTATTTTTTAGATTGTGCATCCTATTCTCATTTTTAAGATACTTGGTATTTTTTTTTTTTGTTAGTGGTGATGATGGCACACTTCTGTGAATGTACTAAAAAAAACCCCACCAAATTGTATACCTTAAGATGGTGAATTTTATGGTATGTGAACTGTATCTCAATATAATTTTTCAAAATGATCTTTATTTTTGTAAATACGATCTTTGTTTTTTAAGCCAATTTGAGGTAGATATTCTGTTTCTGGTAAACAAAAGCCTCCTCTCTGATACTTGGTGGGGCTGCCCTATCCTGATTTCTGTTTCATTTCACTGCCAGGAAGGCAGTCTGGTGATGGTGATGAGGCCTGGCTGGCGATGCTTGGGCCCCTGGGACCAAGGATAGCCTGGAGAGCTGTGTGAAAGACCAGAGGTGCCCCCGCAACTTCTGAGAAAGACAGAGTCCCACGTTCTTGCCAAAATGTCCTGGGTCTTGCTGCCTCAGGGCTGCTCCTTCTGTGGCTTTGGAGGACCAGAGACTGCAGAGAGATCCCATCAGATTGGTTCATGAACTGCCATCTCGCCTTTGTAGTTCACTGGCCAGCCCATATTTTCAGATGCCCACACGGTACAAGCAATGACCTCTCCTGGTTAGTAAAATTTAAAGAACCAAAAGCTAATGAGATAGGTATAATTTTTGAGAATCTGTTTTTGTCTGCTATATGGGATATTAAGGTAAAATGACAAGTTGTTGGCTTAAGATGGTGCAGCCCTGTACAGAATCATAGCTATGGCTTATTTAGCTTTGCTGTATGTGCCTAGGATTTTATAACCATTATTTAATAATCTCAAAACAAGCTATGAGTTATGGCATTATTATTCCATCATGTAAGAAAGGAATTAAAAAAATGGGAAATTTAAATAACTTCTCCAAAACTCCATGGTTGAGATTTGAATTCAGATATTGACTCCAAAACCTGGATCCTTAGCCATTATTGTTGGAACTAGCACTGAACTGAGAGAGGAAATTTTATACCACACCTTGATAATAGCTCTGTGTCACCTTGGGCAAATGATTTAAAATTCTTTGACATCTTTCCCATTTTGAAAATAAAAGTGGAACCAGTTAACATATAAAGTCCTTTTCGGTTTTAAGTGTCTTGATTCAGTAATCATAGATAGCTTTAGTTAATTTCAGTCACTGTTGTTTCTTTTCTACCAAATGCACAGTTGTGACGAAGGCAATGAAACCCCAGCCATACATGAGCACTCTTACCCATGAATACATAGGAAATAGGTGACTTATGAATTAAGTCACTTTTGACTATATGGGAAATACCAGAAAATAAAATAGATTTAAGGCAGGAAGAATGCACCCAATTAAAGGCTCTGATTTTACAAGTAAGGAAAGTTTTGGCCTAAAGAATTTATGACTTGCCCAAGTTACATAATTATTTTGTTGTCAGAGATTGGACTACATCCAAAATCTTAGTGTATTTTTCTTTCTACTACCATGTGATATTGATTCCTTTCGTGAAGATCTTAAGGTTCAGAAGAAAGACTAGAAGCATAAAGAGTAGTACACATAATTGTGAGGAAAAAAAAAAAAACCCTGAGAAATCTGTGTCCAAAACAAATCATTTATGTGTGCATTCACTCAAAACATATTCATTGACAACCTCTGTCTCATTGCTTACATAAGGCATCATTCCTGACAACAAAGAGCTTCTTGTTTAGTGGAGGAAGCAGATAAGTAAATAGGCTGTCACAAAAAAATCATAATAAGTCCTATGATGAAAGGAAGCACAAGATACTCCAAGATGGAATATCTTATCCAGATTGTGTTGGTTAAAACACTGATCTCCGGGGCGCCTGGGTGGCTCAGTCGTTAAGCGTCTGCCTTCGGCCCAGGTCATGATCCCGGGGTCCTGGGATCGAGCCCCGCATCGGGCTCCCTGCTCCGTGGGAAGCCTGCTTCTCCCTCTCCCGCTCCCCCCGCTTGTGTTCCCTCTCTCGCTGTGTCTCTCTCTGTCAAATAAATAAAAATCTTTAAAAAAAAAAAACAAACAAACACTGATCTCCAATTTTTTTCTTATTTACCTTCTAAAAAGACATATACAGATTTAAACCATGTACTCTCTTGCCTATTTTAAGTTATCTTTTCATCAGTAATGTATATGGTTCCAAGAAACGTCAATTTCTAGCATATTATAAATATTGATTTTTTAAAAATAAAATTATGTCTCTCATTTAAATATATCTAATAAAATTTAAATTGCAAGACAGTACGTCACCCGCTATCATTCACTAAAGTATACATGAGCAAGCTCTTCTTTGGAGGGCAGAATTTTTTAATCATTCCTTTTAATCCTTGAATTCATATGTATATTTTAATTCCTCTATTGGAGTTTTTCAAAGGTAATAGACTAATACATGAAAATATTTTCTTGATTTTCTTAATATTATTTCCTCAAGAAAAATATTTACATAGATTACATAAAACTAAATTATAATTTTAATGCATAATTTTATATATAATACATAATCAATTATAGATTATGTAATTAAATTTAATGAAATAAAATGATTTATATTAATAATGCAAATGTATTAAATAAATTTAATTTATATATAATTTTTCAATTTCCTGCATTTTATGGCTCTAACTGGTAAAATATTTTGTCTAGAGTTAGTATTGTAGTGTTTATCACTACTAACTAATAAAAACAAAAATATATGACTAATTTAATGACATGGATCAGAATTATTTTCAATTATTTCATGTATTTGTCCATGAATATTAATTATTGCTTGAATAAAGCAGCTTACAACATTAATTTTATTCCTTTTTTTTAAATCATTTTTATGGAGGCTAACACTTATAAAACCTTTTTAAATAAAACTATATGTGTGAATGGAAGAAATTTTTTAGAGCAAAAGTACCAATTTAAAAAATTTCTTTCCATTTATATGCCAAAAATCACATAATAACCTATCATCAAATATGCTTAGTAAACCAAAAGCTCAAATAGGCATTCCTTTAATTTTATTGAAAGCAAAGAATTGAAAATCATCTGACATTAAATGGATTTGTTATCAAGAGTTACTCACTTTCTCAGTTGCTGAAAGATACTGCCATAAAGCTTAATTAAATTTGGTCAAAGCATTTTTAATTTTGCTTGTTACCCTTTCATTTAGAGGCACATTTATGAAGCCACAATTAGGTAAAGCTGGGGATAAAATTTCATAAAATTGGGAATTTTACATTGTAGTATTTTTTCCTTCTGTAATTTTAATGTTGATTGGGTCAAAATATCTTAAAAAGATATGAGAAGTGTACAGAAAAATACATCGTCCATAATTATATTAGTAATTTCTCTTTATGGTTAAAAACAATGATTGCAATTATGTCTTTGACATAATTTATATGCTTTATATCAACTGAGGGAGGAGGAACTTAATTTTAATTAAATTAAACTGATTCTTAAGGCACAAGACATATTTATACATGGATAACCTTTTGTCCTAATCCTCTATGTGGATATTAACATCAAAGAAAAAAAAGAGAAAGAGAGATTGGGCTCCAAGTAATTGTGCAGCTTGCAAAACGTATATTAATAATTATTACCAATTATATTATTAATTATTGACATATTTGTAGAATCCACAATTTTCTATAAATAATTAGTAGGAATAAATAATGAACACATGTATATAGGACTGCAAGGAATTTGGGAAATATGGAAAATTGCCTCTATTTGAAAAATGGATATATTAAGTATATGTTTAACTTTAAAAGAAATCACCAAATTTTTTTTTCAAGGGATTGTACCATTTTGCATTCCCAGTGAAGGTGTATGAGAGTGCCAGTTCTTCCAGATCTTTGCCAATTCTTGTTATCACTAGCTTAAAAAAAAATTATTTATGTATTTGAGAGAGAGCGCGCAGAATAGAGAGCATGAGCACGGGGAGGGGCAGAGGAGAGGGAAAGGCAAATTCCCTGCTGAGCAAGGAGCCCAACACTTAAGACTGAGTCACCTAGAAGCCCCTATCACTAGCTTTCTAAATTAGCCTCTCCAATAGGTGTGCAGTGTTTTACATCATTGTGTTTTAATTTGCAGTTCCCTGACAACTTACGATGTGGAGGATACTTCCATGGTTTATTTGCCATTCATATGTCTCATTTGGTTAAAGAGCTGTTCAATTCTTTTGCCTTAAAAAAAAAAAAAAAAAATCAGGTTGTTTGTCTTGAGTCATAAGAGTTCTTCATATATATATATATTTTAAAGATTTTATTTTTTATTTGACAGAGAGAGACACAGCGAGAGAGGGAACACAAGCAGGGGGAGTGGGAGAGGGAGAAAAAGGCTCTCCGCGGAGCAGGGAGCCCGATGCGGGGCTCCATCCCAGGACCCTGGGATCATGACCTGAGCCGAAGGCAGACGCTTAACGACTGAGCCACCTAGGCGCCCCTCTTCATATATTTTGGACAGAAGTTTGTTTTTGTTTTTGTTTTAATCAGAAGTATGTTTTGCTAACATTTTCTCCCAGTTAGTGGTATGTCTTTTCATTTTCTTAAGAGTATCTTTTGAAGAGTAAAAGATTTTTAATTTTTAAGAAGTCAAATTTTTCAGTTTTTTAGTAGTTTACTCCTAGATGTTTAGCCAAGAATTATGAGAATATATGCCCTAGCAATGACTTGTACTTAAATGTTTATAGCATTTTATTCATACTAGCTCCAAGTTGGAAACAACCCAGATACCTATCAACTAGTAAATGGATAAACGAAATGTTTTATATCCATACAATGGAATACTACCTAGCAATAAAAATAAATGAACTACTGATACACATAATAACATCAATGAATCTCAAATGTATTACGCTAAATGAAAATGCCCAACAGGAAAGACTATATGCTATATGCTTTCATTTATATGCAATCTTACAAAAGACAAAACTATTCAGCAGAAAGCAGATCACAGTTCCTAAAGGCTGGAGAGAAGGGGAAAGGGCTTTTTATGCCTAATGAGCAAGGAGTCAGGTGAAGGTACAAGTAATTCATTTTGGCTAAAGGACAGAGGGCATTGGCTCGGGATGAGGGTGGACCATGAGCTCTGATGGAATTGATCACTTAAGCATATGTTGTATGGACTGAGGGGAGAAGGCCACCTGACAGCTACGATGTTATAAAATCCAACTGTGAGGGAAGAAATGTCATAACTAGCATTAAGAGAGTAACAATGAAGTAACAACATATGGTTAGGAAAGTAATTGGTTATCTCCTTTTTTAACTAGAAGGGATCTCTAATAATAAATTCAAAATAACAAGCTGAAATTCATGATCTCAGAAGACCATGAGTGTAAGGGAAAGAAAAAAAAAAATACATATCCAGTCACAGTTTAAGTATCAGGATTCACTCTTTAATGTTGCATCAGAAATATACTCTGAATATTCCAGCATTGTAATGAGTTGGAATAATCAGTAACTTCAAAAGAAACATTAATTTCCTAAGCCAGGTCTAAAATCCTTTTATTAATAATTCAAAATAGATAGAAATTATATTCATGTCTTCTGGATCCTGATACTCATTTAAACAGGTTACCTCAAAAGATGAAAGAAATTTAATTAATACTGAGTTTAGGGATCTAAATATATTATTTTAAGAGGTTGAAGATTTTTAAGTTCAGAGGCAGTTGTTAGTGGATATATTCTTCAAGTTCATGCTTTGGCCAAAACTACATGAAGGGTTTTGTTTGAGGGGAAATTAAAAGAGGATTTTGCTCAAGAATTTAATTTCCTAAATCTGACTTTTTTTTTTTTCTTTTTTCCCCCCACAGCAAGTCAGCACAAAATTTCAGAATTAGATTCATCTGGCATTATTCTTCTACAGAAAGACTCGAAGCTAAAGGATTTGTTGTGTAGCTGAAAGCGTATTTGTTTATTGATCTTTAAATTCATGCCTTTGGGGTGGTACCTTGATAGGCTATCCAATATTTCCAGTGAGATTAAGAAGTCAGGGGAAATCATAAGGTTGGAATCAGTATCTCCAATGTTCCTTAAATTAATGGATTATTTTCAACTCTTCTGAAAAATCAGAAAACTTGGTACAATTTCCAGTTGCTCTAAGGTTAGACTGACATTAGTCATCCCTTCCAATGTTTTATCAGGCCATCTGCTTTCACATGGTGTATGTAGCATGTGATCCAACTCCTGCCATGTGCATCCCATGGTCACTCCAGCACATACTTCACTGTGAAGTGGGCCCCTTGGTCAAACGGTATTCTGTGTGAGACTCCCTGTTTGTAGATCTTGCACTATATAAGCCCCTGAATAGTCACACTGTATTGTAATGTATGTATTGTTGTGAAAACAAACACTAGCCCTTCTAGAATGAAGGGGGTAGATGACTTGCCACAAACGCCCAGTTAGTCCTCTTGAGCAACAGTGCCATACCAAGATCTCAGTATTGGTCTCTGTGACTGGCAGGGTAGACATTCTGGACATTCTGAATTGTCTGTAATCTTAGTAAATGGGAGCCCATGGAGCCGATGCCCATTTCCATCTCTGCCACCATGGCTACCCTGGTCCTGTGCCCATTGTGTCGGTTCTGGGATAACTAAGTACAAAGACTAGCTGAAGTATTTTGTCTACTTGGTTGTGCAGTGCCTCCTCCACAGTGGATGTTTTCTGGTGGATGTTAATACACAATGGCAAGTTTTCACACTTCATGCCCATTTCCTTATGTTCATTCACATGCTTCTGCTCCAAACATCCTTGTTTCTGATCTTCTAGTTCTTTCCCTTCCAGTATGGTTATAATGCATCCCTTGTTCATTTTTGGTTTTTACCTTCCATAAACCAAACTTAAGCTTTTGTTCTTTTTTATCTGGATGTACAAGACCTTTCTATGGCCATAGGTGAAATAATAACTGAAGGAAGGTCACTGGAGCAACTCTGGTGGGTGCTTTGGGGATCTGGGCCACATGGGTTTCTCAGGTCCTCGAAAACTGCTCAGACTCAATTCCATTTTCTTCTTAGGATGGACTGTCTTGGGCCCTTTTGATATTGGTAGGTTTGATATTGCTTGGTAGGTCTGAGAGAACCCAGCTTATACTAAGCAGTTTCAGAGACATGGTCACTGGGTGCCCTGTGGTAAATTGTTCTACACCTTCCAGGGCCCTGTTAACTGACCAGGAGCTATTTCTCAAAAGGAGTAAAATTGCCCTCTGCTGATGGCATGACCACAGGCCAGAATCACAGGAGCTTGTCATATTCTCTCTCTGGGGCTTGTCATAACGCCACACTGCATCTCTTTTAACCATTTACTCTTCAAACACACCTGGGCTCTATCATGTGGCCCAAGTGGCAGGGCTTTTTGCACTGTAGCCTAAATTTTCTGCAGATCCATTTATTGCTTCTGGCTTTACTCAGAGCTGGCAGCCTTTTGTGTCACTTAGTATATTAGCCAGAGAAGTAGACCTAGATGTAAAATCTGTTGCCTCAGATCCTAAAAGCCCCTCCAAGCACTATGCTTCCTTCTCAGTAGTAAGGGATTAAAATACAGAAATTTATCTTTTACTCTGTAGGTATTGTATCGGCATGCCCCTCACCATTCATCCCTGTAAATTGTACTGAATTGTCATGTCCTTGAATCTTCATAAGTTTTTTTCTCACTCTCTCTGGAGTGCATGTATTTTACCTAAGCTTCAGAATCTTAATAAACTTTTGCTCATTCTAATTAAACTACAAAATGTCATCAGTATAATGGACCAATGTAGTATTCTGTAGAATATTTCTCTCACATGATATTTGTATCTCTTTGGACTACATTATGACAAAGGTTGAGAGAGTTAACATATTTCCAGACCAAAACTGTATATAAATATTGTCATTCATCTCAATGAAAGTGTATGATCTCTGTGGTTCTTATTTTTAGGATTTATTTATTTGTTTTTATTTTTTTTGAAGATTTTATTTATTTGTTTGAGAGAGAGAGAGTGATCGAGAGTGAGAGAGCATGAGGAGGGGGAGAGGCAGAGGGAGAGGGAGAAGCAGGCTCTCCACTGAGCAGGGAGCCCGATGCGGGGCTCAATCCCAGGACCCTGGGATCATGACCTGAGCCAAAGGCAGATGCTTAACTGACTGAGCCATCCAATGCCCCTTATTTGTTTATTTTTAGAAAAAGAGAGTGAGAGAGAGAGTGCACACACATGTGGGAGGGTCCGACGGAGAGGGAGAGAGAATCTTAAGAAGACTCTGCACGGAGTGCGGAACCTGACTTGGGGCTCAATCTCAGGACCCTGAGATCACGACCTGAGTTGAAAACAGGAATCCAAGGCTTAACTGACTGTGCCACATAGGTGCCCCATACAATCTCTGTGGTTCTTTATTCATTGGATAGAAAAGAAGCATTTGTCAAATAAATAGCTACATACCATGTCCCTTAGATTTTATCAGTTGGCTCTTGAAAGGATACCAAGTCCAGCAGAGCAGTTTTGATCAGGATAACTACTGTGTTGGGCTTTGAGTAGACTATGGTCTTTCTGAGATCTATAGTTTGCACAGGAATCAAGAGTAACATATTAAGTGAATACAGGATAAGAACCATCACCACTGCATCTTTTAGATCTTCATGGATGGCATAATCTTCTTCTCATCTCACCCTGAGATTTGGTACTTTTGAAAATTTAATATCTTGATGTGAAGTGGAGAGAGGTTGGGGAGGTGTCATTGATCTTCACATGGCTTTCCTTGCTGTCATTGTTCTCATTCCACAGGTCTGAGACCCAATGTGGGGTTACCCCAATTGCCAAGTATGATAATCCCAACTATACATTCAATGGCCAGGAAAATGAACCCAATGGTCCTACTGAAAAATAGATTTTATCAGGACTTTACCATTTATTATCTGGCCCTTGTATATCACCCCTCTGATGGTGGGTCACAATAATGTTTCGGGTTTCCAGGTATCATATCCATTCATACCCAATGCCTAATAGTCTATGAAATGTCTGGATATTATCCTTACTCCAATGTACAGATACCCTGAGTAAATGTTCATAGTTTCCCTTTTAAAAAATAAGAAATGGAAATCAGACATCAAAAAAAGAGATAACTATCCCGCTATAAATGGAATCATAACTCATGTTACTTATGCTGTTTACCTTAGTGATTCTTACATGCATGCAAAAAACATTAAGGTGTTATTTTGGGACCCTGTGCTGGAACTTACATTAAAAGAGTTCAGACACAAAGCTAGGAGGTTCTGAAATTTGTCAAATTTCTCTTTGACAGAGCATATACATTTAAGAAATGATTTTTAAAAATGGTTCTTGGTAATTTAAAAGGATATAACCGTATTTTATTTACGATAGCAGTTACATTCTTTTAAGGAGTTCTAAGCTCCCTGTAATTACTGTTCTTTTTCTTTAAAAATGTATTGGTTCTAGACCTTTTAAAAAGGTTGAGACAAAGACATTTAAATAAATGTATTAAAATAATGTTGATATTGACTTGCGGCTATCACATATGTCCCTGCACAACTACATGAGGCGCCATTCACAGGGCCTATGATGTGATTGGCAGCCCCTATTGTGTGCAATACACTGCCTGTGCAATTATAGGCAAAAGCCCTTCAGTCCTGTTACTGAAACCACAGTGTAATTGTCGCCTACCGTTCAGGAATTGGTAGGAATGTTTTTGCCTCATTCTCACATTTGAAAACCTTAAACTTAAAATTTTGATAAATTCAAATGAGGTTATATAACCCATTTTATTATGCTTATGCATGATAAAGTTTTAATTTGGTAAATGTAAATATTTAAATACACAATGAGTTTTTAAAACATTGCTATTTCATTCTTTAACAACTAGAGCATTAAAAAACAATTAAACAAGCAACAATAAACAAACAAAACCAAAAGGGGTCCAGGTTCTAGGGCATGTCAGTGAGGTAGAGCAATTGTTACTATTATCATTTCCATCTATCGTTAAAGAAAGTAAGTGAATTGCACGAGACCATATGCTGGATCACAAACACAGCTTCTTTAATGTTAGTTGGAGGTCAAACTCCATCTCTGTGGGAAGATGAGGAAAGAAAACAAAAGAATTTTCTATCCTGGCAAGGCGGGTGCTAGCACTTTGTACCCTTGGGAAGATACTTGTGTTTCATAAACATTCATTGTGTTCAGTCCTAGGGATATAGGAAGGAATGTGATATCTCCTTTCTCATGCTGATTAGACTTGTAAAGGAAGACCAAAAATGTGGTAATTAATTGTAATTATTTCTATGTACTCTACCCATAATATGCCATGTGTTACATACTCTGTGTAATACAGTGGTGATTGTGTGCAACTACAGTGGTCACGTGCCCACGAAACAGGCCCTGCTTAGGGGATTATTTCTGGAGACAGAGGGAGAAACCTAGAGTAGTATTTATTGACTCCTTAGCATCCATTCGGTCCCATCCCATTTGACTTTGTAAGATTGATTGGATTAAAGTGGAAATAACCTCATCTTCAGAGCCAAGTGGAGCCTAACTAAAATAAACCAATTATTGTAATCTTATCCCTTTTACCTCCTTGAGACTTGCAATAACACAGGCCTACACAAACAGGCTAGAGCTGTTTCTAGATCCAAGTGATCCATTTGGCCTGGTCCAATCAGATTGGAATACAAGACTATTTTGACTGTTTGGGAAAAAAGGTCTTCCTCTAGGTGGTATGATATTCAGAGATGAGGGTTGGAACTTCTGTATGCCATTTTTCTACCATGAAGGAAGCCAGCCTAAAAACTTAGCTCTCAGGTAGTTACAGGCCTACTTCCTTCAAGTCTTTATTTTAAGCCAGTAAAAAATCCCTCATGGCTGCTAGGCATGGGAAAAGAAATTGAAGTGTAGACTGGAATACAACATGAGGCCTTAAAGCAGCATTTCAAAATTCCAAATAAAAGAAATAAAAAAGGAGACAACTATTTGATCAACGTAGGCACAAGCCAGGCAGATACAACAATAGAAAAAGAAAATGCCACAAGAACAAAATGTTGTTGAAAACTGACTTCTGTGCTTCGGAGCCAAAATATAACTCCAAGACAGAGTTTGGGATAAAGAGGAACAAAACCTTTATTGCTTTGCCATCGCCAAGGAGGCTGCAGCAGGCTGTGGCCTTCTGAATCTGCAAGCCTTTCTGGAGGAAGGGCCTGGGAGATTTTTGTAGGGAAATAGAGGATCTAGCCAGTTTCAACAGGAATTGTGTACATGCTGCCAGGCTCGTTAGTCATTTTCAGGGTGGTACTGGGTTCCTGAAATCAAAGGCTAGGAAGGGAGGACGGGAGGCTTGCAGAAGAGAGGAAAAAGGTTACTTTAACATCAAGCTTTGCTGAAGCATCAGTGCAGCCATTTTGATTTTTGTTCAACTTTGTGCTTTTAAGTGGTTTCGAAACAGGAAGTGTAAACTGTCATCTGGTTGTTCTCAAGCCTGAATGTTCCCCTTTGGCCCCTCTTGGGGCCTTGGTATGTCAATTGTCAGCTGCAAGTAGGAGTTTTGAAGAGGGAAAATGGGGAATCCTAAGAATTGGGGGCAGTGTGGAAAAGGCAGGAGGAAAAAGAAGAAAGAATAAAAGTAAGAAAGAAAATGATACACAAAAGATTACTGAGTTATTTCATTATATTTCTGTCATACACAGAGATGGAAGATGACATAAGAAATAAAGACAGAGGGGCGCCTGGATGGCTCAGTCGTTAAGCGTCTGCCTTCCGCTCGGGTCATGGTCCCGGGGTCCTGGGATCGAGCCCCGCATCGGGCTCCCTGCTCGGCGGGAAGCCCGCTTCTCCCTCTCCCACTCCCCCTGCTTGTATTCCCTCTCTCCTGCCTCTCTCTCTCTCTATCAAATAAATAAATAAAATCTTAAAAAAAAAAAAAAAAGAAAGACGGAAAAATTTATAATGAATATGGAAAGAACACTTGCTCTGCTCCTCTTTGGTAAACTTCCTTTTATATCCCTCTATTAGGTATTCCAAATCTGTTCCACTTCCCAAAAAGTCCCTTCCAATCCATGAGTGGCCCACGCTAAACAGATTATTTCTCTTACTACAGAAAAGTGACGTCCTCAGGACCAAATGACTCAGCTTTCTACCATTCTAATTACAATAGTTCCTCCCTCCACAGATGGTTTTTTCCTTCTCTCAAGTCTCCAGAGCCGGTTTCCCACATCTTTCTGGGCGCAAAAGCCCCCCCCCCCGTACTCTTCATCTCCTCTCTAGACCTGGTTTATCTGTTTTCCCTTCAAACTTTTATTTTCTATAGACTCCTTCCTTTCAGCTTAGACATACACTTGATCTCTCTGTCTTTGAGAAGTTCCTCCAATATATTGTATTGCTTTCTGTCTAGCTTTTTTGGCAAAAAAACAAATATACACTTGCTTCTTCCACTCATGCAATATTCCTGGAGGGGCATTGGCAGGTAATAAATGATCTGACTACCAAATCCAAAGGACTGGGCCTCGCTATGACATTGTATTTTGTAATTATTCCTTCTCTGCAGGAACTCTATGCCCTGGGTTTCCCTGACATCTTCTCTTGGTTATCTTCTCATCTGTCACTCACTGGCCAGAATTTTTCCACTTGCTATTTGAACTTCTATGTTTCTGACTTCAGGTCTCTCAGTCTGTAGCTCTCCCCTAGAAAACCTGAATTCCCAGAACCTACACGCTGGTACCTTTGCATCTCTACTTTAGACTTTTGTGCAAGTACCCGACCCATCGAACCTATTGCCTACTAGATACTTGCACTAAAATATCTCACCGGAAGTTGTTTTCTCTACTCATGGCTGAGCTTCTGTCTCTTATTTCCTGTCTTCATGAGGGGCACACGTTTTCCCCAGCAAGAACTGTGGGAATCCAATCCACATTCATCTGTCATTACCTTCTCTCAATTAGTCACTAAGGTTTTCCCATCCCTTGCATGTGCTGCTGCAATAGCTTCTTGTCCAACTGTTCTTCTTGCTTCCAATTTCACCCTGCCCCATCTCTTCTTCCACATGCTGCCAAGAGGGATATCTCTAATAAAAGTGAAATATAAGTCTGATCATGTCATTTTCTTGTTCAGAATTCTCTAACAACACCCCGTCACCTGCAGGATTAAAGCTAAGTTATTGCTCAATGTCTTTGGCAGACATACAGGAACATGCAGCTTTGGTACTTATATACTTGTCCAGCCACATCTAGCTTATTAAGCAAACTGCTTAAAATTCTCCAAACACTTAATGCTGCTTTAAGATCTTGAATTTTTGTGCATGCTATTCCCTCTGACTAAACTGGCCTTTTCTTTATTTTTTCAACTTTAAAAAAGTCCCATGCATCTTTCAAAACCCTGACAAATGCCACCCACTCAAAAAAAGTTATCCCTATCCCCTGACAGAATCCATCCTCCATCCCCAGCGTATTGCCATTGTATCTTAAATCTACTTCTATTCTTGCACTTCTCACCTAATACTGCAATTTTGCTCACCATCTTTCTCCCTCGTTACTTATGGCCTCATTGAAGGTAGGGACTTTGTCTTATTTTGGTTTTTATTCCCAGAACCTAGAACAGTCTGATCCATAATTTATCACAACAAATGTTGGCTCAAATAAATTAAATTCCAATGCATGAGAGACTTTTATGGCCCACAGAATATTTTATACAAGCATCCAAAGGAGCTTCTATGTAAGCTTCAGATGGTGAGGGAACATGGATTTATTCTGGAGACTGTACTACTGAAAATGATGAACAGAGGCCTTTATTCTTAATCTGCTGTGTGGAAAAAGCCCTAATCGTTTTGTAGTAGTACAGTAGTGGGTGAAGTCACAGCTGGGTCCTGATAAAAAGATCCCGGGATATATGAGTGGTTTCAGGAAAATTAGCCGATGGATTAAGAGCGTTAGCTAGAGAATGAGGAAAGTCTGTTGTGAGGGCAAGGTGATGCATACGGCATAGATACCAGGTGTTGTTTTAATCAATTGACAGCAATTTTGATGAAAACAGGGACTAACCAAAGACATTCTATAGATGTGGATAAAGAAGCATACCTAAGTGAGGCAACCACGGGGCACTGTTATTTTATACAACAAAAATTGGATTTGCGAGTGAATTCCAACTGAATCTTGGTAGACTTTTGATAGCACTGAAAATCACCAAATAACATACATGCAGGCAAATGGGAATTAAGAACTTTCTCTTAGAGTTGAAAGAGTGAGGATTTGGATATTTAAATGAACGTAAATTGTGAAATGTGGAATTAAAAATGACACCTATAATAACATTCATTTGCTACAGCCAGCCTCTTCCTATTTTAGGTCACTTTCTTTTCTGGTGAATCTTGGTGGGGGTGGAGGCTACCCCCCATAAAAGTGAAAACTCATTTTCCCAGATGCAGCCTCCCCAGTTTTTAACTCTTTGCCTCAAAGGCATTTAATGCGAAGAAGCAGGACTGATGGGAAATACATTTTTTAGCAAGAATAGGGCTGCAACTTAAGCTGCATCAAGTTCCAGAAAAGACAATAGCTGGGATTCTGTCAGCCTATCCAAGTTCTACACTCGTGGCTTCCGTGTAGCACAGCCGTGCTTGCACTTAGTAGTGGTTGCATGGAGGTATTTATGGGGCCGATTCCCTGACATCACTTTAGAGGTTATTTTTGATGGTGTCGTCTCTAAACACAAGATATTTATCTCTAAATATTCTTTCATAAATTCCTTTTCTACTTAAATTATCCCAAGTTGATTCAGGATATCTAAAATTAAACATCTTGACTGGCCATCTCCCTTTCTAACAAATCCAAAAGTGTAATCTCCTCTTGAGCATGTACTGCATGTGCGGAACTATATTACGTGCTAGGGTAAAAGGGTGAAGGTGGAAGTGAATAACAAAATATAAGACCCAGGCTTGCTCTCAGGGGAAAGCAGCCTCAAAGAATCATAAACTGAGCTAGGATGATATAAGCACTAAGTTGAAGTACAGCTTGTAAGCTTTGCTGTTCAAAAGTAACAGTCATTTCTGATGATGGAAACACAGGGGGACTCATAAAAGAGATATATTTGTAATTAATTCTGGGAGAATGAGTAGGATTTTTGATAGGGCCATGGCTGGAGTGAAGGAAGTGGGGATTGCTATTGAGGGATGCGAGGTTGAAGGGACAATGTCATCAAAAGCAGATAAGAAAAGATAGACAATGTAAAATGTCTAAATGTTGGCTACTCTTTCAACTATAATCAAGTACTGAGGAACATGGTCCACTTTAAAGATGATGGTCTAATTATTTTTAGAAACAGGAGAGTTCCCAGGCACACACATCAGAGGGCTCAAGCTTCTCTCACAGGTCTGAGTTCCAAGGGCCCCATTCCGACGCCTGTCGAAGTGCAGATAGTTCCGTAGACCCTCAGCCTTGTAGATTCCAGTCCCTTGGGCAGGAGCTGATGTGCTAAGCTCACCTCAGCCTGGTTCTTGTCTCCTGTTGTCCAGAGTTACACAAATCGTGGGTCAAATGATGACTTTCAGCTTTTTTTAGAGTGAAATATATTTTTTTCAAAATAAAAAGTATTCAGAAGCCCAATATTTCAAACAGATAAAGAGAATTTTCTCTGGTGGATGGAGATATAGATCTCACCAAGTCATACACTTTGACACTTCCCCTTGGAACTTCTAAGAATATGAAGAATTAAGGTTTCTAAAGCAAGCTACCCCTTGCTTTAGAAACCTTAGCAAGCAAGAAATCGCTTTAGAGGAATCGTGATGAAGGAATCTCACTAACATATGTTTGATTTTTAAATGGGCTATATCAAAGCCTCTTGGACTCACCTAATCTATATTGTGATTTAAAGGGGGAAAGGATGAACAAATAAGCTACGCATATAAAGATATTATGGAGACTCATTAAAATTAAGAAGGAAAGAAAGAAAATATATGTTATAACTTTGGGAATAAAGACTTTTTAGATAAAAAATAATAATAAGTAAGGGCTTCTCTGAAGGTAAAGGTAAAAAAAATGTTATGTTACTTAGTTTATTGTTAAAGACCAAGGTGCAACTGTGGAAAGTTTGTTGTCACTGGTTATAGAAGTAAAAGCATGGGCAAACATATGTGTCTATTGCTTTTTTAATAAAATAATCTGTGATAAGTGTAACTGAAGTACTTTTCAGTGCCAACAGTGTGATAATATAAGTCAATCTTTGATTTTTGGGGGGGAGGGAGGGGATTAAGACACTATGAAATGCACTGAGCTATCAATGTCACAATTCAAGTACCAGACCACCCAAGAGCTAATTGGACTCAGAAAAGGGTGTGTTCTGTTTGGATGATGTGTGTGTGTTTTCTGGAAGAAAGAAGTTTTCAGAATGCAGTATGCTAATCTATACATATATGCCCTGAAGCGTGTAGTGAATTCAAGCATGTTTATTCAGTTGTCTATGCCAAACCAGGCAAGGCAAGATGTTTCTCAATCTCCTTTAAAGCAACAAATCAAAGTGTTTTCTTGGAAAGGATCATCTGAGGGGTGGTAATCTAGGGTCTTACATTGCCACCCAGGAACTACAAAAACCTAGGTAGGTATCAACCTATGTTTTCTTCCTTTTGCATCATCTCTTAGTTGTGCTTCTCTTCAATTCTGGAAGGAGACTAAAATATAAGAGTAAAAAAGAAAATGTACCTGGGTGTCATCAGTTGTAGATAGGAATAGAAGAAATTTGTTTTCTCATGATATTAGGAGAATTTCCACTAAAAAAAATTGGTATGCATATATATATATACACACACATATACATATACATATATATATATAAAGCTCTCACCATGTTGCCAAGCAATATTTTAGGCACAGTTAAGGTCCCTACCTTCCAGGAGGGTGAATAAAGAGGAAAATGAGACAACCTTAAACTGCAATAATTGGCATAGAGGAAAGAAACTGGGTAATACGGTAGTAACTAGGAGCAGGTTTTCTTTTTTTGTGTTTTCATGTAATTAACTTCATTTCGTCTTCATTATAAAGAGGGTTGCCAGGGAAAGCTTTTTTAAAAAATTTTTCTCTTTTTTGTTTATTCATTTGAGAGAGAGAGAGAACAGGAGTAGAACAGGGAGGAGGGTCAGAGGGATAGCGAGAAGCAGACTCCCTGCTGAGCAGGGAGCCCGAGGCAGGGCTCCATCCCAGGACCGCAGGACCCCAGGATCATGACCTAAACCAAAGGCAGACCCTTAACTGACAGAGCCATGCAGGTGTCCCCAGGGAAGGCCTTTCTAAAGAGGTGCTATTAGATCACAGTGCTGACTAAAGTTAAGTTGCATGTCATGTGAAAGTTCTAAGGAAAGAATCCTTCAGGCAGAGGATCAGCATATATAAAACTCTGAGCAGGAAGCAGTTGGGCGTGATGGGAAGAGGGGCACAGAGTGCACTGGGGAAGGTAGATAATGACGTCAGAGGGTAGAGAGCTGGGCAGCAGTCAGACCAGTTAGACCACTGAAGAGATTGAGCTCAACTCCAAGAACATTTGGAAGATACTCAAGGTTTTTAGTAGGGAAGATGACCTAGTGTGGGTGGCTTTGTAAAAGAACACTTGGGTTCTCTGCGTGGAGAATGGCATGTGCTAGCAGAACCAATGGCAGCTGAGGGACGAACTGGAGGCTGCTTTGGAGGCCCACTGGGAGGGGATGGTGGCTTACACTGGAAATGGCAGTGGAAGCTGAGAAGAAAGCATATTCCAAAAGGGCTCTGGAGGTGAGATTGATGGACTTCCTGCCACTTTACATGTGACAAAATGGATGGGGGTTCACAAGGAGATGGAAAAAGCTCTAGAATGACCTCAACGGTGGTTTAAACAACAGTGTCTTTTTGCCTCCCATTTACTGAAATGGGGAAGGATATGGAGGAGAAACAGGTTTGTGGAAGGAATCAAGAGATCTCTGTTAAGCCTGAGGTGTTTCTGGAACATCTAAGTCAAGATGCCAAGCATACAGACAGATAAATGAACAGGGCTCCCTCGTATACTTGTGCAGATGACATTTTACACGACCGCACCCGGTAGCATCTCCCCAGAGGTGGCGCCTCTTAAAAACTCTACACAAAGACTTAAGATAACGCTAGATGCAACCCTGCTGTGATGTGGGTCCATATTTTAAGCCTCCATACCCAAAGTGCCTTCCAAATCTAAACTCCATTTAGAGTATGCAGGACTTATAAACCTCAGCATAAGCTAATTTTCTTCCCTTTAAGCATTCTAATCTATAACATGCAGTATATTTCCATTATGTCCAGTTGGACATATTTTATTACTTACCCCTCACCTCAGGTGGCCTGCCTGCTGTAATTTTCAGAAGGTTAATCCTGGGAGTTACATTGCATAAGACTGTTCTTTATTTGACCTGAAACATTCCTTCACTCCTCAAAGACAGACAGGATGTGGCCTAATAGGAAAGGGTTCATGAAGCTCCAGCCCTAGTACAGCTGGTGTCCATTCTCTGCCTGTGGC
This sequence comes from Neomonachus schauinslandi, assembly GCF_002201575.2. Lineage (NCBI taxonomy): Eukaryota > Metazoa > Chordata > Mammalia > Carnivora > Phocidae > Neomonachus > Neomonachus schauinslandi. Next base: position 28,884,867 of record NC_058407.1, on the reverse strand, counting down.
TGCCAACAAGGCTGGGAGATGGCTGCTCTCCTAAGCATGTCAGACGCTGCAGCTGGGGAGGGGCAGTTCTCTGGGAATAGCCTCTAATAGGGCCCCCAAAGTGGGTGGCATGTTTATCTTTCTCCTTGAAAAACAAAAGGTCAACTAGGAACACATGTTTCTATGACAACAATAAATTCAAAGGAGACGCTAAATCCCAGCAAATGGAGACACGGGGGGAAGAGGGAGAGATAAGTTGGCCCATTTGGAGAAGGTAGGTCTTGGTAGTACATTGAGTTTCTTTTCATTTCAACTTAGTCCCCACCTGAATTTACACAGAAGTAAAGGCTTTCCTGAAGAAAATGTGTGAGAAAATGAATAATGCCCCAAAGAATATAACCTGAACCTATAACGTATAACCACTTAAGAAGGAGGTGTTAATCTGGTACAACAAACTAGTGATCTTTTGTCAGTAAATGATGCTATTGATTTTCAAAATAGGTATTTTAATTGGTAGTATTAGAAATGACTTAACCTAGTCTGCCTTCTACACTTATTGAAGAGCCACATTTATGGATATGTTATTTAAAAAATTATTTTGTCATTAGTATTTCAAATGACAATGGTCCAGCCTAGTTTATCCTGCCATGATTTTGCTAGTTTTCAGCACATGGGTAACCAGTAGATGAAACGTGGCCGTACTTCCGCAACATTACATGCTAAGATGGCAGGAGGAGGGAAACAAAAACAGTAAGACTCAAGTAGAAAGGAAAACCAAATGGAAGGAAAATCCTATTCAGAACACTTAATATCTAAAAGGAACAGAGAGAGTGAAAAGGATTGTGCAGAAGAATAATACCATCAGGACAGTATTTTGTGTCATTTCATTCAATGTATAAAAATGGAAGAAGAAATACTTTACAGAGTATTACAAAGATGTTCTCTAAACTATCTCAGAAAAAGCCAAAAAAAAAAAAAAAAAAGACATGGAATAGAACTTATTTTTATTTTTAAAGTCACAAATCTAATGTGTCTTTCAAAAATTTCACAAGAATATATAGGACAACAGTGGAATTCCCTTCACTGCTGTATCCTCATCTCCACTGTAAAGGGAGTCTCTGGTAAAAGTTTGTTGCATAATTTTCCAGAGTTATTCTGACTGCACTTTAAGGAGACTTGGAGAGGAGGCAGCATGAGGTAGTGGAAAAGCACCAAGATGGAAAGGTTACTTCCCAAGGTCTGCCACTCTGTGGCTTTTGGAGAATCGATTTATGTCCTTGGCACCCTGGTTCCTGATATGTAAAATGAAGTAGTACCCGGGAAAGGTGGGGTGAGATTTACCACTAGCCACAGGCTACAGGAAATCTGTAGGGATATTTTTGGCAATTTCGTTTGTCATAATAACTAGGAGAGCTACCTGATATTTGTGTCCCCGAGGACAGGGATGCTAAGCATTTCCAAAGCACAATAAAGAATTTTCCCAATCTAAATCCCAGTAGTACCTTCTACCCAAAGAAAATTAGGAGCATTACTGAGGTCTTGTCCGATAGACAAGGCCTGGCGTAGAACAGTTGCTGGTGATGTCTACCAACACCAACATTTGTTGGCTTACCAAGGGAATTTCCTTCTCAGAAACAAAAGTTTTGTACAGCCCATAGGTGTTTCGTTTACATTAAAATGGTTTCCTTTGTGTTCTAATTCAATAGAAAAGGTGGTTTTTAAGTCTAGAAATAGTCTATTATTTTGGTGATCTCTCAGCTTGCATTTTGCTTTTATTTAAGTTTTTAAGATGGTCTGCTAGGAAATCAGTTGTTTTGATTATTCTTTTCCTTTCTCTTTTTCTTTTGGTATTATGTACATCTCATTAGTTGTTCATTTGTATAGGAGTTTGCCTCTTTTATCACACATACAAATCCCAAAGAGAACACTACAATACATATAAATGTCCACCCCAGCCTAAAAGCCTCAAAGCGGTTGCTGCATCCAAGTGATTTCTAAATGAGTATTTAATATTCAACTATTGTGTAAATTGCTCCACGTGCTCCACAGGGGCCCCATAGTCAAACCTTTTTCCTATTAATTTTATCTTAAGAAGCTGACCTAATAACAATAATGATAGTGATCAAGAGGTATAGAACACTATTTTACATCTGTATCAAGTAAGTGGAAACCTATAGCTTATTCTAATACTTTCACAAAAATCGCCTTGTGGGATGCAACGAGTTTGGGCGATGGGGTAGACCAAGTACTAGTATTTTCCTTTTGTAATTAAGAAAGGAAAGGAACACAGCAGAGTTAACTTGACATCCAAAGCATCTTCTTATAACAAACTCTTTTCTTCAAGGGTTTAAAAAACACCATTATGAACTTTACTTTTTTTCCTTTCTTTTGCAAATACACTTAATCTGGCAAGGTTCTTTCACACAGCAATAAATAGCATTTGTTATCTTTGAGGGAAAGCCAGCTGGTCTCCGTCCTAGTCCTGAAGTAAACAGAAGGCTGCCTGCTTGCCTTGAGTCTGCTTTTGCTAATTAGAGAATTTGTGGTCTGTTTCACTTTAAGGACCTTCTGGAAAATAGTAGCTCCCTTTTACCCTCAAGTTTCTACACTGCTCTGTGTTAGAAGCTTCTCCTTGAGTACCCTCCTCTCTTCCATAGGGATAACAGTGAAAAAATCCCGAAGACCCAAGGATCATAGGGAGCAGGAGGAAAAGAATATCTGGATAAGGAATTAATCCATATATGGAATGAGAACCATGAAGAGTTTTCATTTCTATCCTAATTTAAACTAAAACAAAAATCCAGCAAAATCCTTTGACTTTACAGGCTTAGTGTAAAGCACTAAAGCACTAAAGATGTCTTCCTTGTTTTTTAGTTGAAAATCTGGAAGATCAAGAAAAAAAAAATCCTCTTTCTCACCTACTGCCACTCAGCCCCCACTACAATTTATTTGGCCAAGAGTAAGATATTAAAGCTTGAGCTTCCACAAGCTGTTTCTTCCCCCACAACCCTCACAACCCTCACTTCAGCTAAAGAATATTCGGTCTGGCCAAGAGACTTACTTTGGACATCTTTATGTAAATCGAGGTTGCAGCAGTTGAGGGGGTAGGAAAAAGGCAATGAAGGGAAAATAGAAGATTACCATAAGCAAAAGTCAAGGTAGAATTCGGGATAGTTCACAAAAAAGAAACACTTGGGAGAGCTAGTTCTTTGTGGGAGATACTTTCAAATAAGAGATAGGACATGTACTAGAAGTTTTCCCAAGTGTTAAGAGTATATTCTCCATCTCCTGCTCTTTGGTAATTTCAAGAGAGTCCCCAGTACAAATGCCACATGCTTTGAACTGCTTGGTTGACAGGTGTTGTGTGTGTGACAGGGATGTTGGTGCCGGACCATGAGGAAACTAGTCTTTACGTGCATTACACTGAAAGGCTGAAATTTCCTTTGTGGATGACTCATCAGTGCACTCAACCCACATTCAAAAATGTTAACTGCCTACTCCCCAGAGTTGAATGTTTCTCACATGACTACTATCAAGCAACAGTAAGTAGGAAAGGAAAGGACAAGGAAGTACACATGCTCACAGCAAACACGTCTATACTCTTTGCTGCTTCTCTTTACTTAACTCTCCTTGAATACTTTTTATGTCATTTTCTTTACATATTTTCTTTTCTTTTTGCCCTCTGAAACTTTCTTGGTACTGGTACTCACTCAGATACTGAAAAATGTAAAATTTGGAAAATAAGGACTCTTCATGTTTCTCAAATTGATTCAGTATTTGAATATCCACCCTGTTTCCAGAATATGGAGGATATAAAGATGAACATGAAACATTCTCCGCCTTTAATAAGAGAGTATTATACAAACTTACTGGCACACATCATATAAAGATGAGATAAGGTATGTGCCTCCTCCACACACACACTAATAATCTAATTCTGGACAGAGATGAGAACTAAAACACAAGCCCTCCTAAAATCATGTTGTTACTGCCATTTATTATTCACTGAGTCCAGGAAGAGTTTGGGAAAAGAAAGACATCTGTCCATTTCCTGCTTATCCTATGACTTTATTAAAGAGCCATCTTTAGATAATAAGGGTTTTTCTAAAATATAAATTATTTATTTCTCTCTAGAGTCACATATGCTGACCAGAAGTGTCTACTATCTCAGGAATGATGTGGTTTTCAGGCACCACCGTTTCTCCTAAGAAAACTTCCTGGACCTTGGGAAAACTGGGTAAAAAAACTTTTCAAAGTCCTCTTATTATCATTTCTTGTCCTGTCCGAGGGGTTGTTTTTCATCCACATTTTTCACATCTTTCCCTTCAGGCAGTTTGATAAATTGTGGCTTTTATGCTCATGGCCCCTCTTCTGAAAAATGAAATTAAACTCAAAAGGAAATTCACAATAACGATTTCTATAATTGGAACAAAGCCAGGGCTCTGCAGGATTTTATATTCAGAATAGTTATAAAAATTTGGCATCACTTGTGCCCCTACCTCTAAATTTGTGTGCAAATATGATAAATGATTAGTGTTTATGGTTTTAAAAATAAAACCTTGGAGGCCAAACCACAAAACATCCTTTCTGAAGTTGACAGATGATTGGGTATTTTGTCACTGATTCTCTGCTGGTCATCAATAAAATCCATCCCCTCCCTATGACACACACACTTAACTTTGACCCTCTGCCTTCAGTTTGTTACTGAGTTGAATTATGTCTCACCCCTGAGGTTACTTGGCAACCCTCTCCAGTGGGGACTGTTTCTTCCCCCACAACCCTCACAACCCCAGATGGGCTCTTTCCTCCAACTAGATTTCTCCCAATCTCTCCAACTAGGTGTCCTCTCTGCTGTTTCAGAAGCTGCTTGGTCCAGGTGACTGACTCTCCTTCCTTCTTTCCATAAGAACATCCTCCTTTTAATGCTGTGTTGCCGGAATGCACCAGTTTTTTTGTTGTCCTCATCTACCAAGCCCTGGGTCACCCCACTTATTTCTTAAAGAGTTTTCTGTCTCAGTCATTCTTCCCAGCATTGCTTGTGTGATCACTAATGAGGATTTCAATAGCCACATAAACATCCCTTCCAGTGTTTTGGCATCTCTGTTCCCTGATATCCTCTCTCTCCTACATTGATTTTGTCCTTTATCCTCCTTTCTCTGTCAACTACTCTCATGGTCATTCTTTAGAGTTTGTCATAACAATAAATGTTGCTCTATCTTAATTTCAGTTAGCCCACTTGTAACCCCCACTTCCTTGATATCCCACCTCTAGCAATCCTACAATTATTGGTCCTATGAATGTTGCACAAACTTCCCTCCTCATTAGGTTAGATTCCATTGTCTACATTATAATCATTACATGGCCCATCTTTTCAATTCCTTTGCCCTCTCTCCCTGCATCTTACCTGGCTGCCAATACTTATAACTCTGGTTAAATATGCTTTTCCACCTGGATCCATGTGACTAAATGTGCTGGGGAAAATACAAAAACATCCATTGTCACTAACTTTAATTAATCCAGATCATGTCATTTTTCTTGCAAAACCCACAAATGACATACAATTTCATTAGAGTAAATGCTAGTCACAGGCCCTACAAAATTTTAGCTCCCCTCTCCCTCTCTTACCATATCTCCTAGAGTCCTGAACCTGCTCTGACAATACCAGCTTCCTTACCATTCAACAAACACGTTAGGCACAATCTCAACTCTGGGTCTTTGCACTTGCTCTTCTCTTCCTTCAGAGGTCTCACAGCAACATTCTCACCACCTTCAGGTCTTGTCCACCTTATCGGAAGCTGCCCTCACATTCTTTCTCAGACAACGCTCCCCCACACCTCTCACTTCCTGCCCCTTCCCCAGTCCTACTTAGTTACTTTTCATACCACTCAAAACTCTGACATATTATATGATTTATGTGTGTATTTTATTTTATTTTATTAATAATTTTATTAATTTTTCTACCTCTATTAGACTGGACTTGCAGAAAGGCAGAGATGTTCATCTGCTTTGTTCACTGTTATGTCCTCAGCCACTGAAATATACAGCATATGTATTATATGTAACATATATGTGCCCCATAGTAGACATGATGTATATATTTGATTATTGATTTCCCCTCCTTTGAAAAGTAAGGTATATTATATATTTATGATCAAATCAATTCAGTATTTTGAAACTGATCTAAAGTTATGATAATTGTAGAAGTAATCCCAACCTGGATTTGTGAGGGACTATCTAAGGTATTGTTTGCTCAGCTTTAATTGGGTATGTCTTTGTCCTTTGTGTAAATATTGATCCCATATTTTAAGTGAAGTGCTTTAATACTGTCAGATATACGGGAGAAAGACTTTAGCATTTTTTGCCAATTTATGCTGTTTATAAAATAACTAAAATTCTATTAGTTTTTGGGTTGTTTCTTTCAGGGCTTTGCCCTCCTAAAGAAAATAAAATTGATTGTCTCAGAAGAAAACCAAGCACATACCATTGTTTCTAAGTATATCTCTTGTCCAAATCAATAAGACAGGATTTTGCTTTGAAGTCTTCCCTTCAAGTGAAGAAAAGCATAGGTTCTGGAATGAAGATACTCACTCTGTAATCAAGCCATCACTCTATGTGTAACTTACTTCCTCCTGCATCTGGGTGATCTCAAAGGAACACACCAGTGTCTTCCTTTCTGAGTACCAGGACATGTGCATCACTATGGGTCTTGCTAATCATTGCAAACTCCCAACAAACAATAAATCCCTGGTGTAATAACTGTTAATTGCCATTAAACAAATGAATACTTTAACATTAAATTTCTTAATTCAACTAAACAAATGTTCCTTGTATACTCTTAATAAGGAGTTGGATATAGCTTAAAATTAGTAGGAATTTGGTTAATGTAATATATTTTATCATTTTTTATCCCACATTTACTACTAAAATTCAACTGTAAAATCACAGATCAATAATAAATTCTAAGAGGAAACAAGACATATTTCCTTCATCTCTTTGAATATTATATAAAAACAAAAATAATCACCATAATAATAATAGTATTCATTATTTTTAAATTATTTATTTATTTGAGAGAGAGGGAGAGAAAGAGAGCATGAGTGGGGAGAGGAGGAGAGGAAGAGGGAGAGAAATCCTCAAGCAGACTCCCAGCTGAGCACAGAGCCTGAATGTAGGGCTCGATCCAAGGACCCTGAGATCATGACCTGAGCAGAAATCAAGAGTCAGACACTTAACAGACTGAGCCACCCCGGTGCCCCAATATTATTCACTGTTTAAAGAACTGACACTGGGTGCCAAGAGCAGTGTTAGGTTTTTTTATTATTTATTATTTTTTTATTTCTATAATAATGATCTCACTAGAATAGTATAAGGAATGACTTTCAGAAGGAAACAAGATCTAAGCTGAGACATATGATTTAGTAGGAAATGGTTAAAAAAAATGATTTGGACTTTGGATAGGGAGGAATGATTTCAGCAGAAGGAATAGCAATCCAAAGCTCTAGTGGTCAGAGAAAATATAGCAAATAATTGCAGATTGTTTCATAGGGAACTAACGCATGTAGCTTTCTGGGCTATAGATGCACAAAGTGTTGGAGTGAATGTGGACAAATGGCTAGAAGAGAATTTCAACCTTAGTCAAGAGGTAAATCATTAAGGGATGTGTAAGCCATACCTACATTAAAGACTAAATTTTAACCGGGGGGAAAAAAAAGGTAATTTTTCTTCCTTGCTTTTACTTATTTTTTTTCTACCATTGTGTTTATTCCTCTTCTCTGGTTTCCCCCTCTTTTCTTTCCCCTCAGGTCTCTGTTTCTCCCCTATATTTCATTTAAACACAAGAAATGTCATTGATTCATTCAATAAATCTGTGTTGGACCTGGCTACATATAAGACACTCTGTTAGACCCTGAGAACGGTTACTCAGCAAGACAGATTTGATTTCATCCCTGATGAAACTTGGAGCCTGGTGGACAAGCTTGACATGTTCAGGGAACTAAAATAAACCAAGCGTTACTTAAACTTCAAAGTAGGGAAATGTCATGAGATGAGGTCAGAAAAGAAAGCAGCAACACATCAGCGAGAGTATTTTAAATTAGATAAGAAATTTTGGTCTTTATGCTAAGAGCAATAGGAAGCCATCAAAGTACTTTAAGTATGGAGATGATATGATTTGGGTTTATAAAAGGTCACACTGGCTTTGTGTGAAGAATCAATCAATAAAGGGGAGGAATAGATAAGGAGACATTGGTAAGTATGCTATTGCATACAGGGAAAGATAGCTCACGTTCATAAATTGGAAGATTTGAATTGTTAAGATGTCAATACTTACCAAAGTGATCTACAGGGTCAATGCAATCTCAATAAAAACTCCAATGACATTGTTTTTTCCAAAAGAGAAAAATTCGAATAAACTTATATAAAATCTCAAGGAACCCAAATAATCAAAACAATCTTGAAAAATAGCAAATTTGGAAGATTCATACTTCTGGATGTCAAAACCCATTATAAAGATACAGTAATTAAACAGCATGGTTCTGGCATAAAGATGGACATACAGACCAACAAAATAGAATAGAGTGCCCAGAAATAAACCCTTGAATATAAGAGTCCAAGATCATTCAGTGGGGAGAGTATGGTCTTTTCAAAAACCAATGCTGAGAAAACTGGATATTCACATGCAAAAGAATGAGGTTGGACCATTACCTAATACCATATCTAAAAATTAACTCAACATGGATCAAATGTAAGAACTCAAACAATAAAACTCGTGGAAGACAACATAAAGCAAAAGCTTCATGACACTGGATTTGGCAATTTTTTTTTTTTTGATATGACATCAAAGGCAAGGCAAAAAAAGCAAAAATAGACAAGTTAAACTTCAAGAAAGTTACAAACTTTTGCACATCAAAGAATGCTATCAACAGAGTAAAAAGACAACCTATGAAATGGGAGAAAATATTTTCAAATCATATACCTGATAAGAGTTTAGTACCTAGAATATAGGGAGAACTTCTAAACTAAAACTAGAAAAAAAAAAACCTTATTCAAAAATGGGCAAAAGACTTGCATAGTCATTTCTTCAAAGAACATATATGAATGGCCAATAAGCACATAAAAATGCTCAATAACTAATTATTAGATAAACACAAATCAAAATCACAGTAACTACATATGTAATAATCCTAAACTAAAAGCAATCTTTATGTCCATTAACAACTGAATGGATAAATAGAACAGTGAAAACAGACAAACCAGATGTATGTAACATGAACCTGAAATACATAATTTTGCCCCTAAACAGACATAAAAGAATAGACATCATCTTACTCTTTTGTGCATAGTTCAATAAAAAAAGTAAAACACACAAAAAGGATGACTATATACTGTTCAAAGTTAAGAAAGGGATAGCAATGTGGAGATGGAATGGCAGGGCATATTTTGAGTGCTGGTGACATTTGCTGATCTGAAAGTGGTTACTTAGATGTGTGCTTGGGGTTAATTTATTGAAGTGTACATTTATATTTTCTTGCACTTTTTTGGACATACTCTACTTCTCAGTTAAAAAGAAAACATCCTAATTGTCACAAAACTACAAATACCTAGAAACAAAATTAGTATCATAGGTAAGTTGTCTATATGAAATAATCTATAGAACAAAATCTGAATAAATAAGGAGATGATATAAGTTCTAGAATAAATAAAGGCATCCTACAAATTGATGAAAAACAACCAAAAAGGCAACAGTCAATAATAAGCGGCAAAAGAGATGGACAGGAAACACATAGGAGGGCAAGGCCATTATTGAAACAATGTCAAAGGTGTCAACTACACTTCAAAAGAAAACTCAGGAAAATGCAAGTTAAAACCACAATAACATTTTTACAAAATTTTTATAAAATACCCATGATATAAAGGTCCAATGGGGAAACATAGATTCTTTGCCACATTACTAGTGGGGGGAGAGTGTTAACTGAACTTTTTTTGAAAATAGTCTGGCAGTATCTATTATATTTAAAATCTCATAAGCCCTTTGTTTGGCTCTACCAAAATGATAGGGCCATAGACAAAACTATGTGTACAATATTTTTGTTTGTACCATTGCTTACAATGACAACATCGTGAACAATTTGAATACCCATCAATGATGGAATAAATCTGTTTGCTACATCTGAAGGGCTGTCCATAATCCATTGTAAAATAAAAAAAATAAATAAGAAAGTTGAAGAGAAATATGGTCTTTTCTTGATTCTGTAAAAACATTGTCACAAAAACCCATTTATCTGTATAATGGCTTGTAAAAGACATTTTTAATCTATTACTCTCAGAAGTATGGAAGTGGACAAGGCTAGGGGTCAGGCAAAGAGATTTTAACTTGCTTTTTTCCTCTTTTCTTGTTTCAGTTGTTACAATGAGCATATATATATATTTTTTTCATTTAAGGGTATTTATAAAGAAGTTTCCTTCTCAGATCAAATATATGACACTTTCCGTTCTTTTTCATAAAACCTCATACTTTTGGCTTCACTCATTTCGAGCTTCAATGCCAGTTGCTTCTTGTCCACTTTCATTAACTTCCCTTGAAACTGGTCTAGCTATGCCAGCTTTTCTGTTATTATGAAGGTTATTTACATGCTACCAGTATTTACAGCGTGTTAAGATAGCTCTGCGGCCAAGTTGAAAAGGGGATTCTGGTAAATCGCTTCCGCTTACAATGCTTTTATCTATTACTACACTGTGGTTCATTGCTCTCCTTCTGTTTACTTAAAGATTTCATCGAGGTTCTTTATGCTTTGCCAGGACCCAAAGGCACACTTTTCTCTTGATGCATTCCAGTTTCCATAGTTCTATTTGCTGGCTTGATTCTCTAAGAGACGATTCATTTATTGAATCACAAAGACTCTAGATTTAACCCAAGATAAATGTTGAATATTGCTTGGGGTCCTGGAAAACATTAGATGCTCTGTGAAAAAGTGGCTCACTTCGAAGTTAAAAGCAGCCTGTTTTGAAGTTCCAAATGCACATTCTTCCTCAGTGTGCTCTGTCACCATAAGATTTTTGTGCCCTGGGCTCACCTTGACAACCCAAATCCTCTTCTTATTGGGTCAGTTTCTTTCCTCTGGGAATTCATGTAGAACAGACTCTAAGATCCCTCATTGTTCTCACTCCAAAAGCATTATTCTTATTTTGAATTCCAGGCTTTCAAAGTCACAATGGCCCAAATGTCCTAATGGTCAAGCACAAACTCTTTTTATGGCTCTCCAGATGCTACAGTGATGGTTTAAGCTAGAAATTTGCCTCATACCACTTCCTCCTCAACATTCAATGTTGAAGAGTCCTGTCTAAACCTGGCTCTCCTCCTTCCTGATGACTACTAGCTTACTTTGGCTTTTTTCATGTCTCTTCTGATGATTATAATAGCCTTCCCTTTGAGCTTTGTACCTCTAGTCTTCCTCAGTTTCCATCACACTTCTGCCAAAGTTATTTTTCGAAAAAACAAAACCCAAGCTTCTCAATTTCCTCCAAAAAGAGCTTTGATGTTTCCCCAATACCTACAAGAAAAGGGCTGAAGGTCTTAATATGTTAAAAGTATCTCCCAATTAATTTTGGCCCATCTTCCTGACCTTGACACCAATATTCTACCAGCATTGCCCACCACCAAGGATTACAGGCTCTGCCATACCTTCTTGCATTTGGACATACCATTTCCTTTGTGCGAAGGCCCTTCTGACCCAGTCTTGTGTGGTGGATTCCAACTCATCCCTTTAGACCCTACTCAAGTGGCACAAGATCTGAAGCCTTCCTAACTCCTTTACGTAAATAGCTGTTCTTCATTTTTGTCTCCATTTTATTGTTTGGAGTTCTACTATGGATTGTATCAGATTGTATTTTAACCACCTGACTACACACCTGACACCCTCCTTAAATCATGAGTTCTTGAAGGCCAGGGATAATAACCTTATACCCAAATGTTGGATTCAGTTTCTGACATGGGAAGGAGTCCAGTATCTGCTTATTTGAGGACTTTAGGAATGACAGAATAAACACAGTTCTTCCACAGTAATCAGAAGTCTCAATATTCCATAAAGACTCTTGTTAAAACTTGACTGAGTAAGATCGGGAAATGAATCAGAGAGATGCCTCTGTTATTTTATTCAAAGAACATCCTCCCATAAACTGGTTAAGATTCAGTGGAAAATGACATCTATTTCCCTCATTTCAATTGTGGACTAAATAGTATTACGAAACATTCTGCTCTCAAAAACTGAAAATTTGGTTTCCAGACGGCAAAATGTCTCAAACCTTTGACTCCTTTCACTACGACTAAATCAAGGTCGAATTTTGTTTTCCACTCAAATATTTGATTTTACTCCAGGAGTTCTTAGAGAAACCTCTTATGTCAGTGAATTTGTGCTCAGAGTGCAAATTCTGTTGCTCAATTTGTGATGTTTTTTCTCCTACACTGTAACTATGATTTATTTATTATCATCATGGTATATAGCCTGCTAAATAAAAAAAAAACTTTTATAGGTACTATGGTAGAATATATGTATATATGAAGAGAAAGAAAAATTTGAATATCACCTCATACACGTACATTTCAGGTAGGGAATATGACACTTAGAAAGCCTAAGTCATTTATTAGCATCACTCTACCACTTATCCAAGTTCACAAAATAAGTGGCACATACAGAATTCAAACTCAATCCTTTGTAAGCTCCCAAATTTTACATTCATTCTGCATGTTGCCTCTGTGATTTGGATTTCATCCATAACATTTATTTCCATATTGTTGGGGTGCCTGGGTGGCTCAGTCATGTCTGACTTCAGCTCAGGTCATGATCTCGGGGTCCTGGGATCAAGCCCTACTTTGGGCTCCCTGCTCAGCAGAGAGTCTGCTCCTCTCTCTCCCTCTCTGCCTGGTCCTCCTTCTGCTTGTGCTCTCTCTCTTTTTCAAATAAACAGATACAAATCTTTTAAAAACATTTATTTCCACATTGTAAGTCATATGGTGTCAATAATTAAGGTTTTAAGATTAATAGAGAAATGAAAAAATTATAATAAGATATTTTAACTGAATTTTAAATTATGTCTCAGCATAATTTGATTTCAGCTATAATGTTCACCTTCTAATTACATGCCCAAACTACTAGCTAATAGATTTATTTTGCATTTGGCTATATTATAAAATGCATTTAATTGTTTAGAGACTAATCATTGAGACTCTCAAGTTAGACTATCACTCCCCTTTCACTATGAAAATAAGTAGTTCTTAATTTTTTGTGACCATTCAAAAAGCTTTTAATGTCCCTCAGGGTGCTTCCATTACTTCCCCCAAACCATGCCCCTCCAAAATCAATACCAAAGAGATTTGCAATAGATGAAGAGGAGAATGATAACATTTGCAGGTGGGTTAAGAGGAAGAGTGTTAAGACAAATGGATGAGGGGACAGAAAAGGTTTAAAGAGGATGGCATGTACCACTAAATAGTTGTAGTAACCTTTTCCAAAAGATATGTAGGCGTAATATATTTTGTCTTGTGAAATTTCATCACCAACCTCTGTGCATTTCTAAAGACATACTGAACCCTTTTTTGCATATAATTTCTAAAACTTCAAATTCTTTTGATTATTCTCTCCTGAGATATACTAGATGGAATGTTATAGATATAATTATATTTCCAAATGTGTCTCAAACAATAATTTGGAACTTAAGTGTCTTAATTATTACAAACAACAGCATGGTAATGGTACAGATTTTAGACCAAGGGTTAATGATTTTGAGTACATGTTTTCAATCTACTTGTGCTTAGCCAGGTAACCCTAAGAATATCAGGTAATTTCTTTTTTCAATTGTCTATTAATAAAGTGAGCAATAAAATAATTGTCTTACCTTGACCATGGGCATGGAAAGTTTATCTGTGTGACCATGATGCATGCTGGAAAGGAGACTGGTGAATTTGAATAAGGAAAAAGAACACAGTAACTTCGATAGCTATTTGTGAACTCCAAGAGAAGCTAGGATGCTTTGAGGCAATATTATGTGGGGTCAAATCACAAAATACTTGAGTTCACTCAAGTGATTCTCATGTACCATTAAGTTTATGAATATTATAGCACACTGTGCTTCTTATACTTTACTGTGAATACATATTACCTAGAAATTTGTTAAAATGTAGATTATAATTCAGAAAGTCTGCTGTTAGGTTCAAGCATTTACATTTCTAACCAGCTCCAGGTGATAGCACTGCTCAAGGTACCACACTTGGAGTAGCAAAGTAGAAGGCTATTGGTTCTCACAGTTATCAGAGAAATAATGAAGAGAAGTGGCACTGTGATATATAGTTAAGAGTCATTCTAACATACTAGACATTACAACAAGACACTAATTTGGAATTTGGATAAGGGATATGAATTTGGGGAAGTAATATGACAGGGTAGCCCCCTGAAAAGGGTAAAAGGTGCCCAAGAACAGATTGGAAAAATTACTTTAGGTAATATGTGTTGAGAAAAATCTTAAGTATATAGAATACAGAGGCAACTTGCTTTAATAAAGAAAAAGAAGAAGAAGAAGAAGAAGAAGGCAAAGACTGTGGTGCACCAAATGTGTGTACAGAAGAACAAACTTGAGCAAACTTCTCAGTAATAAATCAAAATGAGTGGAGTTCAGCTTCAGTGACTGGGAATGAAAGGGGAACTTAAAAACTTTGAGTGTTAACATCTGCACAATGTAGGGATGACCCAAAAGCCATTAAGAGAAAGGGACACAGGATGAAGAGGCTTTTGAAGAGAAAAGGAAAATTAAGATGTTTTTCAGGTGGTGGCAAACAGAAAGGCAAAGGAAAGTCTTTATGGATGTTATAGGTCATCTCTTTGGGGAATGTAACCATTGCTGAGGATCACGGACAGAAGGAAGGCCATCTGAGTCCACTGGGAAGGAAAAGGAAATGGGAGAAGTTAAGTAGAGAAGCAATTAGGGGGAGGGGCCAGAGAAAATGAGGTGATTCCTGCTGGGTTTTGAACTAAAGTGACCGGAAAAATCAATGCAGGAGCTGAGAAGGAATAGATCTTAAAGCCAAGGAGAAATGTAGGAAGAGAAAAGGCACAAGGGAAACAAAAATCACATTGAAAGGGTGCCTTGACAAATTAAAATCACAAAGTTTATTATTTTTATGACTCACTATTAAAAAGGAAAAAGATGACATCTGTTCAAATTTTAACAAATTCTAATGAACTGTGTTAGAGATTGATGGAAAGGGATGGCATCACAAGGACAGAAATTAGTTTTAAACGTTGGAAAGAGCAAAATAAGTGCAAAAACATGGTAAAATAAAGTGGCAGGCCAAAGAGTAACGACCAATGACCAAATGGTTGGAAAGCATGGTACAGAGAACAGAGCAAAGGAAAAGAGTCTGCAGATGTAAAACTAAGAACTCCATTCACGTGGAGGAAGTTGGGGAGATTTCACTCATTTCCGGCACAGACACACTAGAGTATGTTTGACCCTTGGCCTGGTGAATAGCAACAGAACTTCCTCTCCCTTTTAGTTCTTCTCCCACCCTCTCACTCTTACTCATTCATACCAATATATTGTCCCACATTCTTTTGAAAGATACTTGCCACTTTCAGAAAATACAGAGCCAGACAGTAGTTGAAAGTGATAAAAACAGATTTTTTTTTTTTTTTTTAGGAACCATTGCAATAGCAGAAGAGAGACCTCAGTATAGAACTGGGCTCAATTCCAAGTACAGCAAGAACAGTGGGTATTTATAGTCAACATGTAGATTAGAGGGATTGGTGGATGAAAAATTACTAAGAGAAGACATCAAGGGTAGGGGGGATTCTTGCTGAAGGCAGACCAGGATAATCAGTTGTCACCTCAGGGATGGAAGGGGATGAGGAATGTGATTAGATATCAAGAGTGATCAGATCCCAGGGTTGGGATTCTCACTAAATTGACCTAGCAGGATTCTTGCTAAAACTGTCTGAGGACAAGGTCCAAAGATGAGGCCTAGTTGAGAAAGAGCCTTAAAGGAGCCTGACTAAAGTTTGGTGAAGGAAAGAGTCTTTGTCAGTCAGAGGATCAACTCTCCTCAACTCAAAATGGAAACACTCTCTCAGGGTGCCTGGGTGGCTCAGTTGGTTAAATGTCTGTCTTGGCTCAGGTCATGATCTCAGGGTCCTGCGAGCAAGCCCCTTGTCTGGCTCCCTGCTCAGATGAAAAAAATGGAAATACTCTGCTTTGACTCTGCTGCCCTTCTCAGTGTTGGGCCTCACCATTTCCCTAAGACCTGTGTTTCTGTTTTCTTTTTTTTTAAGTCACTGCCCATAAAATACTAAGGCCCTTTCCTTTTCCCTTTTTCCTTCAGGTCCTGGTAGATGACAGTTTGAACATCTGATAAATGAATCTGAGTTATGAAAGTCATGCTTAATAGTAGTTTCTATCTCGTTCCTTACATATACATTGGCAAGACTTAAGTAATGTTAACACAGGAATTACAGGGACAAAAAGGAGGTAACTTCATTTTGAGGGTATTTTCAGCTGCATATACTCCCAGGAAAGAAGAGCAATCCTATGTGATAGGCAGCACTATAATTTTTAAACATCTAATTGGTCTTGGTCCATATCCAATTGTGCCATTATTCAACGTTCTCAAATCTATTTCAGAGTTTATCAGAGGAAGGAGAGGAAATTGTCCAAAAGTGAATAACCACATGAATCATTACTGATTGTGATGTATCTCATTAAAAAAAAAAAAATTTGAGAAGTGCAGAAAAGTAGGGCAGAGGAAAATGGCTGTCATGTTAAGGACAAAGGGGAAAATGCTCAAGCATTGGATATAATTTAAAAAAAATAATTTAAGCAGAATACACACATAGAACTAGCTGGTATCTTTCATAATAGTCCTCGGAGGAGATAGCATACAATGATGTTTCTGTTGCTCAAGACATTTTTGAAACACTTCCTGGGAATTTCCATCAGAATCACTTCATAAGTCATATAAGAAAATCATTCCCGGGGCGCCTGGGTGGCTCAGTTGGTTAAGCGACTGCCTTTGGCTCAGGTCATGATCCTGGAGTCCCTGGATCGAGTCCCGCATCGGGCTCCCTGCTCGGCAGGGAGTCTGCTTCTCCCTCTGACCCTCCCCCCTCTCATGTGCTCTCTCTCTCTCATTCTCTCTGTCCCAAATAAATAAATAAAATCTTTAAAAAAAAAAAAAAGAAAAGAAAATCATTCCCTAAAATTATGGTCATTGCCTGCATATTTGCACATTTCCACCATAGCATCTGGATCTTTATTTTTTTAAAACAGATAAAAATACTTGTTATTGAAAAGTGTACCTGAGTGAATGTAGATGAAGCTATCAACTTAGCATGTTGGAAGTAAACTTAAGTAAGATTGAACATGGTTTTCAATTTGAATGGTTTTAAGCACCAAATTTCTTGACTTCTTACTGGTAGTAATTTCTTCTGGTAATAGTTTTACAAGAAAGAAAATAAAGCTTGATTCATGACTTATTTGGAATAAACAGGATCAGATCCCTTTGTGATTTTTTTGGGCATAAAAAGGAAATAGTTCTACCAAATATTAACTTGGAACAACATATTAATACACTCACCATTGTCAAAGCAGCAAGTTGTGTAGTAAACTAAATCTCTGGCAATTTCAGAGTCATTATTCAAAGTGGAAATTACAATGCATTTCTCTCTCACCATGAACAAGATGGAATCCCTATAGAGGTGTATCACTCAGATGTCCGGTTTAATAAAATTTGTGTATTGTGTTGCATGTTCATCATTGTGTTGAGTATTAACACAAATCTTTGTGTTTTTTCCTTCCAGTATGAATCAAAACCACTTGATAGGATATATTTTTTATAAGGAGAGTATTGATCATAGCCACATGTGTCAACGATTCAATTTCTTTGGTATGGATTTTTTAAATTATAAATTCCTTGACTGACCAGAAATTATGCATAACAACATTGAATTAAGAAGATGCCAATAAAAAAGTATTTCTTCAACAAATTCCTTTTAAACAGTGGTATAAAATGTCTTCTTTCCTTTCATTTTACACTTAAAGAGCTCTTTGGTAACTGGGGACAAGCCAAGGAGAAAGCATCACTAGGTTTTGAACAAAACTGCTGTCTTTGCCTTCCACCTATAAACACAGAGTTTATGACAATATCCAGTCCTGACCAAGATGTTTATATTCCTTGAAAAAGAAAACAAAATTGGTGTGTGTACAATTTGTAGGAATAAGAAAATGAATGCAAGGAGATAGAATAGCTAATAGGATCCATTCATTCATAACAGCTTACATAAGGTTTTGATCCTATGCAAGGAGAAGCCAGATTGCATTGGCAACCAATAAAGGGTTTTAAGCAGTAAAGTGGCAAGGCATGGCTAAAATCGTCATTTTGGCGGCCATGAGTAAACGACCTTGAAGGAGAGCAAGATCAGTTAGGAAACAATCACAATGACTAGGACAAAAGATGATGGTGGTGAGCAGGGAGAGACTTGGATCTCTGCACACGTAGCTCACGGAAGTATTGATAATTAGATATCGGGGGAAGGAAAGCATGAATATTCTAGGATAATTCCCCATTGTTTAACTTGACTAACTGGAATAGATAATGTTGTTGTTTCAGGAAATGGCGATGACAAAGAGAGAAGTGGGTTGAAAAAACGAACCAAGCATTCTCGGTTGACTGTGTTAGTCTGTGATGCTTACTGGACACCCAAAGGGAGATGTCCAGGAGGCAGTTGAAAAGACATGTATGACACTGAGGAGAGGAGACAAATTACAAATGAAAACATCAAAGTCATCTGCATATCAGGGGCATTTTAAAGCCACTTAATTAGATGAGTTCAACCAGGAAGAATAAAAGCAAGGAGGAAACTCAAAACGTTCATACAGGTAAAGGTTGAATAGACAGGAAAGAGCAAGCAAAGGAAAAGGAGAGAATAGTCAGAAAAAAAGGAGGAAAACCAGAGTACTGTGTGGTGTCCTGAAAACTTAGAAAAGAAAGTCTTTGTCAAACAGAGAACACTTGACAGTGGCAAATACAGCTGAAAGGGGAGCTATGGGATAGTACACATGAAAGCATCTAGTGCACTTCCTGGAACACAGTAGGTACTCAATAACGCCATTTCCTTTCATTTCCTCATTCCAGTCCTAGAGGTACTAGTGTTTAGTGATGAAGAACAAAGGCTTAAGAACCAGTCTGCCTCAGTTCAAATTCTTCCTCAGCCACTCCATAGCTGTATAACCTTATAGGGGTCATTTCACCTTTCGATGGTTTGATTCCTGTATTTTAAAATGGGGGCAATAAGAGTGCCGACTTCATGGGGATACAGCTAACACTCTGCAGTCAGTCAGTAAGGTTAATTATTCCTACCTTTTCTATTTAATTTCTTCCATGTGATGCATTTTTAAAAAATTACCTGGTAATGAATATCAATTCATTTTTAATTTTCATAATGAATACTTATCTGAGACAAGGAACAAAGCCTACCCTTCCTTCTCACATTGTGCCCATATCTGCTTTTAAGGACTACAGTTCTTTTTATTGACTGGGGTTCTGATCATGTGTGGACACATGCAAAAGGAACAAACAAGGGACAGTGGGACACCCGGAGACTAGCAACAGTGCAAAGCTGTTTCCACCAAGAGGACCAAAGGGACAAGAGGACAAAATGGGTGTTATCATCATGCATTGAGGACTAGAACTGCAAAAGAGTGGTTTCCTGATGGGAAAGAAAAATATGCTTATTCCCAGGGACTGGTGCTGATAAAGGGAGGGAGGGAGAAGGGCGCCACTTATTCTCTTTTTACCTTCATTTCTCAGTCTACTGGGACCTCTGGCTAATTCTAAGCATAAGCTGGCTGGCAACAGAGCCACAGTGAGGCAGTTTTCAAAAATTAGCCTTCTAAGACCCAGATGGGGTAGAGAAGGGTGGAACATAGACTAAGCGAACAAAGAGACAACAACCAAGCATGGTCTGCTGTTCTCTAGTGTTACGTTCCTAGCCAAGTCCCAGTAAATGGTACCCAGATAAAGGTGATTCCGCCCCATTTCAATACCTCCTCTCACGCTGGTGGCCAATCCACAGCCAATATCCTCAGCTTCTAAATTGTCTTTCATGTCATCCAAGTTTTCACAACTATTAAACAATATGGAATCTCCTTAGTACTTTGCTTCTCTCTCTCTCTCGGTCTCTCTATCTCTATATATACATACACACACACACATACATATGTATAGATCAGTTAAAAGGGTGTTTGTATTTTATATTATAAATTATAAAAATGAAAAGCTTGATCCAAACTTTTCTGGAAAATAGGCCAAAATTTTTGTCTGTTTCCAAGATTTGGATAGAATTCCTTGATTTGACTACATCCCACAAGAATGCCTTCATTCCTGTTTTTTACTGGAAACTTTTAAACTGTTGACACCAGAGATTTTAAAAAATAAACAGATGGGCATGTCTCCATGACTTCATTTTATGTTAAGGATATAAATATTCATCCAGATAAAAAACAATGTCTCTATTTTTTTAATTTCTGTAAGTAAAACAATTTGCCAAAGTCATTTTATCCATTCATCCATTGCTTGCTTGTTGACATTAAATAGATCTATGGCTATGGTGGGAAATTCTTCAATCGTCAGTCATTCTCAGTAATGCAGAGGATTTTTTTCAATAAAAATGAAAGTGAATTTTTATAAAAAGGTTTAGAGTTCAAAATGGCTAAAAATGTGAGATTAGAGAAACTTGTCATAATCATGACAAGATGAATGAAAATCCTTTTCAATGAAAATAACAACATTTTTTATAAAGAATTCCTTTTTTTCATTTTACAGGCAAAAAAAAAAAAGAAAGAAAGAAAGAAAGAAAAGAAAAGTATTTGGCATAGAGTGGTACTGAACTTTAGCCAGAGGAAAGTTTGTTCAGAAGTTCGTCCCTCCTTTAATCTGGGCAAGTTTAAACTACAGCAAAATTATAGTTTCCAGTATCCCTTGAATTTCCAATGAGTTCTGTTGAGAAGGAACCTCAAAAGATAGTGACTCCACACTCTTAAATTCAGGACAAGACAGCATAAAACTCTTTACTATTTAAATAATATCAGAAAAGTAGTTTGCTACTTTTTGGTATCAGATTTGTAACTATCAGACCTTAACCTGTAGATGCAAAAATCCACCATCTCCCGAGTTAAAGTCTTTTCATAAAATAATGGAAGCCATTTACTTTCAAATAATGAGCTAGCAAATACTATTTTGTCATTTCTAAATGAGTTAAATTCTTATATAGTTCTTTGTATGACTAGGAGTATCACAAAATGGATGGTAATTATAAATTGCATTTTGGCAAACATAGAATCAGAAAGAAGCAAAGGTCTTTCGTGGCAAATCAGTAAGTAGTTATTACATACCAACTGAGTACCAAGTTATGTGGTCAAATTAATAAAAGCAAATTGTTCCTTTTCTCCATTTATCAGTTTTTGTTGCTGCTCAAGAGTCATTTATCCAAAGTAATTTTTGTGTGATGTAATTTTATTAAATTTGTATGTTGAGGAGAAGTAGTACAGTCTGGCTGGTGCTTTGCTCATGTCAAGGACATATTATAAACAGGTTATGTACTTCAGGATCTGTCATTTTCTCTATGGAGAGTAGAGCCATACTAGAGGGACTATGACAACGACCAACATGTGCTTTCTGTATTCATAGAGTGTGAGCCCAAACAACAGCCAAGTCTCATGGGATACCTGAGATATGAGCTGATGTCCCAGCAAGATTGACTTAGCCAGTATATAGACCACATAAGTAACTTTTATTTAAAAGAAAGGTCTAGAAAGTGATGGTCTATTTTGGTTTCTCAAGTATTTTTCAAGTAATAACTTTGATTTAGAATTTGTCTGTTGTACACAAAAGGTCCTTGTAATGGTAAGTGCCATGTATCTCAATGTGATCAAGATACATACTTAGGGGAAAACAAAACAAGTCATCTAGTTAAAATGTGCTGTGGCTGTGAGACAGAGGGGTGTGTATTGCAGGAATGACCAGGAGAAAGTCAGCTCTGTGCTCCTTCACTCGATGGAGAAATTTCCAAGC
Source organism: Neomonachus schauinslandi (assembly GCF_002201575.2). Taxonomy (NCBI): domain Eukaryota; kingdom Metazoa; phylum Chordata; class Mammalia; order Carnivora; family Phocidae; genus Neomonachus; species Neomonachus schauinslandi. The sequence continues at coordinate 28,862,777 of NC_058407.1, read as the reverse complement.
CACAGAACAAATACAAATGATTCCAACCGAAATCAGTGCAAATGTCATTTTAAGTATGCAGCCAATTTTCAAGTGTGGATTATTCAAGAATATTGTGGATTTTTCTAATGCTACATAATACTAACTGGGATACATTTTAATGACATAAATCTATTCTTCAGCTCAACATCTAAAGATTTTTTTTCTTATTTTTGTAGCAAGTATCAGGATTTATTTATTTTGCAAAATATCCAGCTCTAGTCTTACTAGCAGAGAGTTGTAAAAATCCTCAAGAAAATGACAAATTTTATCTTTGACCAAAATTTATTTTTCAAATTACTTTCACTAGTGATAACACATTCCAGAAAAGGATATTTTAAGTTATTCTCTGTCACACAGCTCTTAGGGAATAAAATTACTAAGTCCTATGTTATTCTTACTAGATTCTTTTAAAAGAAAAGTGACTGAGAGAAACAGAATACCAGCAATATTTTTATTTCTTTTTATTATAAATATAATTCTTTTATTGTATTTTTTCTTTTTTATTCTATTTTTATTATAATTTATATTTAATTCTTTTTATTATATTTTTTTTACTTAATTTTTCAGATGAGAACATTAGAGTCCAGAATTGTAGTCATTTCCCCAAATCCATGTAGCTAAGGAGTGTTCTGCCATGAAAAAGTTAATTTATTTCTTTATGCTTGGCAGTATATGTGATTCAATGTGTGAATATACTTTCGTTATGCAAGAAGAGTGTATTTAAAACATATGAATGGAATTTTTGATTATGAGAATCTTTGAATTCTAAGACACTAGAGGAAAACCTTGGAAGAGAGGAACAAATCAATTGTAGATAAGAAAGGGAAAATTCGGGCGCCTGGGTGGCTCAGTTGGTTAAGCGACTGCCTTCGGCTCAGGTCATGATCCTGGAGTCCCTGGATCGAGTCCCGCATCGGGCTCCCTGCTCGGCAGGGAGTCTGCTTCTCCCTCTGACCCTCCCCCCTCTCATGTGTTCTCTCTCAAATAAAAGATAAAATCTTAAAAAAAAAAAAAAAAAGAAAGGGAAAATTCTTTGAATCGATGGATTGGACAGAAAAAGTTGTGAGGCACTAAAAAGTGGAAAAGTCATCCTAGAGGGATGTTTGTTAGTTTGTCTTGTTTTATTTGTTTGTTTTGGCAGGAGAGTATGACAGAGTGAAAAAGAGGATGGAATCATGATAGCGCTCTATGAAAGATTAGGAACAAGTTCTAGTCAATTAAATCCTGTGTGGCAAATTTGATGGATAGGATTATTGAAAGCTTCTATTGATGAAGGTAAGGACAATCTCTAGCTAGGTTCATTTTATAAATAAATGCAGTACCATCCCACTCTAATACAATTTGTGATTAATTGCAAGTGACACAGGATATCTGAGACCTAACGAAAACATAAAAATTAACACTTGGCTGATGATGTATGTGTGAGGGGAAAGTCTCTATCATACCAACCTTCATACTAAGTAGCATGTGGTGTGGGTGAAGCACTTCCAAATAATATGGTACAGAGACAGTAACGGGCCCAGTTAAAGACACTTGACTGATGGGGTGGTGGTGTCAAATTTCCACGCAAGTGCTGCTCAAAGAGAAAATCTATATAAGACCTAGAGTTCAAATAACATCTGGATTGAGGTGTGCCTGAATGAATCACACTGTTATTCAGATGGTCATGGGAAGTACCAAAACTGACAAGTTGCATGCTACTGATGTTCTCCCGATTGCCTGCAAACGATGTGATTTTTATTCATCTGCCAATTGATAAAAATTCTATCTATCCTTTTGTTTTATATGAAGAATGCTTGTTTTATTTACATTTGAACTCTGTTAACCCCTAAGAGTTCAAAGTATTGACAGAACATCAAGCATTGATCAATTCAACACGAAGATCTTTTACAAGCACTTAGCTAAGAGATTTGAAGAAAAGCCCATGCAAATGTAATTCTGTCTTTATTCAGAGAAATTCAGAAAATTGGGCTTAAAGAAAAGAATGTCGATATGTGCAAGACACAAGTTACTTGATGATTCATTGGCAGATACGAAAAGAAATTATGAAGCTGGTATAAACCAATCCCTACTCTGGGTTGTTAATGGATTAGAAAAAAAACACTGGACTTGATGTAATAAAAAGACATGGATTCCAGTCTGAGGATACTTTTTGTTTTTTACCATCTGTATTATTTTGGGCAAGTCACTAAACCCCTCAGAATAAACTTCCATCTATTAATCTACATAGTTACGCTAATAATTCTTGTTTTTACTAATTCAAATGGCCTGAGAAGTTCATTCTCTGTCTTAATTGTGCTCTGAACCCAGGTTTTCCTCCCATCCCATTCATCATCACTGAGCATCCAATGCTTCCTTTTTAGTCATAAGTGCAACGTCTGTCTCGTGCTACGTATTTACTGGACATTGTGAAATGGAAACGAATGATGCACACAGGAAGGAATAAATAAGATACGCACAAGATTTATTAAACACTCAAAGAAAAGGAATATTCGAGAAGGCATAAGTAGGAGGAGAAAGGGGGCGGGAGAGAATATAAAAAGACATAAAGCGGCGAGTTTTCCATAGCTGGCTGTATAGTTGCTTAGGAACCCATGTAGCTCACGAAACTATGGATAGATACTACACCCTGGATTAGCTCATCAGAGTAGTTACCTGACTTTGTGTTGTGCTCTGCTCATATTCTCTACAGTTAGTGATCCATAACAGTGCTGCCTAAGAGAATTTTCAGCAGTGATGGAGAGTTCTACGTGCGCCCTGTCCAACATAGGCAGCCACTAGTCACAGGTAGCTGTCCAGTACTTGAAATGTGGCTAGAGTAACTGAGGAACTAAATTTTTATTTTTATTTAATTTTAACTCAAAATGCAATTACATAGTCACATGTGGCTGATGGCTACCGTATCGGACAGCATGGATCTGTAACTTACAGGGTTAATGAACGACCATATTCCTGTGTGGAGCAGAGGAGAGCTTATTTATTTCTTTATTTCTTTATTATTTATTTTATTTTATTTTTTTTCAGAGGAGCGCTACTAAGACAGCATCATAGGTCCAAATAATATGTGTCTAGCAAAAAGAATTCTTGTTATAGGGGCTCCAATTTTTAAAACTATCCGAGATTTTGTTTTCTACAACTTGTGACTTGTAAATACATCTCTTCAACCGATCATTGCCTTCGGTCACCAAAGTAGAAACAGAATTGAGTTTGCTCCAAGGAACGCAATCCTGTATGTTTCTGGGACTCAGTTTTGTCATCTGTAAAATGAAGTGTTGGACTTCATCAGATCATGTTTAAAATTCTTTTCAGCTTCGGGGACTGGAAGCACATTTACATGAACGGCTGGGAAGAGCTTGCATGTTTGATTTTAAGTCTCATCTGTGAATTCCTGTCTCATCATCAGAATCTCTCCAACATGTTTGCCCTTTTCCTCTGTGCCTCTCACTCTTCTTGTTTGTCCACAGTTCAAAAGATTTCTCCTGTCTGAATGATGTATCCTTCTTGATTTACGCTGTCAGAAAGGTCTGTTTAGAAAGAGTCCAGACATACTTATGTGTTGTTTATGTATTCTAACTAAGAAAGACAACTTCAAATGGATCAAGGTTATCTAAAAGAAAAACTTAGAACTTTAGTCAAAGATCAGAAGGAAAGAAAAAGGTTATAAAATAAACTTGGGATAAAGAATTCTAAAGTTTAAAGCAAACCAAGACAGGAAGCATGTTTTTCTTTCCCCCGAATCAGACTAATTCTTCTGTGAAGGGTTCTTTGAGCATAAAGGAGCTACAGTTGAAGACATGCAGATTTTTGACGTGGCTGCTTGGAGTTTGTCAAAGAAAAACAAATCTGAAAATTCACTCTGGTCCCTCTGGCTCCCCCGGTTCTCTGCACCCTGAAAAAGAAAAAGATTACTCAAGTGCCACCTTTTGGAGAAAATAGCAATAGCAACAAAGAGGCCAGCTTTAAAGAGCATTAATTCTCGTTCATTCTCAAAGGAAAAGTAAAATGAAGTGCTAAATCATTTTAATCTTATCATAATGCTTAGAAGTTATATTCCACAGAGGTCTATAAATCTTTCCACTTAAAAATATAAGTAAAGGCTGAATTAAAATCTGGATTTAGTGTTCCTCATTTTTTAAACTATATGTTTAAAGTAATTGTATCTGACTCTGTTTTAAAACAACATGAAATGATCACAAAAAATAAAATGCTACGCAAAATACAGATGTCATGATTTTCTTTTAGTCTTGGTCCATGAATGTAGATCTACTGGGAATGTTAATTATTTGCTCCCAGGTACTCTGCCCTAGAGAAGACAATCCTTAACTTTAAGTAGTGTCCTTTTTTTTTGTATTTAGAATGGAAAACTGGACAGGCAAATACCTTTATTTTGCTAGAGAAGGAAATTCTTGTTTTATCTAAAACCAGGGGGAAAATGGTGCCAGGAATCTGCTAAGTTTCTCAGATTTGTAGAATCAAAGGCTTTAGAGGTACAACAAAACATGGTAGAGAATGTAAGCATAATTATCATTTAATATGTGCTAACACCCTTCACGTGTCCCAGGCATCATGGGCTTGCCCTCCACTGTCATAATGACTTCTGAGCAAAAGATGCTGCAGCTGAACAGTAGACAAGGCTGACCTTTAAAATGCTTCAGGGATGGAGGTAGAAGGATGTTGGAATTTATCTGAAGCCACATGGAGTTATCCACAAATCTGACTTAGAAATAGTTCTCACTGGACTGACACATTGAAGTCATAAGTATAAAATAACCCTCTTTATTTAATGTCTAATTCTCTCTCTGATGAACCTTTCAAACATAATCCATTAAAGGCATAGAGGCAACTCTGATAAATGGCTGATTGCTTCCATGAGTCCCTGAATTCATTCTCTCCAATTTATTTTGTTTGTGCAACCACCTACACATCCAAAAATTAAATTTTTTTTTGTTTCACTTAAGTTGCATCCTAACTCAGATTCTGCCTTTTTCCCTAAATGAAGTGTCATAAAGGTTGCTATGATTTTAAAGTATGAAATGAAAGCTGCCCTTGCTAATCACAGCCATGATATTCTGAAGAACCATCTTCACTGAACATAGATGTACTATCCTGACTTTTTGTATATCACTCCCTTCCCCACCCCACCCCGTAAATTTTAACAAAATTATTTGCCCTCAAATTAAATATGTGAGAGGCAGATCGCTGACGCAGCTTTTTGTGTCTTATGCTCTGCCAACATGGGGATGTTAGATTTGGAGTTAAAATTGCTCAGCACACCCAGCTGTGGTTGTCACTTGGCTCTCCCTTTCCCCAAATGTCAAAATAGCTTATAATGCCACGTACCCTATGTGGAGTAATAATTAGGCTTACCAGGGTTCTTTCTGTTGGACAATCTCTTTGGCATAGATGAAGCCATAAAATCCAGATAACTTTTACACAAAGTTATCCAGTTTTTTTGCAAATGCTTTAAAGATCATAACTGTAATATCGCTCGACAACTTGGCATGCTCAGAGATGGTTAATGGGCACTTTTGGGTCTAGAGTTTTATGCATTTTTTTTCTTTTGGGACATATGCCAGAATTTGGGAATCAAATCAATAGCACACATCCACAATCCTTGAACCCTGAAAACAAAGTGAGGGCATATACTTTAATAACATCACTCAGAACTGATTTTGCAAAAATAATTTGAAACTTCAAATGAAAAGTAAATACGAAGGCCTTCCAACGAAGTTTAACATTTTGAATGAGTTTTTGGGAGCCCGGAGACAGTATCATATTATTTTCTTAATTAGAATTCCTATATCCGGTCTCTCCTTATGGATGCATAAACCTCTTTAATTTGGCCACACACATTCTGTTTGGGATTGCCCTCTTGCATTTAATTTGCACCCCAAACAGACACAAGCCTTTGTCCTTGTGTCCTTTTACATGTCTTCAGATTCTGCCACATTGTTGGTATAAAGCAGAGGCATTATCAGAAATGACTGTGAAAAATAAAATATTTAAATATTTATAGCGTAGGATCGGGATGGCTTAAACTTGGTTTTACAGGTCAACTAAAGGAGATTGCTTAAAAGTCTCCCTTTAGACACACACAACACAACAAGCCATATTTGTTTATATAAACAAGTCTAAGGCAGGCTCCTACAGAACTGCAAGACTGATAAAAGGAGAAAAAATTTGATAAATTGATAAATTTATTTTCTTTAAACTCTAGCGTCCACCAAACTCTTATTTCTTCTGATATGTGTTTATTTTGTTTTGTTTTTTTTTAAGATTTGATTTATTTATTTGAGAGAGAAAAAGAAAGAGAGCAAGAGAGCATGAGTGGGTGGGGAGGGGTAGAGGGCTAGGGAGAAGCAGACTCACCGCTGAGCAAAGAACAGGGCATGGGGCTGGATCCCAGGACCCTGAGATCATGACCTGAGCTGAAGACAGATGCTTAACTGACTGAACCACCCAGGCACCCCTCTTCTGATATGTGTTTAATTGAAATTCATAGAGGATATAGAAAAAAAAAAAAACCCAGAAGCGTAAATTTCACATTGCACCTATATATCTAGAAGGTTCCCAGTAGTTTTACAGTTTACAAACTAGTCTATTTTGTAGTTACTTTTATATGCTTTAGCCTACATATGTTTCAGCATCAGAGTAAGCAAGTATCCAAACATCATGTTTAAAGTCTTTTTGAAACTCCTTTTTCTGTTTTCAAAATATAAAAAGTATTAGATATAAGTACATACACATACATACATATGTATTAGATACATGTACATACCCATAATACGTTTTGTGTGTGTGTAATTTGGGTTCCTCCTATTTCAGCACACTGTGTGTGAGAAGGGTGGGATTTAGACACAGTGTGGTGCCATCACTGGAAAACGTATAGCCTTTTTTGACCCCATTAGAGAATGTTATAAAATTAATGCAAATAATTAAAAGTCATTTATATTCTCAACAAGGAAATTATTACAACACAGAAAAGTCCTTTGTCTGCTTATACTTTCACAAAATGCAAAAAATAATATTTTGTTACTTAAAATGATACAGTAGAAGATCATGGATATTAAATCAGAGTGTAGGCTCTGAATCTTATTTCCACTATCTTATAATATCTAAGTTCTTGTGATCCTGGGAAGTCATGAAGCTCCTGAAGCCCTAGTTTTCTAGAGAAAAACCTGACTTTATGGGTAGCAGTGAGGATCTAGTGTGGTTACAAGGACATATCTTTCAGATGCCTTGTATTTTCCTGTGCTTTTCCACAAGGGACACTTAGTAAATACTTATTTTGCTTATTTTGAAAGCCTAAATACTTTTCACTGAAACCACCCTGTTGCACAAGGTGAATGAGCACTCTGGGTACCCTAATGTCGAAATGGAAATGAAGAAATGGCCTTTAGAATAACATTCTTATTTTTTTGTAAACAAGCTCCTTCTAAGGCTTTGCAAAAAGGCCCTTCCTTCAGGAGGCCCACCCAGCACAATAAACCACTATTACCCCAGGATGCATTTAATCAGTTTAAACTCCTCAAAAGAACAAATCACTTCTAAAGTTTGGCCCAACTATATTTTATGATAGCAGCGCATGGGCCATAAGCCTTTCTTCTCCTTTCATTCATTCATTCATTCATTCACTCATTCATCCACTCATCCATTCATTTATTTGTCATTTATTCAACAAATGCTCACTAAGGTTTGAGTGTGTAAGAGTGTTGGATTTCTCTGGAAAAACAGGAGAAAAGCAGGGAATGCAAGTGTGTATAATTGTTTTACTGAGTATCTCAGAATCTTGAACAGTTTTCTCTGCTCACTTCACACTCTTGCCTACGAAGTGGGCAATCAGGGATGAAGAGGATGACCCCCTTCATAGCTGTTGGGTGTTTCACTGTCCATGAATGGCTATGAGCTCTTTTGAGCTTGACGACCCCATGAGGCCACTTTTCTCAACTCAGAAGGGCCCAGAAACATGTCCAGGCTGATAAGAAGTGAAGCTGGCCTCAATGTTTATGCCTCAGAAATGGCTTTACTCTGAAGACATTGTATCTAATCTTGCATTTGTAATTTTTAAATTTTATTCCATAAAGAGGGCTCCAAATGTTTATGAGTTTCAAGCCACATCAACCTGGTTTGTTTCTACTATACCTGTACTGCTTCTTTTTATTTATTTATTTTTTTTGCTTCATTATATTATGAAGCTATTGCTTGTAGCAATAGTTTTTAAAATATCCAAACCAGTGGTTCACAACGATATCGTGCAGGATAGTTATATGGAGAAATTTTTCACAATGTAATTCCCAAGTTTCTACACTACAGAACTTCGGTTTTAGTAGGGTTTGCAATCTTAAGATTATGTATATACACATATATAGTATATAATATATACTGCATTTATAGATCATGTGTGTGATATAATATATATGAATATATAATACATGAATATATGTGATCATATGTACATAATATATATACGCAATATATATTACATATGATAAATATGTGTGTATGTATTTGATATATATATATATATATATATGTATGTATTAGAACTTGTTAGCTTTCTATTTGGAAATGATGACAACTGCAAGGGATGAGGGAGGGTGTAGAAGGTTCAGTTTGGTTAAGAGCTCTTTTTCCAAGTAGGCTTTGAGTGGACATTTGAAGATACTGATTGCACTCAAATCAACCTGCCATGGATATAGCTGTTCATTCACAACTGCTTGGCAGTGACCTCGCCACCACACTTCAGCTCCAGTTTCACAGTGGCAACAATAAAAATGTTGAAGTCATACACATTGGCCCTAAAACAAAATGTAAGGGGTCTCCACATTTCTATTTTGTAGACTCTGATATACTGCACTTTTAGTCCTTTTGCTAACTCACCTTATTTCTCTATCACCTGCCTCAATTTGAACCTCTGTTCCTTCCACAGGACCCTTAGTTTCCTACCAGCCACCTGGTTCTACCTCATTCCCACAGTTTCCAGCCACCTACCTTTCCACTCCTCCAGTCCACCTGCCATAAAGTAGACACTGCAAACAGTAATGGAAATCTTTAGAGATACCATCTGCTGCCTATTATTGTCTATGATCAGTCAAGTTTATAGGCGTTACCTTTACATGGTGTAACCTGGGACCTCAAAGAGACTGGCTCAAATAATACGACATCATCACTATCACCATGGCCTAGAGAACTACAACATTCAAATAGTATTTCACTAATAAGGACAATGGCTTTCAAAAGAGTACAATACGCTCCTTTTTTCTTGTCCCTTCCCACCATTCAACCAAATCCAGGCCCGGATCAAAGATTCTGGAAAACACCTCCCCCTTTAAGTTTTAACCAATTGAGAACTGAAATGTAGTCAAGATTCAAAATAAATTATTCGGAGATCTTGAATATAGTGGAATAGGAAAGTAGACGGATGAGTAATAGGTAATATATAGTATGTTAAAGGGTTAGTCGAAAGAGTTTAAAGGTAATCATTACTCAACAAGGAATTAATTGAAGGAGTGAAAATAAATCAATTTTCCCACCCATTCTTTTACTAAATGACAAAGATTTTTTTAGTCTTTACCATATACTACTATTTATATAATAATTATAAATTTAGAGTATATTTGATATAAATATTTAATCCCCCATACTAAATCATATTTATTACTGAAAATACATATTACAACCATTTAAATAATTGTGTGAAGCACTAAACTGATTAAATGACTTAAATGATATGTTTTGCATATATACAGTCACCTTCTTCTGAAAGATTTATACACATGCAGTATTTTTCAAATAAGGCCTCATCATATGTATTATTTTATAAAATAAATCTTAACAAGATGATATGAATGGTTCTGAAACCAAAATATATGTGATATATTGCTTTCAACAACACAGCAGTATCTACAAGTACTTAAACTTGATAGAATAACCCACCACCACCACCTGCTGTTTGAAACAGCAAATTCAATCGAGTGAGTTCAATTTACAGGAATGGAAACTCAAAGCTTGTTCTAGTTATAAATTATCATGGGGATAAAGTACCATCATTATCATTATCTCCTAGATTTTAAGGTTTTTAAATAATATATTTTTTGAGCATGTGTGCAGATTTTTAAATATACCGAAATTACAAAGAAGGAAAGAGATCAATGGAACAAAACAAGGAAAGCCAAGTCAGATAAATAAACACTTTGAACTTGCTCTCCTTTGTGCTCTAAAGATAAGAGAATTTGAGTTTTTCTGCCAACGAATCAAATAAGCTTTTATTCTTACAGATATCATAGACTATACATGTTTATTCTTCTGTATATTTATTACTGGTAACAGGTATATTGTCAATGTAAGGGAGAGGGAAAACATGACTTTTTCTTAAGACAAACTTGGATTTGAATTCTAGCCTTTCTACCCGTTAGCTCTGAGCTCACTCCAGTTATGTAGTCTCCCTAAAGCTCCTGCTGCAGATTTAAAAAACTGGGATATCAACATGGACCTAGGGTTTTATAAGACTTTGAAATAGTAAAATGTGAAGCCCCAGGGACACATATTAGGCACTAAATAAATGGCATTTCTAAATGTATTATTTTATCCACAATTGACATATATAAGAAAAATTTAAAAACCTAAGCTTCTATATTTTTGAATGAAAGTTTATTAGCACTCTGTTTCTGCAATGTCTTGCTATGTGCTTAGGTTAAATTGACTTAATTGGTTTCCTTTGTAATCTTTTGAGTTCCCTATATACCCTTGGCAACAGAGTAGAACAATATCACTAAAATCCCAAATTTGGGAAGTTCAAATCAGCCCAGACTATGGACAGATGTGAGGGTTATCATGAGAACAAAAGAAGTTTTGTCTTTCAAATAAACATTAAGTGTGGAACTTGAGTCAGTCAACCTGATAGAAATATCAGATTTACTGTAGACAAGCATTACAATTTCAGCCTAGAATCCAGGGGAGATTATCTTTTGACAAGAAGACTATGGGAGGAGTACAGACAGGCCAAACACATGCTCATGAATATATTTGGATTCATCTGGTGATGCAAGATCACCTTGGAAAGCACCAATCTCTCCCTCATGGACAAGCTTCCAACAGATTTTAAAGAATGGACTTTTATCCTGTTTTCTGCTGTAATCCCATGGAAAGTAGCAATTTTTAAAAACCTCATTATTGGGGCGCCTGGGTGGCTCAGTCGTTAAGCATCTGTCTTCGGCTCAGGTCGTGATCCCCGGGTCCTGGGATCGAGCCCCGCATCGGGCTCCCTGCTCGGCGGGAAGCCTGCTTCTCCCTCTCCCACTCCCCCTGCTTGTGTTCCTTCTCTGGCTGTCTCTCTGTCAAATAAATAAATAAAATCTTAAAAAAATAAATAAATAAAACCTCATTATTATCCTTAGAGAAGTAATACTGTGAGTATGGCCATCACTATGAGCATTCTGTACAAATTCAGTTAGATGAGAAGAATGAAATAGGTTCTATATCATGGAGATCTTTGGTTCTACATAGAATTATGTAATGCATGGACGAAAAAATAAATATAGAGATGGATGGATGGATAGATACATGGACGGACAGATGGAGAGGCTTCAGAAAAGAAGTTTACCAGGGGGAAAAGGGAAGCTGTTCCTTACAGTGGAATTCCAGCTAATAAATATAAAAGGAATGATAGAAAGAGAAAATCACTATTTGGAAACCACCTAGTAATAACAGTTTCAGGTAAGAAATATCAATGGATTTGTGGGTAAAAGTATAATGAAAAGCAGGATGATTATATAATCTCAAAGCAGCTTTCAACACAATATTTATTAATTACAAAGGGAAAATAATAACTTTACGTTAGAGAAAACTGGCAGATAACACCTTTACCAAGTGGACAGTTGAAATCACCATCCCATTAGTATAGCACATCAGGATGCACTGAGAAAGACACATTATTCCTGTGGTATTCCTGCTCAAAGTGCATAACTCGAATCTAATAATAACGAAACATTAGACAAACCCAAACTGAGAAACATTTTTTAAGGTAACTGGCCTGAATTCTTTAAAAAAAAAAAATCTAAGTCATTAAAAGACAAAAACTGAGTATCTGTTTCAGATTAAAGGAAGATAAGGGGACAGGACAACTCTATGCAACAGTGATCCTATATTAGGTAAGAACTTTAGTGGCACAAATGGTTGACTTTGAACATATGGCTTCTAGATTAGATACTGTTCCTATTGATGTTAGTTTATTTTATTCATTGTAATGTGGTTAAGTAACGGAAGATGTATAGTAATGTATTTAGATGTAAAGGGTATTATGCCTGCAAATTACTCTCAAATATTTTAGAAATAGAATATATAACTATAAGTACATTTTTATCTATATTTATATTCATAGCCATAGCCACGGAGAGAGGGAGAGAGCGAATGGTAAAGCAAACAGAGCTGTGGTAAAAGCTGGGGAATCTGGGTTAGGATATATCAGAACTCTTTGGATTACTTTTGTAAATTTTGGACATCTGAAATCATTTCAAAATTAAAAATGGTAAAATAAAGAGAAGGGGGACAAAGAGGAAAAGAAGGAGGCATGGGAGGAGGAGGGGGAGGAGATGGGGGGATGAGAAGGGCTTAACCTCTCAGAAGGTCTTATAGCAAAATCCTCTCATTTCCAAGTATTCTATAACCTCAGTAACAGAAGTATCAATTTATTGAATGAGGATAATTTGGATGGGAAAGAGGAATAAAGAACCAGGAGCTGGAGTTTGGGATGAACCACTCATCTAATTGAAAGCGTTTCCTGCACTATAAGCTCTATGAGGGCAAGAAACAGGTTGGTTTTTGCTCACTCTTGTTCATCCAGTTCTGATACGATGCCCGGCACCTAGGATGTGCTCAATAAATGTATGTTAAAGGAACAATGTACAATTCCTACTTTGTAATTTGTCCAACTCGTATTCTCCTCTTTTGCAGTTGTCCTCACACCTTCCTAAATTCTGTCCACTAAACATCCAGGGACTGTCGGGACATCTGGGTGGCTCAGTCGGTTAAGCGGCTGCCTTCGGCCCGGGTCATGATCCCAGAGTCCTGGATCGAGTCCCACATCGGGCTCCCTGCTCAGCGGGGAGCCTCCTTCTCTCTCTCTCTCTCTCCCTCTCCCTCTGTTTGTGCTCTCTCTGTCAAATAAATAAAATCTTAAAAAAAAAAAAATCCAGGGACTGTAAGTATATAATTATCCAATCTGAGCAACCCTTGCAAGAAAGGAAAACTAAATTATGTGAGACCGAGAAAGATGAAATCTGACATTACTCAGTAATGAAACATGGGCACATCTTTGCTGGCCTGTGCTAAGAGGAAGGTTTGTGGTTAACTCACATTCTTTTCCCCTGGGTGAGCAATTGTAAACTTCCTTGAACATTAATTTAATATTAATAGCCTTAAACAGCTGTGGAAGAGTTGTGGTTAGAAACAAGATAGCTGGTAGAGTGTGGTGTCCTATTTCAAACCAAAATCCAAGGTCTCAGCAACATCTAATTTTTTGGAATGGGAGTGGTGAAATTTGAAATTATGAGCATAACTGGAAGTGCTAGAAAACACTAGAGGAGGTGTAATTACACTGGACATGTAAGCCTGCCTCAGGAACAACATGTGGCAAGAAGTGTCTCCAATCTGCCTCACACTGAATCTCTCTTCTTGGTGACATCGGCATTTTCCTTTATTAGATGGTAACTAAACGGGCTAAGTCTGAGCATGCCTGCGAGCCTTCACCCTAAGGCAATGGTGAGTCCTTCACCCAATGCCAACCGACTCGCACACCCAGTGACATGGAGCACAAGACCGAGGTATAGGGATGACGGTTGTGGTGGAGTTTGATATTTTGCAGTTTTATTTTACTTAACAGAATTACTGAGACATAACTGACATAAAATAATTGCACATATTTATTGGGTAGAATTTGTTGTTTTAACATTTTTACACGCCATGTTTTAATATATATACACCCATGACACCATCACCACAATGGAGATATTGAACAAACCTATCACCTCCAAATGTTTCCTCCTGCCCCTTTGTAACCCCTCTCTCTTGCCCCTCCCCATCTTCCTCCCATATAAGGCAACCACTTATCTGCTTTCTACCACTATATATTCATTTTCATTTGAACAGATATAACCATATTGTGTCCTATTTTATATAGGACATAGTTTTATTTAGCATAGTTATTCTACTGACTTTTACATCCTCCATGTTGTAGCGTAAATTCCTTTTCACTATAGACTGGTACTCTATTTTATAATACACAGCAGTTTGTTTATCCATTTGTCTGCTGATGAACATTTGGATTGCTTGTAGCTATTAAAAATAGAGCTGATATTAACATTCATGTAAAAGTTGTTCTAAAGACATAAGCTTTCATTTCTCTTGAGTAAATAGGAGTAGAAGAGTTGAGTTTATGTTTAACTATTTAAGAAATTATCAAACTATTTTCCAAAGTGGGTGTATCATCTTGCATTCCTAACAGGAGTGTATGAAAGTTCTAATTCCCCAAGAACTTTGCCAACACTTAGTAGGTCTTTTTTTCCCTGAAGAGTAGGTCTGCTTTTTTTTTTTTTTTTTGGTTTTTGTGTTTTTTGCCATTCTTTTTTTTTTTAATTTTTTTTTAAGATTTTATTTATTTATTTGAGAGAGAGAGAATGAGAGACAGAGAGCAGGAGAGGGAGGAGGGTCAGAGGGAGAAGCAGACTCCCTGCTGAGCAGGGAGCCCGATGTGGGACTTGATCCCGGGACTCCAGGATTTTGACCTGAGCCGAAGGCAGTCGCTTAACCAACTGAGCCACCCAGGCGCCCTTTTGCCATTCTAATAGGAGTATATTGTTAGCTCATTGTGGCATCTCGTTAATTTGTATTTCCAAAATAACTAGTGCTAGTGAGCATCTTTTAACATGTTTATTTGCAATCAGTAGTGTTGTAGTGATTTATTCAAATATTTTTTAGTGATTTATTCAAATATTTTGCCCATTTTTCATTGCATTGTTTCTTTTCTTTACTACTGTTGTAAGAGTTCTTTACAGTAGTCTCCCCCTTATCCACAGGGAATATGTTCCAAAACCTTTGTGGATGCCTGAAACTGTGGATAGTATTGAACCCTATGTACACTATGCTTCTTCCTATATAGAAGTAAGAGATTAACAACAATAACTAATAATACAACAGGAAAATTTTAGCAATATACTGTCATAAAAGTTACGTGAATGTGGTCTCTTGCTTTCTCTTAGAATATCTTATCGTACTGTGTTCACCCTTCCTGTGATGATGGGACAGGATGAAACACCCGGGTGAGGAGATGAAGTGAAGAGAATGACGTAGGCACAGTGACATGGGGGTAGACTATTATTATCGACCTTCTGACAATAGGTCAGAAGAGGGATCATCACTTTCTGGATCACGGTTGACTGTGGTTAACTGAAATTGTAGAAAGTAAAACCGCAGATAAGGGAGGACTGATGTATATATTCTGAACATGTATCCTTTATCATATACCTTGAAGCGTACATATCATACACACATATGTGCCTGATTGTGACTTGCCTTTTCATTCCCTCAACAACGTCTTATGAAGAGTAAATTTTTTTTAAAGATTTATTTGAGAGAGACAGAGCGAGAGCAGAAGAGCCTCAGAGGGAGAGGGAGAGAGAGAATCTCAAGCAGACTCCCCACTGAGCACAGAGCCCAACACGGGGCTCTATCCCACAACCCTGAGATCATGACCTGAGCCAAAATCAAGAGTCAGACACTTAAATGACTCAGCCACCCAGGTGCCCCGAAGAGTAGATATTTTTAATTTTAATGAAAGTCAATGGATCCATCTGTTCTTTTATGGACTATGCTTTTCTTTTGTTTTTATTTTTTGTGTTTTTATGGCATTGGGATAAGTATGAATTAAGAGGGATTATTGAAAGGTGCTGAAAAGTGAAGAAAGGTTAATTCATCTAAAATTTTATGAAAACTTTCTACCACAAGTTGTACTTTAGAACCTAAACATCTTCCCTTGATGGGAATACACAGCAGGAGGTCGATAAAGCTTCTAGGATTTACATCCTACGTTCGTCACTGTTAGTCTTCATTATGCTATGTGGTTAACTCCAAGGAAGCCGTTAGTTATTGAGGAGTTTCCTATCAATGGCAACTTCTCTTACAACCAAATGTGTCAGGAAGATCAGAATACCAATTCAAGGTTAGTCTGTCAAAACCTGCATCAGACAGAAGGGCCCTTGTGAAGCATAGTGCTTTGAGTTGCCCACTGGACAGGAGGGACGGTAGGCCCCCAAACAACAATATGCCCTGAAATGAAGTGGAAATTGTAATGAGAATATCAAGACACATTATAATCACCTAGTGAAATGCACTATTGAAATAGAAAAGTTTATCAGAATCCTGTAGATCAGTAATTTTTTGGATTACACAATAAGAATGAACTCTACAATTAGCAGTAAGCTATTGTCTTTTCGGACAAAGAAATCTTCAAAAAAATGTGTGGGGACTTTTTAAAGCCTGGCTCAAATACCCTTCAAAACCATCTTATTCTATTTATTCTAATGACATACTTAACAGGTATCATTATAACATGTGAAATACACTTAATTCACTGGATAATAGATAGAAGAGTTTAAATTATTTGTCCACAGGTATAAATTGAGCCCTAGTAGAGTTCCAGGAACGATTATAGGCATTGAGGATACAGCAGAGAACAAAACATATTAAGTGGTGAACAATGCTAGGAAGAAAAATTAAGCAAAGAAGGAAATTAGAGGTTGATAGGGATGTGCTATTTAGAAAAGAGGATAGAAAATTTATCTTTAATGACATTTGAAGAGATACCCAAAGAAAGTGATGGAGTGAGCCATGGTTTTTGTTGTTGTTGTTGTTGTTGTTTTAAGATTTTATTTATTTATTTGAGAGAGAGACAGAGAGAGAGCCAGCATGAGCTGGGGGAGCGGCAGAGGCAGAGGGAGAAGCAGACTCCCCGCTGAGCAGGAAGCCTGACTAAGGGGCTGGATCCCAGGACCCTGTGATCCTGACCTGAGCTGAAGGCAGAGGCTCAACCAGCTGAGACACCTAAGCGCTCCAAGAGCCATGTTAATATCGGGCGAAAGAACGTCCAGGTACAGAGAACAACAAAAGCCTACAGTCCAAAGCAGTGGCATGTTTGGGCATGTTCAAGAAACAGTAATAAGCTAGAGGAGAGCATGCCAAGAATTAGACTAACTCAATGGAGATCCCTTGGCCTCCTACCTTCTATCAAATGTACCTCACTTCTCCTTAAGTTCAAATAACCTCTTTGCAACATAAATTCTTTTTTAAAATTCTGATTTTTTTCAAGTACCCATCCTCAGTGACTTTTTACATATACTTCATGAATTTTAACATGTCTCTAATCTTTGGGCAATCACAGGTACAGCTCTGAGCTGTTCAGAATCAATCCACAAAATTTCAAGGGAGCTTATATTTCAATTTCTCATCATCCACTCAAGAAGGATAAAAGGAAAGACCTGAATTTGAACATAAGAAAGATTGATAAAGGCTGTATGTTTGTAAAGTTCTCCTGGGAGCCAGTTTAGAATCATTAACCATGCTTGTCATTATAACAACTTGAAAAATAAAATTTGTATGTAATCATTTCTGTTAATTTACTGTAAAACCTAAATGGTGAAAAACATTGTCAGGAATTTCTGCCTTATAAAGTAGTCCTCTGCAATACACTTTTAGCTTTTTTTCTATTTATAAGAGTTTTTGCAATATTTTGTTCTTGATGTTTTTCAGAGAAAAGAGGAAATAAAACAAATAAAACATGCAAATTATTTATATTAGCTAAACAAGGGAGAAGTTTGTTTATGCAAAGCCATCGGCATCCACAAAGGTAATGCAACAATTTATAAACACTATTTTGGTAATATTAAGTTTTTACCAAAATGCGGAACTAAATTTCCTTTGCTCTCTCTTTGTGACACATCAAATAGTTCACTGGTTATGTGTGGGCCTTAACCTAAAGCAATTTTATGTCTCCAGTTGTAAAAGCATGCTTACAACTTAATTCAGACCAATTCCATAATTAGTAGATGGACCTTTCGTATTTTCTGCGACAAGGCATGTGATACTTCTTCCTCCCTGGTCATGAGTTTAAGGAGAAGAGAAGATCAAAAAAAGGTTAGGGGTAGCAAGGCAAATCTCCAGGCAGACATAAAGTGAACAAAATAAAAGAGTGGATAGGATTCATTATATGGCTGGATTTCCTTTATGAAGAACACTTTGTTCTAAGGAGCCTTCCATTTAAGACACTCGTAATAGCTGATTCAAAGTCCCTTTTGGTGGCAAACTCATAAAAACACGAGGGATTCTTGACCCAGATAGTAAAGGAGTTATATCTTCTCTAGAAATGGACAAATTCTCTAAAGAACCATTACAAAGTCACTGTATGAACATTGCTTAGACACAATGCATATGGGGAGGTAAACAGTGCACACAAAATTTTAGGAGACCCCAGTCTACTGGTTTACAAAACCTTCATAGAATATTTAGAGAACTGAATGGTTCTAAATACTCACACTAGTGATACTGCTAATATGTGGTCTTCATGTCAAATAGACACATACCATCCTACATTGGAAAAGGTGAATGTTTATATTAGCTTCACTTGCAAGGTACAGTTTAGGATACTAATCATGTGGCTTAAGGCACAAAATTAAAAATAAAGACATTTCAATGATCTTTAAATAAATGTAATTCAGTTAGACTTCAGCTTACTGAAGATAAGAAATAAATCATATCTAGAATTGTGTTGTCTTCTCATCCACCAAGTTGCAAGGATATATATTTCTTTATGAAAAATAGTGACTTTAGAGTCTGCATGCCCAAGCATTTTCTCTGCTTTTTTATTGCAGATAATTCAGGCCTTCAGGGGAATTCGCGGATCAAGAAAAATAATACATTCTTTCCATATTATAGAATATTTCTATCACTAAATATAACTCAATGCCAATTTCTGCAGTATCTATCTATATTACGAAAAGCCCAATAAATACTGGAGTTGAAAATGTTTGTAGATTCTTGAAAGATTTCTGATGTTTAGTTGGCAAAAGTCACAAAAGGTTGAATTTTCCTCAAAAATAATGATATTTCACAGAATTAGAGTGAACTTTAACTGTGCCTTGCGGGGATGAGTATAAACAGACAATATTTTTCTTTTCAAATTTTCTTTCTGTTTTAACAGTGACTTAAACATAGATTATTTGTTTATGCTGCTATCAAAGTTTTTATCTTAATATTGAGGGATACAACACTGCAACAAGTTTTCTATTATGCTTTTGTTGTTGAGATGGTTGTTTTCACTTGTCTACAGTTTCTACAAATTTTTTTTTTTTAAGTAGGCTCCACACCCAGTGCAGAGCCCAAGCGGGCTTGAACTCATGTCCCTGAGATCAAGACCTGAGCTGAGATCAAGAGTTGTTGCTTAACCAACTAAGCCACCCAGGCACCCCCAATTTTTATTTTCTTATTGCTCCATTCGGTTTATATTAAATATATATGTCACCTCTCGTTTTCATCTGTGTGGTTATTTGTGTGTGGGGGGGGTGGTTATTCCATTTCTGGGCATTTCTCAAAAGTGTACCAACCTCCCATGTCTTATTAGGTTCTTATCAAATTTTCAGATTGTCACATAACTGAGTTATTAGCAGTCTTGAGGGCTAAATTGTGTTCAAAGCCTGAGCCATGTTTTACTATTAACTGATAAACGTGTTTTTAAAAACGCTCAATTCAGTAATAAATCATTTAATCATTAATGGCCTAGAA
This sequence comes from Neomonachus schauinslandi, assembly GCF_002201575.2. Taxonomy (NCBI): domain Eukaryota; kingdom Metazoa; phylum Chordata; class Mammalia; order Carnivora; family Phocidae; genus Neomonachus; species Neomonachus schauinslandi. The sequence continues at coordinate 28,842,929 of NC_058407.1, read as the reverse complement.
GCCTTTGGGGAAGAGGAATAAACCTAGGGAGGTAAGTCATGATGGATCCTAATGGGTTTTTGGAGGGCTGTTTGCACTTCCCCTCCACCCAAGTCCCATGGAATCCTGAAGAACACTATGCATTTCCCAGAAGTGGAAACATCCCCCCATGAGGTATAAACTGTAAGATAGCCCCGGTAAATAGTGTAATGATTCTGACTTGCAGGGTTCCATAAGAAAATCTAAGAGTGCATTGAAGGTGCTTCTCTTTTGCAACGCCTTAGAGAACACACACATTTTCCAGGCACAGGAAAAATTTCAGTTTTCTACAAAGGAAGTGCTTGCAACTACAAATCATGCTCAGTGCTGACCAAAGACCAGCAGAGAAACCAGTGTAAAAATGTGAGACAGAAATGTTAAAAAGAAAAAAGAAAAAAATGTCACTCTGAAAATTTTTCATTACCGTGAATGGTACACTCAGTAAAAAAAAAAAGACACATATCTAAGAAAGATCTAATATAAATTGAAACTCCTAGATATAAAACTATTTAAAAATTAAGCAAAAAACACACTCCACCTTCTAATCAAAGGCAAATGGTGAATATACTTGAGATATATTTTATAAGAAATAAATATCAATTGGAATTTTTTTTGAAAAACGGTGTCTGGAAAATATGGCATATGAAATATTTTACCTTCCGTCTTGATTCCATGGGGTTTGGATCATAGTTTGCAGATAACTGAAGTTGGCTGGGCAAGGGGCAGCTGAGATCACAGGCAACCCTTAGGTGCCCTGAGTTTCTTAGATCAAAATTATTCCCCATATTCCTGTTTCTGAAACTGTCAACTTTGCAGACTAGGGCAAATGGAAAGATGCAAATTTGTTAACAACCTACTATGAGGATTTCATATAAAATTTACATATAGTGCTCACACCAGCCTCTAAGCTAGGATTCACCATGTCTGTTCTAAGAGTGAGGAGACAATGACTTAAAGAGATTAAATCATTCGCCCAAAGTCTCCCAGCAAGCAAGTGACAAGACCCCGGTTGATCCATCCTCAGGTCCATGTGATTCTGAAGTCGGCAATCTTTCTCTTAAATCCTACTGCTTTGCATTTCATAAAGACTGATTAATTCAGCACCATGGAAGAGTGATCTCAAAGATCAGATGCCTTTGAGATGGGAAAGGTAAACAACATTCCAAGGGGAGGGAGGGAAGGGAAGGTAGGCTCCTATAGGGCACACTGTGAACAGTGGGTATTTACATGGTCCCTGAAACGACTGTGATGGACTCAGTCCAGGGCAGAGTAAGAAACTGGGGCAAGGAGAGTCTGTTCAGAGCAGTGCATGACTGAAGAGTTGGAGAAATCTAAGGGAAATGAATGAATGAATGAATGAATGAATGGGAACTCTACCATACCTGCTTTATGCCTGAGTCAGACCTGGGTTTGTGTCTATTTGTCTCTGCCATGTGTCCTGTTTACCGGGCAGTTGCCAGCATGCCTTGTCTTCCCCACTGATTACACTCAATAACCTCTGCAACCTCTCGAAGGCTGAAGTCAAAGCCTGAATCTTCTTTTTTTTTGAAGACCTTGGGGACACAGCAGTCAGGTAAAGTTGGCCAGCTGATAAACTTTGAGAAGGCCCCAAAGCACAGAAAGAAATGGTTTGTGAATGCAGGCATTGATGGTACAGCAAGAATTTTCCCTTTTATGGAAATAAGGCTGCCCAGTGAGTAACTAGTACTCACTAAAACTAGAACCTCCTCTTCTCCATCCCTCTAGGAAAAAGTATTTAAAGGGCAGGAATCCTATGGTTCTAAGGTGTTCTGTTCTAGTAGATTCCCCACCCTAGGAGGGCTATTGAATCTACCTACCAGAATTGTGAGGGTACCCTTCTGTGAGGGCAAATGGAGGGACTCTGGATCAGGCCCACTTGCCCTGTATCCTTGGCCCTGCACGTATCCTATGTGATTTTTTGTTTTGTTTTATTTTGGTTCACTGGTAACCCAAATCTATTCCAAGGCATCATTCTCTCCAGGGCTCAAATTCAGACCAGCTTTCATGGTCTAGCTTAGTTCAGGTAAGATACGAATTGTTGATATTCATTATAAGGCACTTATAATTATCAAGGTTCTATCACATATTTAATTTTATTTTTCATAGTACTCTCATTGAGAAATAAGATATTATTTCCCAGTTTTCAAGACATGGAAACTGAGGGCCAGAGCTGCCACATCTCCTTTCACAGTGCATCCCTGATACATTTGGGGTTAGATCTATGTCTCATCGCTACTAGACTGTCTTAGGCACAATATTTTATAAATGACCTAATGAGAGTATTGCATAGATCTTTTTTTTCAAACAATAATTCCCCCAATATTGGGAGCTTTGGAATCCCCATTATGTGTCAGCACATTTCAAAATAAATAGAAATGGGGATAAGATCCGACTGGTAGAAAAAAAAAATCACAGAAACTTGAATAGATTTCTTTCCAATTTTGAAAACGCAAGTAACCAGAACACAGTCTTGGAATATGTTCTAAATAGGGAGTTTGAAGACAAAATTCATCTAATTAGGAAAGTGTGAAGAAAATATCCAAAAAACCCGAACCATATGCCATGTAATAGTCTGGAGGTAAATAAAGAAAAGCTGCCTTGGTGTTTAGAAATGCGAAGATCCATAATAATTGGGACCAAAACATTCCCTACTTTAGCTCATGAACAGATTTTTAGCCTACACTGGCTTGGGAAAGAGGTAAGTCAGGGAACATGGACAAGGATCTGGCACATAGTCAAAGTTTAATCAATGCGTATTCAATATATGAATGAACGGATGGATGGAATTATTACCATAGACATGGTTGAGAAAGGACACTAGGAGACGCTTTCTTCAAACATAGATCAAACATAGATCTTACTCTGTGCTACCCTCAAAGATCTTACCCTTTATTTCTCAACTGTTTTTTCTTTTTTTTAATTTCTCTTTTTCTCCAGCTGATGGAGTCATAGGTGTTACCTAGCCCTGCACAGACTGAAGGAGGTCCAGTGGAGGATTAAGGCATGGTGTCAGAACAGACTTGAAAGAGGCCATTTGCAGAGAGATATGCAATATTCATCCTGCAGTTCAATAAAGCCACCATGATTCCCTGCATTCTAGTAGCTTCATCTCCCCTCGCTCATCTAATTCTCACAGTTCTGGTAGGTAAGTATTCCTACTTCCTATTTATTTACCAAAAAAGAAAGAAGTACCATGCAGAAAAGGCAGCAGAGCTGAAACTGTAACCTATGTCTGTCTGAATTCAATGCTCTCTGCTATCTTTACTCACCCCCTCTCAGACCATAGAAATAACCCAACTTCTGCATTTTGCATATGAGAAACGAGAGGTAATTCGACTGACGCCTGAAGATTACAAAATAGTTATGGATCCAGGTACCTTAATCCTTTTTTGGTCCTCTTTACATTTATACCAAAGCTAGCCATTGATTTATTAGTTGAAGACTGATTTAAAAAGCATACAATATCTACAGACTTAGCATTCTCAATAAAACTGCTCGTTGTACAAATAAAAGGCAAATGAGTTGCCCCTACAGAGCCTTTGCCTCCAATACCACATCATCAGGATTAACTGCTGCTGATCTCATAAAAATCCTGGTGGCACTCAGTCCTGGAGAATTTGGCTGGAGGCTCTTGGCTCTTGGCGTCCCTTGTCTAGGTAGCTGGCTACCTTGGGGCCTGGGCCGTTTCCTAAAGGTTGCAATCCCTATGCATATCTTACATTTTCTTTTTCATGTTAGGTGGCATAAAATATGGATAATAATTTGTAATTCTCAAATTCATCAAAAACACAAAACCACAGGGAATCAAATTTAATGTTTTTCTTCCATTTCTCAAGCTATAGTATTCCAGTAAAAGGCATCTAGGATTGTGTTTTCAGTCTCTATTCAGCATCTAAATCCATCCAGAATGTAAAATTCAATAGTTTTTTAAAAGATTTCTTCAAATCATGTGATTCTAGCTTGTGTTAGTTTTCACATATTTCCTAGTATAAATTTGATCTCAGGAGGACAGATATTTTGATTTATTTAGAGGGAAAAAAAAAATCCATTCCTGATTAGTTATTTAAGTAATTTTGACAAAGCTGCTGTCAAAGTATCTTAAAACAAACAAAATGTGATTTTGGAATACTGACTTAGAGTCTTGCAATTTAAAAGGAAAAGGAAAAATAGAAACTGGCATATCCTTAAAAACACGAATTGTAGATGGGTTGCTGAATATTCCCCCAAAAAGCAATAGAACATTCTTTCCTTTGAAATAATAAAATAATGGCATTAACAGCCCATAATCACAGTGAAAAACTGGAAAAACAAGAGAGTAGGAAAAAATTCCAAGGTGAATGCCAAAACGCCAAGGTAAAATGCAGAGAATGATAATGGCTCCTTGCTTTTCAAAGATGAGTTTTCCAGTTCTTCTGAGAGTCAGTTGTAAGAGGGAGTCACACTGCTGGAAAGCCATACTTTTCCACACCTAACGCTTCCTGAGAACAATTGCAAAATCTTATCTGGTAGTTATTCTTGAGTATTTGCTCTCAAACCTCATGGCTTACCAGATCAGAGTATGGATATTGCTGTTAGTTGCTAAACTGCAAGTGTTCTCTGGTCCTAGAAAACTGCCCTAAAGTCTTAGACTCTTGGAACTCAAATAGATGGCCCTCATGGGAAATCAAACACAGACCTGTCCTTGTCAGCAGGAAGAGGTAGAAGTGCCTGGCTGGTTTTGCAAAGATCATGAAATCATTCCCTTCACATCTGCCTTCTAGTATGCTGTAAATTTTTAACTTGTATCTTAAAAGTGTAGCTACTAAATGTAAATGCTCCTGGACCCACCTTAAGCCAGGTAGGTTTAATCTCCTATCCTATCTATGATGACTCTGTTAGTAAGGAGAGCTGTCTGGAGGATGGGTTGAAGAGATGTGGAGAACAGGTGGAGGCTTAGTGTGGAACAGCACTGTGATTAGTCAGTCATGTCTGCTGATTGATGGCCGGGGGAGGGGGGAGAGGGATGGAGTGACCTTGGTGGAGGGTGGGGGAGGAAAGGCACAGTGATCAGTTTCCAGCTCTATTTTAAATCATTATTAATGAATAAGTAACAGAATAAGTAACAGAAAATCATTATTAGTGAATAAGTAACAGAATGTCAAGAATGAGAAGTTCTGAAGTCTAGTTTTATCTATTAACATGCCCAAAGAAACGAATCTTTATATTTATGATGCACATGAAAGTAGAAAATATTCATCTAATAGACTATGCTGTAATATTCTCATATCCTATGGGAATACATTTCAGCTCGACAGAAGTAGAGCTAAACACCCATTAGGAGAGCCCATGTTAGAGACATTTATCATGGGGCATCAGCGGCACTTACTTTGGTATTATAATTAAATGAACAATGAGTCAGAGACTTAAGTTCTAGTCCAATCATGTGAATTTTTGTTTGTTTTAAGAGAGAGAGAGAGAGAGTGAGAAAGGGGGTGGGGGAGGGGCAAAGGCAGAGGCAGAGGGAAAGGTAGAATCCCAAGGACACTCTGCTCAGCACCGATCCCCACTCGGGGCTGCATCTCATGACCCTGAGATCATGACCTGAGCCGAAACCGGAGTCCAACCGCTTAACCGACTGAGCCACCCAGGTGCCCCTGATCACGTGAATTTGGACAAGTCACTTCTCTTTTCCTTCAACTGTCCCCCTAGAGTCAGCTACATGCTTTGGTCTGCCTCGGACTGCTTCGACCAAATGTGGTGCTCCAGTACATTCGGGGTCCCCAGACTCCAGACTGTGGTCCCTGTTAGTTTGCCTTTCAGTGCCTGGCTGCTAATTGGTTGCCACATATTTTTTATTGTAATAATGATTAACAGCCAGTCACAGATTTTTGTATTAGCTACTTGTTGTAACACAAATAATTTTTAAATGTCGTAGGTGTTATAAGACAGAGGTATATAGGTCCCTCTCAAAACTGGAGATGAGTTGTGGAGGGTTGGGGGCAGCTACTCTGAGCACTCATCTTCCTGCCTTGCTTCTAGAATGTGGTAATGTCAGAGTTGGGCCCATTACTTTCACTCATATTCCATTGCGGGTCGAAGAATTCAGTCACCAGGCTTCACTTAAAATTAGCAGCTTTTGTTATTAAAAGGATTAAGGAAGAAGAAATGCCTGGAGATCAATGGCAGTCTCTTCCACAGTAGGCTTCAAGTCATCAAGCAAAATTACAATTGCAAATTTACAATCCTTGAGGATACCTTGTCTCCTAGACACTGGCTCTGTGCTCTGCCCAACCTCTGTCTGTCAGTTCGTGCTCTTTACTGACTAGTGAGGTATTTTGAAAGAATTAGCCTTGGCGATAAAGGCTTAACTCTCAATGACATTTCTGCTACTGGTTTGTATATACAAAGTGCGGCCCTTTGCTGGGAGAACCCTGTTTGATTGGATTTTTCCTCCATTTTTTTTTTTTTTTTTTAGCTTGTGATAAAAAAGGGGTTGTGCTTTCAGTCTTTTAATGTTTCATGTGATGGGACTCTCAGTCAATTTTAGATTACAAGCCAGGGGCAAAAAGACCTCTCCTTGTTTTCTTCCTTCTTTGTTTCCAGAAATGTTTTCTCTAGTTTAGGAATATAGGAACATATATATCTCAATGAAAGAAAGTGCTCAAATTGAGCCAGACTTACAAGTAATCTATGCAACTTGGTAGAAGCAATATAAACTTCTAACGATGACTGTTTTAACACGATCCAAATCAAGCCTGGATGAGGGGATCCTAGGACATCACCCTGAAAACTTATCTCTGCCTTTTCTCTAGCTTCTGCATAGGTTGGATAAGTTTTGCCATTGAAATAGTAGGATATAAGCACGGCAGCAATGGTTGCAACTGAGGAAATAAAATTTCCTTGTGTTTAGGATCACTAAGAGAGCCAGACTAAGACCACACAACCATGAGGGACTTGGTAGAGACAACGGCTCTGATTTGTCAGGCACATCAGAAATCTCTCCTTTCCCTACTCTGAAACAGCGGAAGTGAATTTCAAGAATCAAGGCAAAGAATAAGTGATCTAAAGGTGTCCGAATGCATTTCTAGTTACTCTCTGAAATAGTATCTGTTTTATTTGTTGGCATGCCCCTCCCCTCATTCATAGGTGCGCTCCTGGTCTTCCCTTTATTGTAAATACAGGAGTCAGTGACCTTAGCAAAGTTCATTAATTTCTCTGCTCTTCCCTTTCACTGTCTATAAAAGGGGGATAATAACCCTTAGTATATAGTGTTGTCTTAAGGATTTAACTATTAGAGTGCTGAGCACAATCCCTGGCCGTTAGCGGTCAATAAATAATAGTAGCCATTACATTATCTCCTCTATTTCCCGAGACCTAGCACAGAGCCTGGCACATAGAAAGTGCTCAGTAAGTGTGTATTAAAGATATGAGTCTGATTTTGAACTATCACAGAAGACTGACTACCTCTTCCCTACCCCCGTCACCCCATGTAACTCCTAGAAGATGCTAGGTACATGTATTCACTCTGTACATACTAAACAGGAATTCAACAATGAACAAACTGGGTGTCTGCAGTAATGACGTTTAGAGCCTGATGAGGATCCGCAGTCTTTAATTTTGCATTTTTACAGTTGGTAAGGTTGCCCTGGCATGAATATTAGACTTTAGTTTTAGTCATTTAAGTGAGCTTCTTTCTTCATCTGTGTTTTTAGCACTGGCCTCAAGTTGACGGTTCCTCTTGCTTGCGGTTATGGATGGCTGGTATCCTAAGGCACCTTCTCCATAAGGGAAACTCAGGAAGTCACACTGGGAAGGGGACATGGTGAATTCTCAACTACCATAGAACGTCTGTCTTTCAAAAAGTTCTGACTGTGGGGAATTGCCTTGGACACAGCTTTCCTCAGATGCGGGGGTTGCAGGCGAGGGCACTGAGTTAAGCTACATCGCCATCTAGTGGTCAGCTGATGTGGTGCCCAGATGCAGCGTTCTGAATGAGTAGGTGAGTAGGTTTCCATAAGGTAGAGTTGACAGGAGTAGAGTCACCTTGTCTACTTCCCTTATTTATACATAAGAAAAATGAACCAGAAAAAAAAAAGAGAAAGAAATGACCCAAACTTTATGTTACAAAGAGGTAATTGCAGAACTACCATCCCATTTAGTTGCTATTTCCCTCAACAGTGTGTACTATGGAGTATGTGACTGTGGCTGAATATTTGAGTTTTTTTTTTCATGTAGTTACATAACCTCTTGTGAACCTGAGTGATTTTACTTTTAAAATGAGTATAATACGAGGAGTGCCTGGGTGGCTCAGTTGGTGAAGCATCTGACTCTTGATTTCGGCTCAGGTCATGATCTCAGGATCCTGGGATAGAGCCCTGGATTGGGTTCCCCGCTCAGTGGGCAGTCTGCTTCTCCCTCTCCCTCTACTGCTCCCCCTGCTGTCTCTCTCTCTAAAATAAATAAATATTTAAAAAAATTAAAAAAATAAAATGAGGATGATATGGCTTTTGTGGTATTTGAATAATAGAGTATGTGTAAGGGCTTTATAAACAATAAATTATTAAAAAGAAATCTAAGTTATGTTTCTTTTCAAATTTTTGGCAAGGAGACAGATATATCTCATTTAAAGCTGCATTAACAATTGAAAACAAATCATTTATTCATTGTCTACTACCAGGAGAATGTAAGGGTAGATACCACGTCATTATCATAGGAAGGAAGGATACAAAAATTAAGAAAACACAAACACTTTACCCTTGAAGAAATCACAGTCTAATAATGAAGACAGACATTATAGATATAATGTGCTGTGATAACAGATATTAATGTGGAGACTGGTGCCAACTTCAGAGCTTGCACACAAAAAGAGAGTTCAGTTCTGCCAACTTGCAGGGGAGAAGGGTTGCTGAGATAGAAAAAGCTTCATATAAGAAAAAAGAAACTTGAAGTGTGGTCAGAGACATTCTAGTGGTATGCCAGAGAAATGGATGGAAATAACTGAAGATGAAAATTCTAGATGTGGGAGGATAAAAAATTGGAAAAAAAAAACTGTCAAAAAGAATAATATTATCCTATAGTTATGAAAATATTCCAGTTTAGTACATATATCTTCAGAACTCATAGCTGTCATCCCAAATACATGACAAATTACTCTGATTTGGAACCAAAATTGCATAACTTATAAAAAATTGATATTTTATTTGCTTTTATAAAAATTAAGATCATTTTAAATTGTGGAATAGCATATAAGCCAAAGAGTCCATGGGAAATGACGAGCATTGAATGGCTTCATGAAAGCTCATCTAGACTAATCATTCTATTGATTTCTATATTACATGTCTATCTTTCAGTTTTGTTTTGTTTTTGTTTTGTTTCATTTTATAAGTAGTTTCCATGTCCAGCATGGAGCCCAATGGGAGGCCCAAACTCTGAATCCTGAGATCAAGACCTGAGCTTAACTGACTGGGCCACCCAAATGCCCCTCTGTCTTTCAATTCTATGTGTTACCAACTATTGAAGCTTTTGGGGTTTGTCTTGTTTTTCCCTATCTCTTTCATCACATCGAGTATTTGGAAAAAAATCTTAATGCCCTAGAAGTCACACTTTTCTCTTTTCAAATCCCTTCTAGTCTTCTTCACCATCCTCTGACATTCAGAGAATTGCTTTTTAGACAGATTGATCGAAGGCCATCTAGCCACATGTCATTCATTCCAAAGGGTTCCCTCCTGGCCTATCTCAGAATAAGAAGTGTTCATTAGTCCTTCAAAACATGGCAGTAAGGATAACTCTGTCAAAAAGATGTTTCCACATATCGTGAAAGCCTAAAATTACATTCTTCCAGGATTTCTTATGCTTCTGCATGTCAAAGAGATAGAAAAACTTCAGATTTTTAGTCAAACAACAAGATAACAAAATAAAAAAGAGAGAAATTTCATTAGATTCAGGGAATAGGAAATTCTCCATCCGGTAGAGCTCAGGCATCTATCATCATGGTGGTTCATAAGGAAGATGATAACATACAGATATATTGAGAACTCCTTACACTGAAGAATTTCATTGACATAGACCAGTACACATGACCCTGAGGCCAAGGGGCCTTGGACAGTGTCTTTGAGAGCAAATGGTTATCAAGGCTAATCTGGAGAAGTGAGTATTACCAAATATGTATGACCAAAGAGGGCAACTCAAAAGCAAACTGTTTACATATAGACCTTGTGGGATTCTCTCAATCTTAAAATGAGTCTTCTAATGATTTCTTTGACCACTGTCAGTGTTCATTAATTAACAGAAAAGATTATTAGAGAATATGAATTACTTTGTAGTGTTAGTCTATTCAGTGACATAATTATTCCTGGCAGAACTCTGAAAGGTCACAAGTAACAACACCTCGAAGTGTTAGCTGCCTCAGAATTGAAGACTTGAAACTGTCCCTTGGTGATCACCAGTGCTGCAAATGTAGGAAAGACTGGGCAGATTGTGTCGCCCCAAGGAGAAATCACTCCATCTGAAAAAAACCTCACTGATCACCAGTGCGCTTGGACCTATAAGTCAGAGGGAATGAAATGCTTTCTTCAGATTTTGTAAATCTCCTATAGGAGATTTCATTAACTTCTCAATTACCCAAGTAAAGCTAGGGCATTCAGTTCAAGGAAGGACAAAAAAGGCAAGTGCCACTGGATCTCATGTCTATTTCTCTACTGCCTTCCTTGTAGCCCCTGTATTAATCCTACTATTTTCCTCAGATGCTAACTTTCAGTCCAGAGGATGACCATGGGCATGTCAATAGCTTTCACTAGCTGGGATTTTTTTTAAATGTCAGACATACTACCCTCTTCTCAGGTTAATATTTCTGATCTAAAAACTTTCCATCGCAGAGAAGTATGTGGGGTACTTTTTGAACTATTGCAGGACAAATAATTCATATGCATACATACCACTGCTTAATTAGATTCCAAATGGCAATGATAGGCAGTTATAGTAGAAGTCTATAATTCTGGTGTGTAATACAGAAATTCGGGGGGGGTGGTGTCAGGAAATCTAGGATTCCTAAGGGGCAGTATATATTTCTGAGGGTGGAAGTGGCTCTACAGAGTTCTGTAAGCAAAAGGTTGAGGTGCCTCCCACCCATACCCATGTAGGTAAATATCAACTACACTGCTTTAGATCACTTCCCACCTTCACCATGTATAAGATGAGATTTGTGTTAGTAGCTTGAAACAGAGACTAGAAATAATAGCTGTCTACCAAGAAAGAAATTTAAATCTTCCTCATGTAAAATAAATCCAGAGCTATAAAGTCCTGTCTGCTTAATTATATCCATGAAGTCTTTCCCTATCTTTCTGTTTTACCATCTTGTGTTTTTGACTTTTATCCTCAAGGTCACCTCCTGGTCCAAAATAGCTACTAGACACCCAGGCATCTCATATATATTCCAATTTGGAGAGAAGAAAAAATAGAAAGGAAAATCAGTCTTTACCTGGCCTGTCATTTATTCATTGCAACAAACCCTGGAGTTACTTGTGCACATATCTCTAATCCTTGGAACCAGAGCATTAGAAACTTTTCAATGATGGAATGAGTCAATTGTTAAAATCAACTTCTAGGAGACATGGGGACACCCCCCCCCTTGGCAGCTGGTTCTCCCATAACAACACCAGAAATGATGCCACTGGATTTTCTTCTCATTATTACCATCCAGGTTTGCTCTTGATCTCTGCTTCGTGGTGAGTAATAGAGGAGTAATTTGTGGGCATCTTTTTCAGTGTTCAGTTTGCTTTAAGAATATGTTTAGAAGTTGAACTTTCTAGGTTCTGACATAGCTTAGGGCAATGCGGACCACAACAGGCAATCCTGTGTCAGGGTAAATAGCTAGGTCCTGCAAGGAGAAGAGAGAGTATTGCTCGACACTGAGGATTTCTGGATGAGAGGAAAAGAGCTCCTGGCAGGAATCCCACCCTTTATCTAAAATGTAATGGGAGAGTTAAGGCACAGGAGGAAAATAGATTTGACCAAGTTAAGAAACTTCACTGGATTGGAGGTGGGTTTTCATGTATAGGAAGATTTAGAAGGAAGACCATTCTCCTGGAGAAAGTTGAACAAGGATACTAACAGCTTTCTGGAGAGAACATAGGAGTCTCTGACTCTAAAGCACCAAGTAACTGGTAAACTGAGTCAAGTGGGAAAATGAGGGTGTGATCTGGACAGAGGTGCCATGTGCCTATGGGCCAGATCTCAAACCCCACCATTGAACCTTTAATTTGCAAGACAAGGCAGGGGTAATTAAGACCAAAGCAATTAGGGAAACCAACTTCGGGACAGAGTTCTCACAGGAATAGGCCTGGGGAAATATTTAGCCATCTGCAAAGAGAGTAATGTAGGTTCATCCACCTGACTCTTGGAGAACCTGTGAAAAACATCACTCTTACCATCTTAATGTTGCTTAAGGGGAAGCACTGTCCTAGAGAAAGAGATTGAGGCCCTTTTCCACTTTCTAGGAAAGCCGACCATCTAGAAAACTACATATCACTTTGCAGGGGAGCAGTTTTTTCCAGGAGACATGGAGGGATAATATTTTGAGATGCCTCACAACATTTGTTTACCTCTTTACTAGTAATGCACTTTCCTGTTCCCCTCTCCTCCTCATGGAGCTGTGCCCAGTGCACCTGGAGAGAAGTGTGACCTGGCAGAAAGTAGAGAAACGAAAGATGGTGTCTTTCTAACATGAGAAAAGACATCTGGCTTTTCTTCCTCCTAGCATTGGGGGAATACTTGGTTAGAAAAAAAATTCTCCCAGATAGTAGAAAAGAAGGAAAGACAAAGAGGGTAGGGATAAAAGGGGTGATGGTGTTGGGGTTCTGTTTATGGGAGTGGATATGAGGGGGCCACATGGATACGAATGAAAAGTGCCATGGAATAGAGCCACCCATGAGAGATACTGCTTGTATTCCCGGAGGTTGTAGGGGAATTGAATCAGCATATGGCCAATTGCCCAGCCTCAGCCCCAGTAAGGACCATGCACAGAGGTTGCCCTGGGTCTATACTAACTTTTCTTTGCCCAGAACTGGGGGAGGACTTCCCTTTGCAGTAGCTAGATGCAGAGAGAGTTCCTGTGCCATGACATTGGTGGAAATACATTGCATCATTGCATTATAGGCAAGTCCACGGAATGGCCTTCCCCCTTACCTACCTACTCCTCTACTCCCCCAGTCACATTTGACCCCACACCTCTTAGCTCTTTTCCCTGACTGTGTGCTTCTCTCTTCTACCACAGGGCATTTGCACATGTCATTCCCACTGTCTGAAACACTGTTCTCACCTGTCTACTTGCCCCTTTCACTCCTTCCTCTAAACACACATATGTTTAAGTTATATTCATCCTTCAGATCTCAGCTGAAGCAGCACATCCTTGGAGAAACCCATTTTGAGATCTTAAGAACAGTTAAGAGGCTCATGTATATATACACTTGAATTATCATTCCTAAGAAAGTATATCCCAAATTTCAATTATGCACACATAATTGTTAGTGTGATTATCTGATTAATGTCCCTCTGCTGTACCTGGCTCCAAACACACTGGGGACAGGGATCATGTCTTTTTGCCCACTACTGAACTGTCAGCACTCAACATAATGCATGGCAAGTAGTAGGTGCTCAGGAAATACTTTGTGAATGAATATATGCAGTCTTATCTAACACTGTCCCTGGCATGCATATAATAGTGACACATATTCATACACACATACATAAATATATATAAATACAAATGTATTTTGTAAATGTAATACATATATATAAACACAAATGTATATATATATATATAAACTAAACAAGTTTATATATTTTAAATGAGTAAAGTTATGAATGAATTGTTTAAGACACGGTGTGGTAGAGTGGAATAAACATGAACTCTACAACAGGTAGATTAGGATTTAACTGTGGTTCTTCAACTGACTGTGTGGGTTTAGGTAAAACAGCTCACCTTTATAAGGCTCAGGTTCCTCACTTGAGAGAAAGGATAACAATGCTGAACTCCTTGTCAAATTGGAAAGAGATAATGTGCAAAAACTGCCTGGCCCAGTGCTTAGTACGTAGTAAGTGCTCAATAAATGGTGGCTATTGACATGATTGAATTTGTCTATCGTATATATTAAACCAGGATAGTGAGCTCAATTTAGTTGAGTTCCTCACAAAGATAGTGTTAGATACAAAAGATGATTCAATAAATAGTTGTAGAATAAATAAGTGAAAACATCCATCCTGGGAATGACTTAAAATCTCTATTGTTGTGAACAACTTATTTTTCAGGAGTTTGCCAGAACAATGCAGAATCCTGCCGCTAGGTGTCGATAAATACACACTGTAAAAACCAGGCCTGGCTTCTGGTTCTGATGTAAAATATTCTTGTAAAAGTAATACTAAGACTCTACCACTATTGATAAGTAAAGTTATGTGCCCAGTCAGTAATTCAAAAGTTTCCAACTATACAGCAGTATCTGTCAAATAAATCAAATTTTCTTCCTTCCTCCCTCTCTCTCGCTCTTTCCTCCTCCCTCCCCCTCTCCCTCTTTCCTTCCTTCCTTCCTTCCTTCCATACCAGGGAACAAAGAACAAAGCCTTTACCTTGGGTCTCTTGAGAATTTTGTAAGACATGCCCCCACATAAACAAGGAAGTTCAGGCTGCTGGAGCTGACCAAAGGCTGGGCCGGGAACAGGGATTTCCTGCTAGAGCACCACACCTCCCACCTGCACTGACCCAAAAAAATGTTTAAAGCCTGTTCCACCTCTCCCTCATTGTGGTTCAGCTTTCTTGACTCTTTTCCCAGTTCATCCATGATTCAGGTTATTACTTCTGTTTTACGAGCTTTGCCCATCCACACCTTCTCCCAGGACTTCTACCCATCCTACCCCACTCCCTTTAAACCCCTGGACATCTGGGGAACAACTCATTTCTTCCTGGGGTATTTAGAAGTCATCCTCAAAGATGTTTTATTTTAGGCATCACTCACTAGATATGGATTCTGTGTTAATACTGTATGACTTTGCTAAGGCAGCAAAAACAAAGTACCGGGGACCGTGTGGCTTAAACAACAGAGACTTACTTTCTGACAGTTCTGGAGGCTACAAATTCAAGAGCAAGGTGTCAGCGGGCTGGTTTCTTCTGAGACCTTTCTCCCTGACTTGCAGACAATCATCTCCCTGTGTTTTCACTTCATCTTTTCTCCCTGCATGTCTGGGTCCAAATTTCCTCTTCTTGTAAGAACTCCAGTCATATTGAATTAGGACCCACCCTAATGACCTTATTTTAACTGAAGTTCCTCTTTTGCGTTTGACTGAAAACACAACCTTAGTATCTGAAACTGCCTAGTGCTTAGTACCTAGCAGGTTATCTTCTCTACATTGTTACTGAAATCATCCTTTGTATTATGATTTCCTATCCGGCACAAAGTGGCTGAGTAAATATTTAATTAAAGACACTGAATAAATAGCAACTAAAAAGAATGCTCCAGACACTTTTTTTAAACTGTTTTTTCTCATAAAGCAACGATGGACTCTCTTCAGCATGCTGACTGACTCACCCATGCGGCCACCCCTCAGCGAGCACATATTTGCACTGGCAAGCAGAGGAAGGACCTTTCATCCAGTCGGGTGTGCTTTAGAATAGCTAATTAGTCTCGGCTCAGGTGTAACTTGCGGTGCCTTTGACGGCTTGCTAACTATACAAGCTGGGCTAGTTTGTGAACCCGGGCGGCGGCGGCGGCCACGCTCACTCCTGCCCTGGGTCCCAGGCACGGGAGCCCCCGGCCCGGCCTGTACTGCTCGTCTCCCAGCTGCCCACCTGTCCGTAAGGGGGTGTACATGGGGCAAGGTTAATGGTACCTGGCCATCTGTGACCCACATTCCCCATCTTTCTGGACCTTCCTCCAGTACTCAGGACCTGAATTTCCCTACCAAAATGGCCCTGAGATTGCTTCTGGGACGTGCGTACATTCCTTCCCCAGATTCATCCTCCTGACAGCACCCCGGATCCAAGAGAGGTCAGGAGAATCCTTGTGGCATGGGATGGAGCCAGATGTGGAAGGGAAAAGGGGCGGGGCATGGGCCAGGGGCCCCCATTTGATCTCTTAGCTCTGTCCCCCAAGATGTATGGGCAGGCTTGGATGTCTTTGCATATTTTCTATGCTTATGTCTCATTTAAGAAATTATACTACAATCAGTAGAAAAGTTTCCCAAGACTCGGCCTCGGGAAATCTTAACGCCTCTATGTGTGTTGCTTAGAACCAGTCAGGCCTAAACTTGCATACCAAATCTACCACCACTATCTGTGTGCCTTTAGATAAACTGCTTAGACTTTCTGAGCTTTATGTTCCCCAAATGAAAAAAATATGGATATGGGGGTAGTTAAATAAGGTGATATATTTATGACAACATTTTAAGTGGTGTTCCCTGTTGCCCTGGAATTGAGAGCTAAAACCCAAAACTGAGGGGGAAGAGGTAGTATGTATCCCACATTCAAAGGAAATATCAGTTAAGTATGCATCAACAGTCAAGGCCACAAACCTCCCACAGTGCCTATCAAGAGACAACCAAACCCTCTCTGCTACCCCCATTATAACTCCAACCCTTCCCCTCAGCAGAACCCTGGCAAGAGTTACTAAAGAGTCATGGGAATGCAATAAAAGTAAAATACAGCAATTTAAAAATGCATACAAGGCAGAAAAAGCAGCAAAAGAAACACTGGTAATGAAATATAGAAAATAACAGAGCTAGTATTCATAATGAGTCATAAAGTAAATGACAGCAATATACAACATTTGCATTTAAAACATATTCTTTTTGGGCTATTGGTAGCCAAAGTAAGAGATCATGCTGGGCACATGCACTAAGAGAAATGACGTCCCATTTTTGGCCCTTGACACCGAGAACTCTGGAAAAAGGTGAAGAGATCATCGACCAACTGGGGAATGTCCTGTAAAATGGACTAAAGGAAAGAATTTGATGAAGGAAGAGTTATAAAAACAACTTCCTTCTCTTCTTTAAGTATCTGAAAGTATGATTTTTCAGGGCCCTGTTGCACGGTCTTTAAAACATCAGAGGAATTGGACTCCTAGAGCGGGAGTAGGATTTGGGCCAATGAGACATAATTATTAACCAGAAGTATGTTCTGGACATCTGAAAGACCCTTTACTATTATACTCTCCTGGCACTTTCTGTGAGACCATAAGATAAAATACATGACACACTATACTGTTACCGAGAAGAATTTGCTGAGAAAATGTTCTCGTTATAAGCAGTTTATCCAAATTAGGAAGGCGGTTTATGGATCGGAATACTGACATAGAGAAAGATACCTGATTCTGGTGGGAATATTTTAGCCTGTGTTCAAATCCTGGCTTTTCCATCAGCTGAACGATTTCAGGCAAGTCACTCAAGATTTCTGAGCCTTGTTTCCTTCTTAGAAGAACGGGAGATCACTATCTCACTTGGCAGATACATTGACAGGGTTCAAAGTGATCTCAAATGCAAAGGACCAAGAGTGGGTCTTGCACAGAGAAATGCTCCATCAGTGCAGGCTGTTCCTGGCCCAGCAGCTTTGACTATCTGCCATACAAATACAACGGGGACTGGCTCAGTACCATTTACATAACCAGTAATTCTTGAAATGTTAATATCGCTTCACATTTAAGAAGACCCAATTGCTAGTTCTTACACTTTTGAAAATTGCCATAATTTTTCTTACATATTGAAAAAAATGAGGTCTAGAAAAGTCGAGTTGCTGATTTCTTTGGCAAGACACAAAGGATGAGGAATCTAATCTGGCTGTTAGGCAAAGGTGGACTCGTCATTTGATCAATAAAAAGTTCAAGAGAAGAAAGAGAGCTGTGTAACTGACCAAGTAATTACTCTTTCCCAGAAGTCGGTAAGTAAGAGTTGTGTTTATTAGGTAGTTGGTGGCAGTACAGCCACACGCTGCTCCATCGTGTTGGCCGTGGCAGCAGGCCCCCGGTTCTGGTTTCTGAGGGGACAGTGGCTCACAGCGGAAACCCCACCCCCCGAAGAATCTCTCCCTTTAAGCCAGCCCTGCTTAGCCTAGAGGTTATGTCCATCCCACTCCACCCTTCTACAACCCACAACTAATGACAGACTGACCACAGATAAAAATGGTGGCACACACGCCTCCAACTATGGGGTTCGATTAATGCTCCACAGCTCCCCAGTAGGGTCAGGCTGGAGTATCTCCAGGTGAGACTTCATCCTTGCTTAGCTCCTCCGCCTACCTTGTCCTGCTTCCTTCATTTCCTTCTCTGGGAGGCTCTTGCCCAATTAAATAGCGCCACTGAATTCCTGTCTCCAGTTCTGCTCCCAGGAAACCCAACCTAAGACACTGGAGAAAGGAGATTATTAACGATTGATTTTTTTACTAACGATTAATTTTATTTTTGAAACAAATTCAAAGAATTAAAATTAGGATTCAGGTGTAACACAAAAAGGAAAGCATTTTTTTAAAGATTTTATTTATTTATTTGAGAGAGAGAGAGAGAGTGAGCATGAGCAGAGGGGAGAGGCATAGGGAGAAGCAGACTCACCGCTGAGCAGGGAGCCCAATGCAGGGCTCGATCCCAGGACCCTGAGATCATGACCTAAGCCCAAGGAAGATTCTTAACCAACTGAGCCACCCAGATGCCCCAAAAGAAAGCATTTAAAACTTAGCGTTCTAAAGCAACTTTAAATATTTTTGTCATTTGAGGGGTACCTGGATGGCTCAGTAGATTAAGGATCCAACTCTTGATTTCAGCTCAGATCATGATCTCAGGGTAGTGAGATGGATAGGGCTCTGTGCTGGGTGTGGGGCCTGCTTAAAATTCTCTCTCTCTTCCCCCTTCTAGAAACAAACAAACAAAAAAACAACAAAAAAAAAACAAATTGTTTAAAATCTTTTTGTCATTTGAAAATAGAAAAATTGTAAAAGACTATGAATGTGATGTTAAAATATTTAAACCACTCCTATTGCACTTGCCACAGATCAATAATGGCATAGAATGGGAATCTGTCATATAAAATAGCCCATTAAGTTTCTCAATGTTATTATGGTTTAAGGAAAAATGCTTTCTTTATTCCCTCCCCCTCAATCCCTAAACTTTAACCCTCATGTTTCCCAAGTTTAGAGAGAGCATTGGTGGCCAATAAGGCAAATTTTGGTCAAAACTCCCTAATAAAATTGACAGAGATACCTGTCATCCTAATGCACAAAAAAGTTTTCTGTTTTTTAGAGCATTGATGGTCTGAACACGCTGTCAGCCTCTGCTGATACACTAAATGAGATTTCAGAACTTAAATATCCTCTTTTTATTGCAAGACTGAAACTGAATATTTCTCGGAATGCCACTCAAAGTCTTTAAGAAAATCCGAGATCATTCCAAAGAGGCATGGGAATTCAAAACCATAAAGAATGAGAGAATTAAATAAGAGAAAATAAGGTTTTAGCATACTAAATTACATGATGTCCAGTTTCTATGGTGTTTTTAATACCATATATAGGGTATTTTAAATACTACCCTATAACTAAACATGCAGAACAGCTTACAGCAAAATACCAACCTCAAATACTGGATTGTCTTTGCCTACCTTTTTTTTTTTTTAATCAGAGTATCTTGCACCCGTAACTAGTGTTCTTATTATGTACATCATCACATTTCTTTTACGGACAGCCATCTGTACAGATAAGTTTTGAAGTTACTAGTGAACCTGAATATCATATCTAAGAAATCTGCAACTCAGAACTCAGAAGAGAGGGTGCAGGTGAAGAACTTTAACCCCAACTGGTCACAGTGAGGTTCATCAAAACTGATGAAGGATACCGCAGATCTTAGGACACTCCCCAAAGGTAGAGTGATCATACCTCCCTCTTTGTCCTGGAAAATCCCAGGCATGCCTCGTCAACATTCTCAACCATGCTCAAATAATCTAAACTGAGGAAGAGAAAAGTAGCAGAAGATAAGATAAATTGGTTAACCCGAAATCATATTTTGCTATTGGGAAATCTCCCATGTCTGGCTTTAGATAGTTAAGGATGCCAACAAGTATCTACTGTGAGATTTCGGGGGTCAAAGAAGTTCATCCACACTGAAATAAGCAGATTACTGCCTCTTCCTCGATTCTTTTCTTACTTCACCAGTGAAGAGAGAATATATTAATTCCTTATTGTTGAAAAAGGTTGTAGTAGAAGAGACTCTTATTTTTTTTTTAAGATTTTATTTATTTATTCATGAGTGACAGAGAGAGAGAGAAGCAGAGGCAGAGGGAGAAGCAGGCTCCCCGCAGAGCAGGGAGCCTGATGTGGGACTCGATCCCAGGACCCTGGGATCATGACCTGAGCTGAAGGCAGACGCTTAACCGACTGAGCCACCCAGGCGTCCCAAGAGACTCTTATATAAACTAAATGATTTTGTATTATTTTCTGGTAGAAAATATTTGATCAATTCATTGTCTGAAGACTCCGGATTTCGACCAGCCAAATACTTTTACCTTCTTGGAGGGTTTTGGCAGGTTTTCTCTCCTTAGGAAATGAGTTGGAAAACATCAGTGAGACTTCAAAGCCATGGCTCGAGGTTATCTTCTGATTTATGAAATGACTGTTTCCATCACTTATCAGAACACTGAGTCCTTCTTGTGGAATTGCAATCCTTGTATGTAAATAGAATCAGGAATTGCTGGTTACCATATTCATTGTAAAAAATACCTCTCCTGAGAGGTCAATACATGACAGAAGTCTAAAAAGCTGTGTGAGGTACAGAAGAATGTCTGGTGAGTGTGCAGTGCTAGAGATTGGGAAACACAGCCTTGTTTTCCTTAATTCATGCTCAATATTGTAGTTTTCCAAACGAGGGCATTACTCCCTCTCCAAAGTTTCTGTTGATTTCCCTTATTTCTGATCCCCCTCACTCTCCATAACTGAGAGTCAAGAGCAGTAGATCTCATTCTGACTATGCCTCTGTCGTGTTATCGGAGTTTGAACAAGTTACAGAACCTCTGAAGTCCTCAGGTTTCCCACCCCTCAAATGAGAATCGTAGTCCAGAAAACCTCAGAGGAATATAAATAAATAAATAAATAAATAAAATAAAAGTCCAGATCTGCCCCCAGAGATTCTGATGCAGGAGATCCTGGTGAGCTTGGTAAATATGTATATCTATATACTTAGAAAGCTGTCTGGATGATTTTGTTCATGAGCTAGTGAGTCTCATATCTAATATTAGACAATCTCTGAGAACTTTCACAGGCTTACAAATTTGAAATCTATTCTATAGTAATAGAGAAATTTGACATGAAATAATTTCCACTACTCATGGTTGCTGATTCTTCAAATGGCAACTTCTGAATCATTCTGTGTATCCTTGGTAACATTAAATAGCCATTCATTTCAATGGGTATGGAGAGATGAAAGAACCAAGAAAAAAAAATCAAACCAATTAAACCTGCCTTTGGAATTGCACGGATGTCTCTGGGCAGACCGACCTTTCGCTTTTTCCTCAGTTGTGTTGTTACATAAAGGTATCAACCATGATTCTCTCAGAATAAGGTGGTTGTACTTAAGTGGGGTAACTGAGGGAAGTTGTACAAAGGGACTATCTACTCAGATGTGGATAGCGGGAAGGAAACCCAAAAATCATCGCTCTGAAGAGAAAGGCAAGAAAACCGTTACCAGCACCTAGAGATCTGGGTTGCTCAGTTAGAGTTGTGGCCTTAGGTGAAGGGACAGGGCCCATCTTCGGTCACCTGGCAGGGAGAAAGTCAGGCTACTGAATCCCTGGCCTCGATTTCTGCCCTTCTTCCAACATGCTGCTGATGTCTACTGCCTCTCATTGACTCTTCCCACCCGGGAGAGGGAAGCAAGGATGATGCAGTACCTATGTAGAATCAGGGTCCTGGGGCACAGAGTAAAATGTAGAGGGATTTGGAGGGACAGAAGGTGATTAGCCTGCACAAGACCTAGCTCCTCCCCAGTGGTTTCAAATCTCCATGATCTGAACATCAGTATCTTGTTTAAATGTTGTTTCTTACCTTATTCACATAAATGCTTCCTGTTTAGCTCCCTGACCCAGCTCAGCTGTCTTCTATTCTGTAAGGCTGTCCTTGCCCCTTGCCCACAGGCAATAGCAAGCCCTCTACATGCTAAGAACTAACTTTTTAAGTTTCCTTTCTACATCATGTCTTAGGCCCATACTTATTATTGACCCTCTCAAATTTTGAATAATCTACATCAAAGTGCTCTTGAAGCAACTGTATTTAGATTAGAGATTAGAGATTAGGCTTTAATGAGGTAATTAAGTTAAAACAAATTGAGGGGTCTGATAGAATAGACAGTTTTTTGGTTTTCAGTCACATTTGACAACATCCATGGCTGACTCGCTCTATCTCGTCCTGTCAATACGCCCACCTGAGAAAACACAAACCATGGGAATATTGCATAGTAAGCACAGAAAACTAGGTGAACCTTGCAGAACAGCCTTCCTGCCTGGGGCTTCCAGCTCTGATACCCTGATGCCCCCATCCCCACCGCACAGGTGGATTGGTCAGGGAAAGTGGAATAATTCCATGAGGTGATGATAACCCCTTCTTCATCTCTGGCCTACCATCTTTTTTCTAATCTCCAAGATATCTAATCTCCATGTTACTGAATTACTTGAAATATGACAATTCTATGTGCATGGAGTTTTGTTTTCCTTCCATATAGTACATTTCAGTTATATGTTCCTGTAGATAAATTCTTATCACTTGTATTGAACTTGGAAAGCCCCATACTAACTAATATTGGAAAGCCATTTCTTAGAAAGGACTATTTTTGATAAACATATTTGTTTTTGTGGATTCTTTTGAACATTTATTTCAGATACCTTTGAATTTCTTTACAGATTACAGGTAAATGAGATCTTAAATTTAAAAGCATTATTTTAATATCTGTTTTATAGAAAACTCTCAGTAAAGAAGTTATGTATGATGGTGATCACAATAGTTTACATATGTAAAACCATCATATTTTATGAGACATATTGTCTCGTTTACTCCTGTGAAGTAGGTATTGGTAGGACCCCTTTATTATAAAGAGAAAATTAACACTGAGGAGTTACTTGAATTCCTCCACTAAGATCACCCAAGAGAAAAGCAACAAATCTCCCATTCAAATTCAGCTTTTTGGATTTCCAAATCTGGTGACGTTTTACTATAAAGTTCCTTCTATGGCAACTGGTGTATATCCCTCTGTGCACTTATTTTTTCATAATATCACCTTTTATTTTCTCACACCCATGATTTCATGATGCCTCAAACATGAAACCAATCTCTTTTCAGCCTAGGGGACTTTGAGAAACCCTTGTGAGGGGTTTGGTATGCTGTTGTGACAAACCAGGTTATTTTTTCACATGGACCCATAGTTCTGGGTACAGAGCTCCTGAAATCTCTTGGCACATTACTGGCCCTCTGGGTTCGCACCTTAATTAACTACCAAGGATTCCATTTCTTCTGAACTTGGAGGCTTGCTTGTTATTGCCATCTGTTATAGGCTGAACCATGTCCTCCCAAAATTCACACGATGAACCCCTATCCTCTGGTACCTTAGAATGCAACTGTATTTAGAGATTAGGCTTTAATGAGGTAATTAAGTTAAAATTAGGCCACTTGTGTGGGCCTTAAGCCAGTATCACTGGAGCCCCTAGAAGAGGAAGTTAGGATTCACAAAGGGACACCAGGATGTGCATGCACAGAGGAAACACCGTGTGAAGACATGGCAAGAAGGTGACCATCTGCAAACAAGGCAAAAAGCCTCTAAAAAAACAACCCTACTGACACCCTGGGCTTGGACTCTAGCCTCCAGAACTAGGAGAAAATTAATTTCTGTTGGTTAAGCCCCCCAGTTTGTGGCATTTTTTGTTTTGGCGGCCCCAGCAGACAAAAGACTCCATTCTCTTGAGGAGGAGTCCTGATTTGAGCTTACACATGTTTTCTGGGTTGTCCTTCCTGCTCCCTGCCAGTCTGCATAGCTGGATCCCAGAGGCTCCCTAACTTCATGCTCCCACCTGTCCTTCTTTCCCCACTGGCTTTATTCTGACTCCTTAGAACTTCCTGATGTGAAAAACCTACCTGTCACCGCTGATTTTCGTTATCCTATGGCCTGCAGATGCCGTGGTAGGTGCCCTTTGATAAGAGATATAAACAATTCCCCACCTTCCACCATTTTCAGTACCAGCCTCCCTGAACTCCTCCGGAATTCTGAATAAGCTCTGCTATTTTTTACCTCTAGGCTGACTCAATACATCCTGTCCTTGGACTGAATTTCCGTCCACTCCCACCTTCCCTTTGCCTGGCCAAT
Organism: Neomonachus schauinslandi; assembly: GCF_002201575.2. NCBI lineage: Eukaryota > Metazoa > Chordata > Mammalia > Carnivora > Phocidae > Neomonachus > Neomonachus schauinslandi. The sequence goes on along the minus strand of NC_058407.1, from coordinate 28,818,549 downwards.
TCCTACCAATCCTTCAACTCTCGACTTAGAAATAACTTCCTCGAGAAGCTTTTTCTTAGGCCACAAGACCGAGATAGCCCACACATCCTCTTCTACCACCCAGCACGTTCACCTTATTATATTGAAGCTCAGAGGTTCTCAAACTTCAGCATCAGAGTTAAACATAGGGCTTGTTAAAACAAAGACTGCTGGGCCCCAATTCAGATTTTCTGGTTCAATAGATTTGGGATGAGTTCAATAATTTGCATTTTTAGCAAGTTCCCAGGTGACACAGATGCGGTTAGTACTGAGACCACCCTTTGAGAATGACTGCTACAGATAAATAGCCTATTTCCTTCCATTAGCCTCCCCCATTTTACCACCAATAAATTGCACTCTCTTTAAGGGTAAGGATTTTGTCTTTCAAATCACTGCGTGCCCAAGATTTTGGACAGTGCCAGAAGCATGAGACATAGTCAACACATAATTGTTTAATATCTAAATGCATGAACACAGGCATTCTTGACCTCGAAAGAATACTTTTTTAGAATAACAGCATGCTTAAGAAGATTTTGTACCAAGGATATTTAAAAATATACAAATAAGAGAAGCAGTAGTCTTTTAGAAAAGGTTAAGTGCCTAAAACCATAATGTTGTTTATACTGGTTGATACGTACACAAAATTGTTTTACTGAAAATCTGACTAGGGTTATTTTGCCTCAGGGAAATGTAACCTGTGCAGCTGAAAAGAATGAAATGCAAAATAAGATGTGAAAATGAGGCATTAGGAAAACAGGTCATTAATGAACACGGAAGGAAGCCAGAAAGAAACACAACACAGAGGGGCTGCTAAGACCCATGATTCCCCCGCTGGTGAAACTTCACATCACAAATCAGAGTGTAGAGGATGGAAGAAGTAAAAGCTCAGGGCCCTTGCTGAGGCTGGGGTGGTCTGACTCTATGAGAAAAAGCAGAAACAGCTGCACCCCCTTCCGGCTCCGTCACGTTACCAGAGTACTTTTACCGAAGTACTTTTACCTGTGCCCTGCAGCCCCCAAGCCTCCCTCCCAACCTCCACTTCATGGTCCCATCAACCCATTATGGCAGGAAGCACCAACGCAGGGACCCGCTGGGCCGCACATCACGGACTCAGCTGCAGCCACATAAATATTAGTGCTCTGGGGCCACCAGAAAGAAAGAGTAGACGTGATTTATCAGCTCCGCAGCCCTCTTTCCAATATTTTCCTTTGGCTTTCATAACGTGGCAAGACAATCCAGTAAAGAGCCTCATTTTGCTGACTAGCCAGCTCACCAGCAATTTATGCTTCTATGGAGTCCAGAGAGCAAAGCAACATCACTTCTTAAACATCTGAGGGGGTGAAAAGGGTCTCACGGGTTTGTTGACCCAACTGAGTTTATCTTTAGCCATCCAGGAAAAAGTGAGCGCTCAGGTTCTTGTCACTGGCAGAAAGTTCTTTCTAGATGCTGATTCTCAGTGTCTAGAGATTGAATCCAGTCTTCACGCTGGTATCAGACTGTGATCAGTCTCACACAGACATCTTCTATCAGCACTTTCCTCTTTGACATTCTTCAGTGTTCCCCTCGGTCCATAGCTAGGGTACTGATAGGTCTCAGCTAGGCAGGGACGTTCCTGGTGTACCCTCTTGTCAGAGTAAATATTAGTAACACCTCTCCTTTCCTCTCCAAAGTGTCCTGGCTTCGATGATCTATGCTCACTCTTTTGATAGCGTCCCATATGAGGCTTTTTATGATCTGGCTCCACCTTGATGTCTGTTATCATCTTAGGCCATCTCTACCTCCCTGCACCAGCCATAGTAGATTAATTATTTTCTCAGATAATTTTTTCTCTGTACCTTCGCATACGCAGTTCCGTCTGCCTGGATTGTACTCTCCGTTACCACTTAACTGACCCATCCCCTTGTTAAATACCCGCTGAGCCTCCACCCATATTCTGGTGGGCCTGGCCTTGTCTTCCTCCTAGAAATAACCAATGAGAAATTCCTCCTAAGTGTTGGTAATAACTCTTTGAGCAGCCTTTCCCACTCAGGTTGGATGGACTGCATTAGGCTTGGGCTATGAGTACACTCTCCATCCACAGCATAACTCATGAACTGCGGCCCAATTCTGAACATACTATATGACTCCTGATACTCCTTGAAAATAATATTGCATGAAGACAGATAAAATCCTAGGAGGGAGTGCTAAAATGAAATGATTTGGGGGCATTTGATTTCTCTCCCAAATTCTTTAGTTCTAAGTGTGTTCCACAAATTCTAACATAGGTTGAAAGGCCGGAGATCAACATGAGTATTCTGCCTTTCTCAGCCTTTAGCATGTGGAATGCCCACACCTTGTGTATTTTCTGTCAGAAAATGCTTCAGTGTCCAGTTTCCCAAGCTGTCTCATTGCCTTTTGATACCAACGACTATATTGAAAGCAAAGTTTGCAGAAAGTCTGAGATGATTTTAATGAAGGAGATTTAGCCCCAAAGGTTAATGGGATTGTCATTGTGTAAAGAGTAATGCTTTTCAATGGTGACAAAGTGATAATCAACAGCTTTCAAGTCACCTCATCCATCATCCATTCGGATTGTGTTTTGCTACTGATGTAAAGTTTAATACAGAGTTGTCCACAGAGCATCCTGGCTCCTTTCCCCACGCTGACCCCAGTGGTACATCTCAGCCAACATCTGGGCACCACAGCTGTGAGGCTTTCGAAAAGCTTGTACACACGCCTCTTTTCCAGGGGTAATGTGCTGAACAACACATGTGCTCATTTGAAGGATGCACTCTGACCCTACAGGCATTGCTTATAGTGTGATGGGTCCTATAAAATATTTAATCATGTATTTTATTATTTTAATCAAAGGAAGCATAGCACTGACATTTCAGTAAGTAAATGAAGGAACAAAGCAAGACTTTGCCACGGACATTAGTACTCACACCCAAACAGAAAATAGATTTATTAACCAAGGGCCTTTCCAAAACAAACCTAAGGCATTATGTGTCAAGACAAACTACAGTTGTTCTACTTTGAACAACTCCACAGAAGGACAGAAGAGGTGTTCCAGCCAAAAAGAAAAAAAAAAAAAAAAAGGAATAGAAAAAGGTTAAGTGATTTTCACAGCATTTTCCCAACAGTCTTGTGTTTGAAATGGGCATTTAAAAGCATTCTTTTGTAGTACTGTCAGTAGTGACCAACAAATCATCCTCACCTAGAAAATTACAGAGGCTTTCAAAATGCATGAAAGAGAAAAGAGCTACCACTGGAAGGGCCAGCTGTAAATAAGACCTCTTTGGCACGCAGCTCTGATGGAGCCTAGTAATGGTGCCACTTTGTGCTTTTGCTTTCTGTTCACTTGTCCTGGACGTATTTCATAGGGAGAGGGGGACGTCACCTAAGAGCTGTATAATCTCTTGGATTATAAAATTCATGGCTTTATGTGACCAACACCTAGCCATGCCCCCTTTGGAATTGTCCACATCTAACTCTATGATGTAACTGCATAGGATTAATGATTTTGGATGCACATGAAAAAGAATGTTTACCTGGTATTTACAGATGCTCTTGACTTGCTAAAATAATTTGCTCTACTTCTACATCATTTCAAAAAAAAATTTTTTTTTTTTTTGCGCCCCACCGAAGTTTTTCCTCACCTTCTTTGCATGTTTTTCCAGTATTTTTTCTTAGTGTAAAAGCCATGAAGATAAACTGTTTTATTAAAAATCCAAGAAATATTGGGATTTTATTCTATTATTTTGAGACCTATTATTACACTCTCTAGTGTTCACTTTTGAAAACAATTGAATTGATACTTAAAATATAATGTAAACAATTATTTTTCTCATTTGGGAAATATATTTTAGAGTAATATTAGCAATATGCAATGTATCTTCTGATAAAAGCCTGAATTAAGGCAGTACAAATTCCAATTGCATGTTCTATTTTTGTTTTTAATCTTTATATTTCACTCATCTCTCTGATTAACCGTGTTTCCCTCTTTCTTTATTTCATAGTTTTAAACTTTTAATGACATCTACTTGCATCTGAATTGCTTGTCACAATAAAATATTCATTTTCCCCAAAGCATCTCATTCATTCTTACTAGAAGTTTAATTTAGATGGTTTGTTTTAAAATTGTTGTTGCCGCTGTAGTTTGTAGGCTTCACTACATCCTGTACACTATGATTTACAAATGTTAGCTGTCCTCGCACGAAGTTACACTTCAACTTAAGTCATTTCCCCCAGACTTTCTCTTATCCCAACTTTGGATATCCTCATGTCATGAAAGAGTTTGATTTTCTACAAGATCCTCAAAATTTTGTAGGAAGGTGTTTTCTTTTACTCACTACTAATCCACTAAATTATGCATATGATTCTAATTTTCTTCTCATGTTTTAAGGTTTTCATATAAATATCTCACAAATGGTCTGCCCAACAATTAACCATTCACAAGATTTTTTTAAAAGGCCAAGGGGCACATGATGGGCAAATATTAAGCCTATTAAGGAGAAAGTGTGAAGCCAAGAGAATATTTATACAGGCTGGCTTTCTGCACAGTGAGCTCAACAAAACTCATGAGATTCACACAGGAGATTTTCTGTGGGACCATAAATTAATCAGATTGAACCGATGACAATGCAGGAACACAATGAATGTGTTCTGTGGCATGTTCAGGCACCTTACACACACACACACACACACACACACACACACACCCCTAATAATGAATCATTTTAGCAAAAGCTGTCAAGTTTTCAATTTAATCCAGACAGAGGAAAAAAGGTTCCTGTATTCACTCTTAACCCCAAGTATGGAAGATGGGGGGCGGATTACATGGGGGTGTGAGGGTAAACTTAGTCTGAGGTTAGGCTACACAGAAGGAAGATTTAAAATAAAACTTGAAAGCACTGCATCCATGAGATGAGAAGAAAGCAGGAGACACCAGAAGTACCCATGACAAACCTGGTTTACTTCAGTTTTGTCAGCAATACCGGAAGCTCCATTCCTCTAAGAAAATGGCTCCTTCCTCACAGGAGAACTATAGTTTGGCCGGTTACAATTCCATTTGGCTTATTGGCTCTATACACTGGTAGTTGTGAATGGCAAAATCCAGTTATTTCAATTATTTCACAATTAACCTTGGAACAATTATCTATCAATTAGTAAGGCATGTACTTTTTGCAACTACTATCATAGGCAACAGGATAGTGTGCAGGTAGAGGAAAGTGAAATATAAGTGATGCGCACTGGGTGTTACACGTAAGTGATGAATCACTAAATTCTACTCCTGAAACTAGTATTACACTGTATGTTAACTAACTGGAATTTAAACAAAAACTTGAAACTTAAATAAATAAAGTTTGATGTCCCCAGTCATTTGGTATCTCCTTTATCCATCGGGCTCCCAGCAAGCACCTTTCCCTTTTCTGAACATCACGCCCGTGGGGATGTAGCTAAGTGCAGATCTGCATGTTTCTCCTCTATGTGTCTCCTTATTTCCAAAGGACAATGGTCTCCATCTCCACTGAAAACAAAATGTACACCATGCAGGTTTAAGATTAACCAACGGCTATGTAGACAGGTTAAGATACAAAAGGAGAAGACTCTTTTTAGTTTATTTCTTTTTGCCTTTCAGGAGTTTAAATAAAAACACATAGAACTGGAAATAAACAGGATTCAAAAATTGTTATTATTATGACACATTTGTTTTTTGGGCAGGAAAATATTAACCTAAGAAATTGTTCAGATGACCAAGTCAGGAGCAAAAACACCTGGCACAGGGAAGCATGAAAATAAAATGCCAGTCTTGAAGAGAAAAATTGCAATGGATTAATTTCTGCTGGGGTTCAACATGCTATGCCATAGCAAACAAATAAGAATCGTGCTGGGTCTTGATTTGTCAGATTCCTTTAATTTACTAAGACTGCATATTAAACGAAATTGTTAGCAGCTGGTTGTCTACAAAAACCTAGCTAAACTCCTGGGAGCTGTTGTATAGCTGCCTTCTTAAAACCTGTCCCAGTGTGCACCAAATTGATGTTGGAATGAAAAAGATAACTCTTTCCAAAGTGCCTTATTTCAGCTACTCAAATTCATCTTCAGAAACCCAGGGGACATTTTCCTCAAACACTATGTTCTCTATCGCTGAAAACAATGATGGTTTCCTCCCGAAACTTCTTTGTGCTCCCTTCACTCTGGTAGAATTTTTTGTGAATTCCTTGGCCTACACGCTCCGCATACCTGGCCATCCTGACTCACAGAAGATCACAGCAAACCACTTTTGTAATCCCAGGCTTAGCTCTTGAATCTTGTCTCCTTCCTGAAGCCTTCCAATTTTCTCAAAATGCCTGTGATCCAGATTCCCTACTCACACATGTCTAAATGGCAATCTGATGGCTTGCAACTAGAAGCAAAAAGGGATTTTTCTTGAAACAACTAAACAAATCACAACAGTGTGTGAAGTCAGTCTCAAGCTTAACTAATAAATATTGGGAAAATCTACCATCTGAAACATGTTTTAAGAATTGGACATAGGTTTGGCTTTTTTTTTTTTTTTCTTTTCAGGAAGAGATCTTCCTGCTAATAAAATTGATTTGTTATAAAATTTTGGTTCAGTTTGGCTCTTTTTACTCAGTTAAATAGATGACTTATGGAAAATCAAAGTTTCAGCCCCAACTTTTCCCATTTGGCAACTTTCATTTTCTGATATTAGATAATTAACAAATTGTGTGTTGGAATGCTTTGTCACCTCAAGAGCATTTGGGGGAAATGTTGCTTTGCCTACCCAGTAATGGCTTAAATGAAAGAACATGCTCAAAAGAATGCTTTATCTCCATGCATAAAACATACTGAATATTTAGGATTTTAATTGCTACACACCATGTACATACTCGTTTGTACATTTATATACATCTTTAAAGGGCAAGGGGGAAGGATAATTTTATGACTATAATTCACAATGAACAAGTCACTGAAAATTTCTATTAACTCAAAAATTTATTTAAAAAAATTCTTTGGGGGGCGCCTGGGTGGCTCAGTTGGTTAAGAGACTGCCTTCGGCTCAGGTCATGATCCTGGAGTCCCAGGATAGAGTCCTGAATCAGGCTCCCTGCTCAGCAGGGAGTCTGCTTCTCCCTCTGACCCTCCCCGCTCTTACGTGCTCTCTCTATCTCTCTCTCTCATTCTCGCTCTCTCAAATAAATAAAATCTTTAAAAAAATAAATAAAAAATTCTTTGGGAAAAAAATCCTGTTTTTTTCTCTATAAGGTAACAGGTATTTTTGTGTGTTTGTGAAAAAAAAAAACTAAACAATATAGTGAATTGCTTTGGATAAAAAGGTAATACTGACTATTTCTTAGACTCTCTACTTCTTTGCTAAATGGATAATTCGGAACGGGGAGATGCAGTTCTATTTCTGTTTGTTGTTTACAAAAAAAATGCTAATGTAACAGTGTATGAGTAATTAAAAGAAAAATGCCAAACACGCCGTGACATCCAAAATGCATTTAGCTGTTTGATTTTACTATACGCTACTTTCTTTCTCCAGCTTACCCCCTCCAAGACCAAGTATTTTTTCGAGTGAAGCTAAAAATAGCCAGTCAAGCCTAACAACTGGTTTCTGATTGGCTCAGAGCAAAAGCCACTCAGCCAATGAGAGCTTCTGGGAACAAAAGCAATTCTTTTGTGTGTGAGATGCTCAACCCACGTCAAAACAGCTTCAGGCTGTAGAAATGATTTTGGTTGAGATTTAACAAGGTAATAATGCATTTCAGCCCTCTGAAAGGTCTGAAGCAGAACAAAGAGGGTAGTGAAATCTACAAAACAAATGGAGCGCTTAGGTTTTAATGGGATGAATCATCCGGGTGCCTGAGCTATACGCATTTGCAAACCCAGAAAAGCAAGAGCACTAGGATTTTTTTTTCTTTCTTCCTGAGATTTTAACATTTTTTTTTTGCAAGCGTTTTCTCTTCGCAAGGAAAAAACTATCAAAGGCGTTATATTATGACTATGCACAAATTTATGCTGATTTGTTGGTGACTAGAAAGCAACACGTCCACGATTCCTTTAAATCGCACAAAGAGAAAAAACAAAGACTTATGTGCCTTGCATAGTGGGTAATAAACACCCGAACCTTTGGACTTTGGTTTTGGGGTATCAAAAACAGCCCATGTTCTCAAAGTCAAAGCAATTCCTGATTAATGCTGCTATAGCTCTCAAGACAAGCAAAATAAAAGGGGACTAGGTTGCAGGCAGAGGCAATGAACTCCGGGAGGTTTTGGCGATCTTCAATACCTTGTGCCTTTAGGGGTCGCTGTTACACAGCTAACGAACCTCTTCAGAGGATCTTTCCCCCTTTAATCTTAAAAGAAAGAAGAAACTGGGCTTGGTAGGTGCCTTCCAGGTAGGACAAAAGGGAGTGTAGAGGCAGTGTTTGAAACCCTTAAGCAGGGTTTATGGTCACCACTATGAAACAAAGCATCCCTTAACAATACAGATTACTTCACATGCAACTGAAACGCTGTATAGGACAAAATGTTGCTTCAGTAATCACTGGAAATGTTACATAACACATAAGAGCTCATAAGCTATTTCATGGCTTTAAACTGGGTTTACTGAACGGGTAATTCAAAGATGGCGTGATGCTTTATAGGCTCTAAGTTTTTAGGAAAGGTGCAAGGACACACACTTTCACCTCTTACATAGGGAATCTGTACAGGTTACAAAGTCCAGCATACTGTTTGCAAAGAAATACAGATAACAAATATATTTTTTACGGGTTCACACTTTTTTTTGTCTTCAATATAGCTTTTATGGTAAACGATTAGTGAATGAAACCTGAAACTTTTTTCTTGGTGTGGCATAAAAGACCTAAGAAAATCAAACATCTCAGTAAAATGGAACCATATTTTTCTTGTGTGATCAGGTGTAATCAAGGAGCGATATTTCTTAAGTGGTACTTCTTTAAGAAAACACAGTCTGTCATAAAATACTGCATTTGCTGATTTTTGGTCCCAACTGTCTTTATGAGCTTGTAATAGATCCTTTGCCATAAAACATGCAAGGGGTATGTGTTGGGGCAAGGGTGGGGGGAAGCTTTGCTGAGAGGAGTATCTTATGCACCTAACAATACAAAAACGGGAATGATAGTACACCATTTTTTTCTCTCCTCCCCTTCGCTTCCTTTCCTTTTTTTCCCTTTATTTCTCTTTCTTTTGTATATGTGTGTGTATTCATGTGTTCAGTTTATTATAGTCTCCTTTGGAAAAAGAAAAGGAAAAAAAAATCTAATTAAGACATTATGAATAGACAAACTATCTCTATGCTGAAAAGCACAGCTAGAACTGGAAGCCATAGATAATAAATCTGAAGTCCAGAGCATCACAGGCAGGGCCACAAAGTTAGCAGGTTTATAGTCCTAAACAACTAAATCCCCAGAGGATTGTGTATATGTAGTTTTCAACATGAACTGTCTGGGGAAAAAAAATGTAGGTTCTGTTCTCTTGCAGTACTTTCTGGTTTTATAGTCTCAGCTTTATCATAACAGCCCAGAGCCAGTTAAAGGAATCCATCACCGATGCTGTAGCTACAACAGCCCATGGTGCGTGGGGGGGGGTTTGTGTGTAGGGTGGCTTGTTTAGAAGTAGGACGGAACCATCGCAGCAAAAGAGGCCCTGGTGCCTTATCTCCCTACGCCTGTCAGCTGCTGAGTCGCTTAAACCCCAGCCCTGAAGGCTGCCACCGTGTCATCCTCAGGGTGCTCAGTGACAAAGAGGTGGGAGAAAGGAAAGCAAAAGCCTCTTGTATCTGGCAGTGAAACTCTGAAGCTCGAGCCAAAAGCATACAGGAAGTTACCTCCTTCACCCTTCTAGAGGCCTAAAGTAGCCTTTGCAAGACATCAATGCTGCTTTCTTTCCACAACTGGTCATCAGTAATAGAAAGCCTCGTAGGAACGTCTGCATAAATGTGTGTTTTAAAAAATATTGTTATTTTTTTCCTCTTTCCTCCTCATCTCCCTTTCATTTTGCACCCATGCTTTCCATTCCAGGGGGAAACAGACTCTGCCTCAGGTTCACCCCTTCAGGGAGGGATGTGGTAAGGCAGGAAGCAGAAGACGGGCTTTCCTTTTCAGGCCTACACCAATGATTCGGAAAAGGGCTTCACTGACTATGGGTCCCAGAGCAGTAGATCTAGAGGTGTCGTCTCTGGATGAATGTGGAGGGGCAGGAGGACTCCAGTGTTCAACATGAGGTATTGGAAGGCCACAGAGGGGAGGCGGATACAGGGAGAGGTGACCATACCAAGGTTCTCAGCCTTCTAAAAATTCCCACCTGAGAATGTTAAAGAAGCATCTGAGAGCTTCCAGACCTTATGGGGGGGACTCTTGGATAGTGACAAACTCAGAAGTGACCACATAAGCTGGGAGATGACCAGGCTCTCTCCCTGTTTTTAGGAAAATTTAAGCCTCCCATTCTCTGGTGCTATTTTGGGAAGGCTAGAGGATTCCTTGACAATATGATGAAATTGGGTTTTGGAGTTAAAAGTAGATTAACTTACCAAAATAATACAAGAGCCATTTCTTGCACATCTGAGATTTAAATCATACAAAAGCCATACTTTACATTTTCCAGTAACTATGTTATTCCTCACTTTATTTGATTCTGAGTACAGTCCTAATGGGGTTAGGTATTTATCATTTAGCATTAACAAAGCACGCCATTCTCATTTTTGTGTAATCCTTCACAATGCTCTCTGGGATTTATCATTATTATAATCTCCATTTAATAAACATTTTAAGGGTTTGTAAACACTACGTTAAAAGATTTGGCAAAGATCATTCAGGCTCTGTTTCCAGTGCCAAGACAAAATTGATCATTGAGGTACTCTCCTGGGTAATTTTATTTTCAAATCCTCTTCTTTTCAGAATTACCTGTATTGCTCATGTTTTATTGTTCATTTTGGAAATAGAATCGCTGGAAAGAGCACTGGCCTGGACGTTAGATTTTGAGATCAACCATTATGTAAGTACTTAGGATTTAGTTATACATGCCAGGGAGAAATTGGTCACAGCCAGGAAGCTAGGAGATCAAATCCAAAAGATATTAAAAAAACAAGAAACCATAGCCATGCCCTGTATGGAGAGGTCTGGTCACCAAGACCAGAAGCCTAGTAATTCTACAATTAGTAGAGTTACTTCCCTACAATTCAATTCTCCAAAAAAAAGGTCTACAATGATGACATTATGAAGAGATAAAATATCTAGATCCTGAAAAGCATAGCTAGAACTGGAAGCTATAGGTAATAAATCTCAAGTCCAGAGCCTCACAGGTAGGCCCACAAAGTTAGCAGGAAATCTTGGTTACAAATAGCCTAATTAGTTCAAATCCATGCCTCAAAAGGCACCAATAATGGAGGAGTCAATATCTAGGAAAGGATCATTCCTTAGGAAGTAGTGCAAATAGCTGTGGATTCTCAGTTCTATATTAGGAATTATAAATGAATGGCGCCCTGGCTGTTGTTCTTTCATTCATATTTGTCAGCTACTAGGCATCATCAGTGAATAAGAGCACCCTTTTCTGTGAAGCCCATAGCAGCCTGAGAATCCTTCTCCATAGTGCCCCAAGAATCTGTACATAATCCATTGGAATTATAATTTGGGGTCTATATCAAGCAAACAAGTTAATAGCCTTTTGGAGAATGAAAATTATGGTTCTACAGGGTAGGGTGACCATACATCTCAGATTTCCCAGAATGGTCCTGATTTATGTCTCTGGTTGTTACTAACAGCATCCAATTTACTCTCAAAAGTGTCCCAGTATATACTATAAATAATACAGCCCCTTTATTTATGGGTCAAATAGCTTGGCATCCAAGCCCTACTTCTGACTGGCCATGTAATTGTAAGCCTGTATAAAATCTGTTAGTCAAGTCAGTGAGGAAAACAGGCAGTTCTTGTATTTGTTCTCTGAACACACAAAAATGCCTATGATAAAGGAGAAAGGAGCAAAGGTGCCACATGTGCTGTCACTCCTGGTTTCCTACTCCCCGGGCAGACATCATCAATTGATCATAGACCCTTTTCCTCTCAGAACAGGCTCAACATAAGAATCTCCCTTAAGAGCTTCCCAGCAGCCACACCAGTTAAACAGAATTGATACTAGAGCTGAAAACAATTTTCTGTCCATCCTTGGCCTCCTATATGTCAGATCCTGTACTAAGAGATGGAAATATGGAGAAACATAAAAAATTATCATGGCTTTGGAGAGGTTCCCCATCAGCTGGAGGAAACAAACACCTAAATCATTCATTGAAGCGGTAGAAGGACTCAGGGAGCTTATAGAACAGATACCACCCACACCACTGTCTACTGACAAAGGACCTATATAAAAGATACTAGAAGGGTTATGATGTAAATCTTGAGGTGGTCCAAGGAAAGTCGTCTTGGGCAGTTAGAAGATATCCTAGGATAACTAGGAATAATCAGGCTAAGAAGGGGTAAGGGTATTCAAAGCAGAAGAAACAACAGTATGTTCAAAGTCATTGTAAAACAGAGTGAGTGAAGGTAGAATGGGGGAGCCATGAGTGGGGGTAGTGAGAGGGGCAGGCTGGTACAGAAGAGTTTGATTTTAAGGGATTAGTGAAAAATACAAACTAGAGCTGTGTCCACATTGAAAACAACCAAGTAGGAATTAAAACATTCATCGATTAATCAGAAATCCTGCCTACACATGAAACTATTTTGATGGAATCTTTTTTTTTCAATGAATTAAACAATAAATAATTCATTAAATCAAGTCCCCCACCCCACCCCATTTTGGCTTAATGTGGCCACAGATGCAGATTTCATTATTTCTTATTCAGTGTTTTGCTTCTTTCTTCTCAAACTCCCATGTTAAATAAAGAACAGACATCCCTGTCTTTCCTAATGCGTTAGTCAGGTTTTTATGTTTATTTGTTTTTCATCCTAAGGTCATGCCAACTTTAGCGGCCATATCTGCATTTAAATCTAAAGCATGCTTTTGCTGAGGACAGGGTGAAAAACTGCCATGGCATTTTAGCATATGGAAGGTTCAGTTCATGATTTCTAACCCTCAAGTATTATTTGAGATGCAGCTTATAAATTTTCTTGCCCACAAACCCACAGGACCTCCAGATCAATCTTCAGACTATTTTATTGAGCTCCATTCTTTGGAGTCATTCTGTAGTTGTGCCTACCTTTCCTGGTAAAATTTATCAGGTAAAATTTGTGGACTGGACCTCCACTAATTTTAATCCGTTTGTTACGATGTGTATCTATCTACCTTACTCAGCTAGCTTTGGGTTCTAAACTACTCATCCCTCTAGTCTACCATGAGTATTATCTTCCAGAGCACTTCAAAAAGCTCTCTTCATTTCCAGTATCCCAAGTTCCATTCCAAGGGTTTCCTCCTTGATACCTAAAAATAGTGTCCTCTTAAGATATGTTTAAACTTTTGTAGATCATAAACATCCTGAAATAATTAGGTGTATGCCTCTTAGGGGACTCACTATTCATTATTCTGGGTTCATATTTTTAACCTAGTTTGTTGAGACAAAAATATGTTTGAATCTATCTATACATGTGATATAGTTTGTAAATTTAAAGGTAGTTTTTCCCAAAATAGAACATTAAAAATAAATCAGTTTGTTGTCTTTTTTTTTTCCCCCTTCTCCACCTATAGTTCTCTGATGGTTATAACTGATAGGAAAACCTCAAAATATTTTGGGTTTGGTTCAGATAAGCATCTGTGACTTTGAATGTTATTCTAAACTCTTGAGTCCATAAATTAAAAATATATGAGCAAATGGCTCATGCCAGACTTTTGCTCTCAGATACAATCAGCTCCAGCAACAAAGCATGCGAATGACAAATGCAATATAAATTTTATCTGACCTACAGGCAATCTCATGCTTATGAACAGGTTCTTTTCCAAGAGTTTATCTGTAAGTTGCTTAGAACCCAGAATCAATTACTCACTGAAAAGTGCTACACTGGTGAGGAAGTTCAGCCAGCCCATCAGAGCTGGGCATGGAATACCAAGTCTCCTAACTACCTTTTGTCATGGACTCTGAGTTAGAGAACAAAAATAGTGTAGTTCATTATTCAGCTCCACATGTATGAATTCATTTAGCATCTACTCCGAGACAAAGCAGTATTTTCATTCAGAGTTTATGAGGACCAAGAGGCTAAGTCTTTGCACACAGCATTCAGTGTGTTGAGGCAGAATTTGAATCCAGCATTCTGGCTCCAGAAGGGGTTGGAGAAGGTCAGGGAGGAGTGAGGAGGGTAGGTAATAGGAATGAGGAATTGAGAACAGCTAGCTGTGCAGAAGTTGGTATGAATCTTAAACGGTGTAGTTTCACCTCCATTTCTTCCTGCTATTCCTAATTCCTTTGTAATCTTCTCTACTATTTCTCATTCTCAAATCCTCTTCCTTCATTCCTCTCTCCTTTCCCTCTCCCTTCCCTCCTCCCTTTCCTCCCTTCCTCCCTTTCCTTCCTTCCTTCCTTCCCCTTCTTACACCACTGTAGGTTCTCCTATTAAAAGTGAGTTGGGAGGGGCGCCTGGGTGGCTCAGTCATTAAGCGTCTGCCTTCGGCTCAGGTCATGATCCCAGGGCCCTGGGATCAAGCCCCGCATCGGGCTCCCTGTTCGGTGGGAAGCCTGCTTCTCCCTCTCCCACTCCTCCTGCTTGTGTTCCCTCTCTCGCTGTGTCTCTTTCTGTCAAATAAATAAAATCTTTAAAAAAAAAAAAAAAAGTGAGTTGGGTAATAGTAAGAACAGGATCGGACCTAGCTTGGATTAGGGTGACCAGCTGTCCTGGTATGCCCATGCTGCAGGGATTTCTGAGGATATAGGAGTTTTAGTTCTAAAACCAGGGAAGTTCCTGACAAACAAGGACTAGGTTGGCCCCCTAAGTATGTGTATGACAGAGAGAAGACTCTATGGAGAGATAAAGAGGAAGGAAAATAAAGACAAAAAGAATTCCTCAGAAGCAGTGACCATGGGAAATCTGTATGAGCTAAACTTCAAGCAGCTGGGGTGGATTTTGAGCTTTAAAACTCCAAGTGCCTTGAAAACGTTAAGCAAAAGTTTCTGCTTGATCATTTCTTCCCATCTAAGTACTATATAGACATATTAAGTTTGGCCCTAAACTGGGTCACAAGATCTTGGAAGAGTATGGGGGTGCAGGGGAGGGAGAGAGGGAAGCAGCTTTAATCTGATGAAAGCAACTGGAAAAAACAACTCTGCTCAAAAGTTTCCTGGTTCCTACAGGAAAGAAATATTTTATTCAGATTACTCAGTGGTATTGCTATCAACTTAAACTTCATATGCAGGTAATGAGTAGCATCGTGAGAATTATCAAAATATATTTTACTAAGAAACAGGTTGAAATACTATAAAATTCTATGGTACCTACTATGTTCTGGCTTACTCTATAAATATGTATTTATTACTTATCTCTTGACTTACTCTCCTTATCTTCCTAAGATTATAATTGGTCAAGAGATTGCTTTTTTTTTAGCATTTTAAAATATGAAATGAATAAAAACTTGTTTGCTATTATTGATTTTGAATGAGCATTTTATTTCATGAAAGTGCATTTTGAAGAGGTTTATAGTGAAAAAGAAAATTCCCAAGGCAGCAAAAATAATAACTTTTGAAATGCTTTATTGATTGTCCAAAGCCCTTATCATATATTTTAAGTTTTTCAGAGAAATTATGTTTTAAATAGATAAACTTCCTAGAACACTCTTTATGAAATACTTTTTAAGTTGGACAGCAATGCAGTCTGTCGGGGTAAAACTATAAAAAGTAGTCAAATAAAAATTTGAAACGCCCATTATTCATGATTTTTATAATTAAAATTCTATATTGCCATGTATAGCAAAACTGAGTTTTTTACTAATTTCTTCCTCTGGCACTAAAAAAGAAAAAAAAATAAGGCAAATTTATACAATACCTTTGACTTAATCCTTAGTTAACATATTAGTCAATTCTTGGTACAGTAACAACTCTAAAATGCCAGTGGCTTATGACATAACCATTTAGTTTTTTGCTTATGTAATATGAGGACTAAGGCTGGCTTCAGCTCTGCTGGGCCCAGCTGGGCTCAAATGAATTTTGCTCCTTATGTCTTTTCATTCTGGACCTAGACTGAGGAAGCAGCCACTCTCTGGGACATATTATTTTCACAGTGGAGAGCAGAAACTGAAGCATTGAGTACACTTTCTCCATGGCCTTGGTAGTCAACAGCCTACACAGTCTTTGTAGAATATTGCCTTCCAGATGGTACTTTGGTTTCACCCTTCAGTAGGACATTCCAATGCTCCTCTATCAGTCAGACTTGGCAGTTTCTAATTGGCATGGTATGTGATACAACCAGTGGATCCCATGGCCTACTCCTCTACCTCTTTCACTGTGAACTGTCTTTCACTACATTATTTTGTGCATAATTCCAAGTCTGTAGATCAGATACTCCTTAAGCCTCCTAGTGGTACTAACTGAGGATCTGAGGTTAGGAGAGGCAAACCCAGAGAATGGATGTCTCTTCCAAGAGTAACAAACCACTGCCTCTTCTAGAAAAGAAAAGGCTAGTCAAATGTCAGCCAGGTGGTCAGTTGGTCTTCTCAGGAATGATGCTATGCAAGGGCTCAGTGGAGGTCCTTATTGCTGACAGGGTGGATATTTAGTGGCGACAATAGTTAGGATGGTCTTGGTATGTGGGAATCTATGCTGTGGGTCCCAGGCTTGGCTTCCATGTCAGCCAGTATTGACTCTATTGGTGGGTCCACTGTGCCTATTTTAGAGTGGCCAAAGATGAAGACTGGTTAATAGCAACTGACTAAGACATTAAAAAAGCAAACAAACAAAAATCCCCCCCAAACAAACAAACAAACAAACAAACAAACAAACAAACAAACCTTAGTTGTTCAGTGCCTCTTCTGTGGTGAATGTTTTCTAACAGAATTAATATGTGATAAAACACATTTTATACTTTTGCTCACTCCCATATATCCATCAGCATCTTTCCACATCCAATATCATTTTACCTGATTTCTCAACCCTTTTCTATCCAAATCACTGACCAGTTGGTCAGGCTATTTGGCACCTTTCCACGAATCCATATATCTCCTTACTTTACATACAAAACACACTTCCTCTTCTCATTCCTCACCCAGTAGATGACCAAGTGTACTATTTAAAGTTCTACTTACTGGAAAAACTTCCTCTCATCAGCTTATTTTAAGGCTATTTCTGATTGTGATGGTAATGTAGCCACCGTTTCGTTTCAACATATAAACATATACCGAGCTGAAATATCCATAAATCAAGTTCAGACTTTTTCTTCAGCTGGTCTTATGGGACTCCTGTCCATGACCCTAGAAGCATGCTGAGGGAGAGACACTAGTTCAACCACAGGGGACAACATGGGAGCCCAGATTTCTTGTACATGGAGCTTACTCACACTCTCTAGCCTTGCTTTGCCAGATCCAAGATGTATCATTTCCATTTTATGATGGACTGCTACTGGGCCCAACTGGAAAGCTCAGGATGTGCAGTCATTTCTTTGACTTGATGGTCAAACATTCCATCTCTACAAGTGCCCAAGAGCTTTCCAAGAATTGTTTCTTAAGTGGTTTGTAATTCTCTAGTATAAACAGTATGGCTTTGATCCCAAATCTCAGAAGACAATGTTGTGATTCTCTCACTGGCTCTTGGTGTATACTTCAAACTGTGCCTTTTCTACAGCTGATACCTCCAATCATAGAAGGTCTGCTGGATCATATAGTCCAAATCGCAGGGATGCTTGCACTGGAGTCTAGACCTGCTACAGAGCCTTTTCCAACTCCAAACCCCACTGAAACCTGGCAGCTTTTTGTGTTACTCAGTATGTGAGCTAGACTGGTCTTAGGTGTGGAATTGATTGTCTACAGAGCTTAATGAGGCCTATCAACTTTTGTGCTTCCTTCTTTGTGGGAGAGATACAAAATACACCATTTTTGTGGGAGAGATACAAAATACACCATTTTTGTGGGAGAGATACAAAATACACCATTTTTTTTTTTTTTTTTTTACTTTGAAGAGGATAACCCAGTACTTTATGGACACATGGCACCTAAGATCTTAATAGAAGTAGCACGTCCCTAACATTTTGTAGGTTTTATCTCACTTTGGAGCCTGTATGTCTTGCCAAGACTTTGAGCATGTTAGCCACTTCTTTCTTAGTCTGCCTTTATCAATTTGAGTGTAATGGAACAGTGTTATGTTCTGTGAGATGTCCTGATGATTCTGATCTCTTTGGACTATATTATGACAGAGGGCAGGAGAATTAACATAGCCAAGAGAAAAGAAAAATGTAAATGTATATTGTTGAGGGCTCAGTGTGAATGCAAACTGTTTCTGATCTTCTTTTCTGATGGTAGAGAAGACTTCCTAAAAATGGATTCCTCTTCATTGCCCCTCCAACCTTCTGAGTCATTACGGTTATTGCAGTCTTCTGATTTCCAGCAGTTAAACACTACTATCTGGGCTCAGTTCTTCAAGCTCTCCATCATTTCCATTGCCATAAACAAGCTGAGCTATGTGACAGTCTTTCCTACCGTCAGTCCTGATCTTTGGAAAAGAGCCATGGCTGAGTAGATTAGTGGTTGTGATGTCTCACCAGCATATTTCCCATGGTCTTGGTGAACTATGTATCTTATAGGCTCCCTCATGGAAAATATTATTCTGATTTCTTGGCACGACATAATATATCCATTCCAACATACTTTCCAGAGTCTTTTACTCCATTTATGCCTCTACCATCTTCCATGGCAATTCAGGCATTTCAAATTTACCAAGACTTTCTCCAGGGTTCTAAGACTTATTTTAGCAGCAAATTTCCCCTATGCCTTGGGGTTTTTCCAAGGCATTAAATCCCATGTTTCAAAAGAATGCCCCCTAGTCAATAAACTCTTGCTTTTCCAATCATAAGTATCCCCCTGTTGATCAAATACTCTGAAAATCCAATCCTACAGATATTCTTCTGACTCCTGATAATACACAATAGCTAGTTCTTGAAGCTTCATGGGGTTATTAACTCTTTCCTTATTTATCAGTCCTAGTATATTTATATCCCACAGCTGAATTATGCTGGAATTTAATCAGGCTTTTCAGCCTAGAAGCTAAGAGAGGAGGTTGGGCCAACTTCTGAGGGATGTATTTTCCCCCTTATGTGGGAGCCTCCTCTCAAGTATCTCCTGCATGGAAAAATTGTCAGCTCTTAATGGAGAATAGTGGGCCAACTCTGTAGGCTTTCAGATTATAGATCTTTAGGGAAATTCATGCAGATATCCCCATTCTCAGTTTTTATGCCCCAACTTTTCCTAAGCAGGGCTCTCACCTTGGCATAGGAACACTCCTCAACTGAGTATCCAGTCATCTTTGCAGGTCAGTGGCCCTAAATATCAGATCCTAAATTTGCTCTCCATTCTCCCTTTGCAAAAGATAAGGAACTCTTTCCAAGCTACCCAAGATGTCTTCCACCTTTCATACTTACATTTGAGTTATTTGTTATTTGTTGTCTGCCTCACAACTGAGACCCTCTTATACCACTGCCATCCATATTCAATGGTTGAGCACTGTCCAAAAGGCAGGGGCCTTGGCTCAAAGTTGACGCATAGTCTGAAGGCACCTGCACCTGGAGACTGTCATCCAACTGTGCTCCTTTTGACAGGTTTTCTTTCTTTCTTTAAAGATTTATTTATTCATTTGAGAGAGACAGAGCGAGAGAGAGAGCAAGTGAGCAAAGGATGGTGCAGAAGGAGAGGGAGAGAGAGGGAATCTCAAGCAGACTCTGTGCTGAGCACTGAGCTCAACGTGGGCTCCATCCCACAACCCTGAGATCATGGCCTGAGCTGAAATCAAGTTGGTCACTCAACCAGTTGAGCCACCAGGCTCCCCTTGACAGGTTTTCTTTTCTTTTTTAAAGATTTTATTTATTTATTTGAGAGAAAGAGAGAGAATGAGCGGAGGAGAGGCGCAGAAGGAGAGGGAGAAGCAGACTCCCTGCTGATCAGGGAGCCCGATGCGGGGCTCGATCCCAGGACCCTGGGATCATGACCTGAGCTGAAGGCAGATGCTTAACCGACTGAGCCACCCAGGCACCACAACAAGTTTTCTTTTGAAAGGAAATCTGAGCAGCAGACCTCCTTGGCTGCCCTAAAGACTCACTAATATAGAATCATTTCAACAATTTATTCAAACAGCGAAAACTTGCGTTACAACACAAAGCAACTCCAAAAAGAATGAGAATAAAGAAAATCACCAAATACTTATTTTTTAATAAACTCCTTTTCATAATTTGTTACTTTTATCACTCTTCCTGTACTTATCTTTTCATATCCTTCTATTTTTGTCCCCTGGTTTGTCAAAAATGTTTCATCCTTCTTTATATTTTCTTGAAATAAAATTGAAATAATTATATTTCTTTTCTTCTTTGTGATATTGTTGTGATATTGTTTTTACATAAAATTTATGCTTTTTGTTTGTCTTTCTAGTGAGAAAAATCTAACAGCCTCTATGAGAAAAGGTTTTACACACACACAAACACACACATACACACCTAACTTCTGCAAGGCTTTAAATTATGAGAAATAAAAGAAACATACTATTTGGTATCTTACTGCCAGAAGCTCCCACTCAGCTAATCAAAAGGCAAAATTAGGTTTTCTATTCTCACTCTTCCTCCCTTCCATTTCCACAATCACAAAAATAATACTGCTCTCTGTGAAAGATAAAGACAGTATCCTCTTTCCAGTCTCCTTCTAGTTCCTGCTAAGAGAGATTAATTTGCCAGGATGTAAGGATGTTGATCTTCATGAAAGCTAGTCTCCTGCCTAATTAGGAAAGTTTTCTCATTCATATTACTAGCTAGCTTCCTGCCTCTCCTTAATGATAAATAATTTTGTGCTGAATGAAATAAATTGTTCATTCAATTGTTACTAGAGCAAACATTCCAATCAGAAAATACAGAACATGATAAAGAATTTATCTTTTCTAAAGCCGTAACTATACATCCCATCTCAAAGTACAAATCTCAGATGACCACATCATAACATTTTAAATCATATTTAACCAGAATTTATTTATTAAAGATTTTCAAGAAAGTGATTTTAAGCATGTTTTTTTTTTTATTTCTTTTCACATGAACACTCAAAAATATTTCTGTGTGCATAATGCTATTTTAGGAGCCTGACTTGCTTCCTAACAAAATGATATTCTTACCTAAATACACAGTGGCTCCAAATTATGAAATAAATTTATTCTTATAATCATATAATTGTTCAGTTCTTTAGTATTATATACCAAACATTAGGCTAAATACTCTGAAATTTAAACACCAAAAATATTAACTGGATCTATGTCCTGAAATATGCACTAGATGGCATTCATTCAATCTTATGCAACAAAAAACAAAAACAAACAAAAAAACCTCAAAAAACAAAACAAAACAAACAAGCAAGCAAGCTATATAAAAACTGCTGACAGCCCAAAATAAAAATAAGCAATTAATTCTGTACTAAGTAGGTGGCTATTATATACGGCTGGACATGAAAAATGTAAAAACCAAAAGACATGCCCCTTCGATGAAGACACATTCATTTCACTTTGTTTTACAAGTTTAACTTTGCACCTTTTACATATCTCACATAGAACAAATTATGGGTACAACCACTCCTCTTGTTTTTCTCACCTATCCCAAACCTGGCTCTTCTTCTAAACTAGAACATGACTAATGTGCCTTAGTTGGGCACATGTGCAATTACATTGGTCCTTCTAGTTTCATTGTTGCCTTAGAACACTCTGCAATAAAAGACTATTCACAGTGAACTCATCCGCCTTCTGAAAAGTGAAATAAATGTCTTTCATTAAAGTCCTGAGGCACACAATAAAATCAGTAGGAATTTCTTCACAATCTCTTCCCTTTATGCATGTTATTCCTTGGCCAATTTTGCATGCAGCCAAAGCTGTGAATGACCCAAGACTTAGGTCAAACCATGAGTGGAAACACTAAGGAAAAATAATAATATTAATATCTGTTTGGAATGTTAGCTTCTTTTGAGAACAAAGGAATTTTAAAGGTGGTGAGGTGATACAGTGCAGAGGTTAAGATGAAGGACTTCTGGAATCATATTGATTGTAGAGTTTAGTATAGTTTACTTAACTCTTTTGAATTTCAACTTCTTAATCTGTTTAAGTTATCAATAATACTTTCATTATGGGGTTGTTTTAAAGATCAAATTAAATTATCTATGTAAGCATTAACATACTGCTTTGCACATAGTAAGTGCTCAGTAAGTTATTATCAGTATAGCATACAGTTGCAGAGTATTACATACTGATAAAAACATATTTGGCAAAAAAAATGAATCTTTGCTTTTAATGTCCTACCAAAATACATCAAATGCTAGAGAAGTTATTAAAAATGGATTAGAACAGGAAATCATTTACTACAAATATGTTAAAACAAATATATGTTAGACTCCCAAGGCCCATTTGGTAATGTAAATAAAATAAATAACATTAAGATCAACCAAATGAAATAAGGGAATTTCTAAATTATTGCATAAAGAGAAAGGAATGAGAAGAAAACTCTCTGAAGTCATGGAAACATCTAAATACCTTTTTACTTCCTAATTTTCCTATCTGAAGATGTATATGCGAAGCTTTAACAACTTGAAATTTATAGCACACATACTCTATTTAAAATATTTTGGAGTGGAAGCCAGTTATAAGACACATAAAGGGTTTTTGGGTGGGCTAGTACCAAGGTTATTAAGGTCTGGGATCTAGTTTTTGGCCAGGAGAAGAACTTTGGGAGAAAATTAGGCCTTATTAACTGGACACAAAGTTTCTGTCCCTAGAGACCTGGATGATTCTTCAATGTATTTGGATCACCTGTGGGGTTGGTTTCAATTTGTATGAAGTCCCCTAATGTTAATACTGGCTTCTATGAATTTAAGATCTAGCAACTTGACCCAATTTGCAGTTAAGAACTAGTATGGGAGCCTTATTCTCACATCCCAAGTGCTGACTACAGATTGTAAACTCTGAGTTCACAGGCCATGTCTTTTCTGTTCACAACTGTATTCCCCTGTCTGCTAATGCCAAGCATAGAGCAGGCTTTGAATGAATAAATGGACTCTTTGGCCCTTTCCTTTGTTGAATTTTATGTCTAATCGAGGTACTAGACTTCAACTCAGTTGGATGCCAGTTGGCCCCTTTGCTTCTTCTGATGGGGTTTTCAGTCCATTCTGGAACTCAATCCCAGATTTCTCTCTGGATCTGGCCTTTGGCTACTTCCCTTTAAACCCTGGGCTGCTTGATATTTCCAAGAAAAATGGTTCCAATGTATAATCAAGCCATTTCCATTTGAGGTTAACAGTTCAACATAATTTTTTGATTCTCCCTCTAATTTGTTATTCAAGAAGCACTCCCCTCCACCCACCCCCTCCCTCACTACCATGGGAATGGCCTCTGCAGTTTTACAACTAAGAAACATTATAAACAAACTGCAATAGCAGCAGAGAAAATTTATATCTTCCCAGAGCAAATATTAAATCAATCTCTGTGCTTAGCTAAACCAAATAATTCCTGACTTTGCGTTTTGCTCTCACAAACATAAAACCATGAATAAAG
Organism: Neomonachus schauinslandi; assembly: GCF_002201575.2. Lineage (NCBI taxonomy): Eukaryota > Metazoa > Chordata > Mammalia > Carnivora > Phocidae > Neomonachus > Neomonachus schauinslandi. The sequence goes on along the minus strand of NC_058407.1, from coordinate 28,794,846 downwards.
ACAACTCAAGATGGTAGCAGAAGGAGCTCACCTATATTAATTTAACGTAATCCCACAGTTTGATTAATTCTGGCTTAGAGAGAAGAACCAAGTCGAATCGCTAAATTAGATGATCCTAACTCAGTAAGAATTTCCTTACAGGTCTTACTTTCTAAATATCACTATTTAATATTTTAAATATTACTATTTCTTAATTATTAGCTTCCTCTTCTTATTTGTCTACCATACATCTTCTTTAGGGAAGAATCTGTTAAAACCTTTCTCTCTCTCTTTTTTTATTGTGTTGTCTGTTTCCTAATAATTGAATTTTGAAAGTTCTCTATATATTATGGATACAAGTCTTTATCAGATATGTGATTTGAAAGTATGTTTATCCAGTCTATGGCTTGTCTTTTCAATCTCCTAAGAGATAAGTTCCTGGACCTCAGGTACTTTGGTGTCCTCTCTGCAGAGGAAAATCTCCTCTCTCCTCTGTGACTTCATAGAGCACAGGTTTACTTATTATGTTTTTTTTTTAATTTAGTAAAATCCAATTTATAATTCTTAAAAATTAATCATAATTTTCACATTGCTTCTGAGAAAATTTTTGCCTAAGAGAACTTATATAGTTTAAGATTTTACACTTAGGCTCATGATCCATTTTGTGTTAGTTTTTGCATAAATTGCAAGGTAAGGACAATGTTCTCTCTTGCACATGGATATCCATTGTTCCAGCACCATTTAAAAAAAAAAAAAAAAAGATTGCTTTTCCACTAAATTGCTTTTGGACTTTGGTCAAAAATCATTTGAGGATATATGTATAGGCCCATTTCTGGATTCTATCTATTATAATGATCTATTTGTTTACCTTTAGGCAAACCCCACATGGTCCTGATGGCTGTAGATTTATGATGACTTGAGGTCAAATAGTATAAATTTTTCTGGCCTATTACTCTTTTACAAAAGGTTTTTAAACTCCTTTTTATCTTTTTTTCATTTCTATATGAATTTTGGAATTATCTAATCATGGTAATGCTGGCCTCACAGAATGTGTTATGAAGTATTCCCTCCTTTTCAACTGCCTCTGTTCCATCTTCCAAAAATGTTTAGTAGAATTCACAAATAAAGCCATCAAGGCCATTTTGGATTTGACGGTGCTTGATCAAGGAGCACAAGAATTCATTGACTTGGTATTCTCTAAGGACAAGAGTTTGAAAACCTTGCCTAGGACCTCTGAGGATGTGGCAAAACTGTTGCTAAGGTAACCATAAGAACATGGAAAGTGATGGGCAATGCTGAGCAAAGTGGGATGGCTTGATTTTCCCTAGCAGAGATTTACGCTATGGAAGTAATAAAGCAGCTGAGGAAAGTGGACTTGCTGGAACCAGAAGACCCATCAGAGAATTGTATTTTATGGGAGGCCCCAGAATACACCATGTGCCAAGACTATTAGGAATGCACCAGTGATTATGGCACCAGCGTCACTTACGCGTTTAGTATTGGTCCTTCCCTGCAGACCAGAGCTGGGCTTGTTAATATCCTTGGGGACAATGGGACTTCAAAGAAATAGATGCCAGGTGGCAGCTTTTAACCACCAGAAGCCAGGGGACCATAATTACCATGAAGTCTAGGAAGGTCAGAGGGGCAGTGGAGGGGTGTGACCTCCAGGGAGTTATGGAGCTGGTTAATAGAACACGGTATCCCTAAGGGCAGAATAGACAGGCAGCCAAGACGATGGCTGATTAACATCTACAACCAGAAATAATCAAGAATGCAGGGATAGGAGATTGAAGGCAGTCTTCCAGACAAAAAGCCACAATTCCTTTCACAGTTGCTGAACTGATTTTAAGATCTGGAACCCACTGACTGAAAGCATAGGTATGTCTCCAGCATGAAGGATTCTGCAACACTACAGCAAGTAAATAATGTAATAATTTTCTCAGTCCTTTCCCAAAGAGACTCATGTCCACTTACTCAAGTGACAGGACACTGGAAAAATATAGCTCAAGAAGTATGAGACACAGGGTCTGAGCTGACTTTGATAGCTAGAGATCCAGAGCATTCCCATGATCCTTTTGTTGGAATGGGAGCTTATGAAAGCCAGGGAATGAATGGAGAACTGACTAAAGTCCAGCTCACAGTGGGACCATTGGGTTTGTGAATCCACACAGTCATCATTTCTCCAGATCCCAAGTATGTGGTTAAAATTGATAGAGTGGGAAGCTGGAGTAACCCCACACTGGGTCTTTGGCTGGTGGGGTAAAAGCATTCATAGTGGGGAAGCCCAACTGGAAACCACTGAAACTAACTCCATGTGGCCAAGATAGCAAATTAAAAACTACATCACACTGAGGAGTGAGGAGAGCACAGCAAAAATTAGTGCCATCAATAAAAAACTAGAAAGGTGATCACTATCATACTTCTGTTTCATTTACCAGTCTGGCCCTGGAAGAAACAAGATGGATCCCAGATAATGGCCAGGGCAAGCTCAAGCAATTAGTACCGATCACAGTTGCAGATACAGCAAATTAATAAGGTCTCAGGCCTATGGAATGGAGCCATTGACTTAGCAAATGCTAAGAGAAAGAAAAGAGGATCAGAAACAGTTTGTATTCATGCAACAGTATTCATTTACCGTTTTGAATCAGAGCTATATTAACCACGCTCCCTCCCGTGACAAAATAGAGCTTAAAGAGCTCTGGATCACTGAGCACTCCACAGATCATCACATGGATCCATTATACTGATATCATCATGCTGATTTCACAGGCAAGAGGGGTTGGCATATTAGAAATCTTGGTAAGATAACATGTACCTCAGAGAGCAGGAGATAAATTCTATGAAGATTCTTAGACCTGTCACTTCAGTATAGTTTTAGGAGTTTAATGGTCATGGCTGTGCTTGGATAGTACTTCAAAAATAAAAGAAATTGCTGCATCTTGCATCTTCTACAACAAAGAAGATAGCACAGTGCCTGCTAAGTCCCTTAGGGTTATGGTGACAACACTTTCTATATGTGAGAATTCTGTTCTGGCCCATTTCCCTGCTGATATGGAAAGTTGCTAGCTTTGTGCAGAATTCAGAGAAGGAAAGGCTTGGTAGTATGTCCAGGCTGTGCTGCCAGCAGCACACTTGGCCACACATCTAAACAGACCCTGTGGGGTCAGAGGTATCAGAGGTAGGAAAAGATGCAGTGTGAAGCTGATGATAAGCACCAGTGGGATAATCACAACCCAGGCCCCTGGGAGCCAGGAGTAAGACCACGTCATCCAAAGCAGAGGTGAATGACATACCCAAGGTGACATACCCAGTGAGTCAGGCCCTTGTATCATCCCATAAGCACAGGTAGAACCTGTGACTTGCTTCTAGCCAACAGACTATGGCAAAGCCACACCCTTGATTAGGTTATGCTATTTAGCAAAGGTGTTGAGATAGTTACCCTCTTGACTATGTTATGTTATACAATACTCTGTCTTAGCAGACTGGAGCAAGATTCTCCTGCTGGCTTTGGAGAAGTAAGCTGCCATTCTGTGAGAGGGTCTTGTGGCTGGGAACTGAGACTAACCTTTAGCTAAGAATGGTTCCGGAGGACAGCCCACAATGGACCTCAGTCTTTCAACTGCAAGGAATTGAATTATATGTGGGCAATAACGATGTCTGGACTGTGTGACCTCGGACAATTATCTAACTTTTCTAAGTCTCAACTACCTCATCTCTAAAATAATAAAACATAATAATGAAAATTGCTGATACATAATTAACAATTACTACATCAGATGTGAAAACTAAACCAACACACTTTTCTGCTTTTGTGGTAAACAATACTGGGGTAGGCAAAAACAAAAGTTACATGGGCCATGAAATAATTGTTCTTAGAAGATAAGTCAGCTAAAACAACTTATTTAACAAGACTAACTGCTTATGCATCAATACCTCTCCCAAGCCCCTGCCTCACTGTGCCCACCAAACCATAACTTCCATGTCATAAAGTACCCTATCACAATCAGTCACTGGATTTTCAAGACTCCTCATGAAATCATTGGTCCAGGGGCGCCTGGGTGGCTCAGTCATTAAGCGTCTGCCTTTGGCTCAGGTCATGATCTCAGGGTCCTGGGATCGAGCCCCGCATCGGGCTCCCCGCTCGGCGGGAAGCCTGCTTCTCCCTCTCCCACTACCCCTGCTTATGTTCCCTCTCTCGCTGTGTCTCTCTCTGTCAAATAAATAAATAAAATCTTAAAAAAAAAATCATTGGTCCAAATTCTCACACCATATATAGGTGTGTACATATACACATACACATATATATACACACGTACATGATGTTACATGTATACATTTTTTGATATAATATATATGTTTTTTTCTCCTGACTTCCCCCTTCTGAGACTCTCCTAAGAATGGTATTTCCCTTTACAGCAGTAGGTTTAATAAATTGAGTTCTGCTGATTAATCTGGCATTTGGAGGGTTCTTTTGGGGATTTGCAGATAACACAGGCCTTCTCCTAAGAATCACATATATATTAATTTTTTTAATATTCAAAATAGCCCTATGAGGTAGATAATATTATTATCCACATTTTACAAAAGCAGAAATTGAGATCTCTAGAGTTTAAATAACCCAGGAAAGTGTTTTTGTGAAGATGAAATGTAATAATGCAGGAGGAAACAGTGTAGGTGCCTGGCCCAAAGTAAGTTTTAGGAAATCTGGCTATTATTTATTTTTCTGTTACATTAATAATTGGAAGGAAAAAATAATCACCTCACCAGAGACATCTCTACCATGAATATTTTCATGCTGGGAGAATTGTATACACTTTTCAAATCTCCAAAATATTTGGTCCTGGAGATGCCAGCAGGTGGGATATTTTCAGTGTATATATATATATACACACACACATACATATATATACAAATATATATATTTATTATATATTTATATATTATATATATATACACATACATATATATACATATATATTTACTGTTATGTGAACAATAACATATATTTATTACATATGTTTGTTTTCTGGTATTTCTTTTTTTAAAATCTCTATTTTTTTATATCCTTCTAATTCTTGATCTAGAGTGGAAATAAGACATTCAGAAAAATTTTGTATTATTTCCAGACCTGAGGAGGTAAGGGTTATTAGCCATGTATCATCTGAATCAGGAATCAGGAATTTTTTCCCCGTAAAAGTCCAGGTAGTAAATATTTTGGGCTTTGCCCTCCATATGGTTCTGTCACAACTACTCAACTTTGTCATTAAGGCAAAAAAAGTGGCCACAGGTAATATAGAGATGAATGGATGTAGGCATGTTCTAATAAAACTTTACTTACAAAAACACTTGGCAGGCAGTTTTTAATCTCCAAGCTGTAGTTTGCCAATAACTCTTCCAGGTGCAACTTTGAAAGCATCCAGAATCCTGTATTTTTTTCCGCCTTGATTTCCTACTCAGGTCTAACGATCCTTAGAAGTGCTCACTCATAGATGCAGCATTGCTTCTCCATTTACAGGCCCTATCAATAACTTTTCTGGGTTTTCATGATATTTAATATCACACTCTGGTGGCTTTTATGACAAAATAAAGATATTACAAGTAAAACCTGGCTGGGAAACAACTCGGTTAGCTGGGGAACAGTGTGAGATCTGAAAGTCTGGATGGTATAACACTGGCGTCGTCTGGCCGTCCTTTAGAGAAGGCGGTCTTTGTATGAGTTTAGACAACAATTTCACTAAGGATAAGTGAACTATTTTGTCAAATTCGGCACCCAATCCAGTTTCATTATTTTAGAACATAAAACTGGTGATTAGCTTTGTTTACACTTGGCAAAGTATTGCTTCCTCTTCTGAAGGGGAAAAAAAAAAGGACAAAAAAAGCTCATAAAAATTTCAAAAAGCTTTTGACTTCAAATAGTTCTTGCAAAACTGCATTTGGATGAGTTAAGTGTGGAGGAATCAAAACCATATGGATTATACTTCTTTTAAAATAAACACTGATTTAAAAATCGAGGGAAAATTCTTGGAAAAGTAGGCTTTACCCTTCACAGACTCCAAATAGTCAAAAACAACGTTAAGAAATTTGATAAACCCAAAGCACAGCTGGGTTTACCCATTCTTAATTATAGTGTTTTCATTGTATATCATGTAAAAATAAACAGCCTCAGGAGTGGCCTACATTCAGTTATTTTAGAAGAGGGTGGGGATTTTCATATATCTCTGGAGTAACCTTTGCCCAAATCCTGGATTTGAGGTAAATCACATTATAGTATTTGAAATGTTAAAATATTAAGCACTTGTCACTTATCATATTTTATTTTCAAAAACCCAGTCTTTGCCCCCAATCAGAATTAACAAAATTTTGAGAAATACTTATTACAATTCTCATAAGGTGACTTACTCTGATGTAAATCTATACATCTAAATATTTCTTCATCAAAAAAAAAATTAAGAATCTGGTTCTCTTATATAATTAAATGACATTTCTGAATGGGAATTAATGACCACCACAAAACATTAAAACCAAGTCTTCTTGACCACAATTTTCATTCAAATGGAATCAAATCAATTAACCATTAATTCACTCTCTACCAGGTTGCAGGTTCTCTGCTAGCACTAAAGGTTCAAAAACAAGACACTGTCTTGTAGAGGAAAAAAGTGGAAAATGTGGTTAGGCAAATGATTACAGTGCAATGTATATTTGTCATAACACATGCAAACATAAATCATTATGACTCCAGAGCAGAGATGACCAGTTTCCTAGAGGAAAGAGTGAAGAGTTCTTAGATGAAGGGACATCTGAATTGGGCCCTAACAGGTCAGTATCAGTTTACCTGATGAAAAAAAAATGAAGCAGAACATTCGATGAAAAAGGGACAGTACATACAAAAATTGGGAAAACTTGGGTGAATATGGAGCACCTCTATGTGGCTGGAGTACAAGGTGTGGGTGTAGAGGGGAGGATGGCCAGAGATAAGACTAGAATGTCAGACTTAGCCTCATAGAAAAGAACTTTCTAGGTCATATTACATCTGGAGTTAATGGGTAGCTATGGATGGTATTTAAGGTTACTATCAGATGCAGTGAGAAAAACAATTCTGATAGCTGGAGGATAATTTTTAGGGGTATGAGTGTGTGTGTGTATGTGTGTGTAGGAGCAATGAGGAATGGGATGGCTCAAAAATAGGATTAGGATTCTCAAAAATTGCATGCAGGCTACTGCAATACAGTTCATTTTGACAAATGCACCTTCTACGCTGTTACTTAAAAGTAGGCTCTGTGAGGATAAGGACCACATCTGGCCTCTTTCCTGCAGTGTTCTCAGCCCCCAGGACAGTAGGTCTGGCACACAGGCAGTGAGAACTGGTCCAAGGAATAAATGACACATGGGAAGGTCATGTTGTACTGATATTAACCAATGTGATAATAAGTCATTAATGAAACTCAAGTCTAGAAGATACATAGAAAGAATGAGCCAAGAAACTAAATTTTAAATTTAAGGGCACTTTAGACTTTGCAATTCATTTATGCCAGCCTGGGAAGAGGAGGAGGTAGCCTCTCTCCTCATGGCACCAGCCCCTTCATTCTCTCCCCCACTTTATGCTTCCTCACCCAGTTTCTATTTGTTCCCCTGTGGTGCTGTATGCCACCTCCAAAACTGTCCTCCCAGTTAAAGAGATGCAACAATGACCCAGGGAAAATTAAGAAGTAACTGAAATTCTGTCTTCTGAACTCTACTCTTCCCTTTCTTCCCCCTTATCCTTGAATGACATACATGCCTCTCACACACTACTAAAAGCAGCATGAGACTTCCAGTTTCCAGTTCCACGTGTGAGGAACTTGGGAGTCACTGCTCTGTCTTAACAAGTACAAAGGTGAAAAATCTGAAAAATCAACAACCCTTCTTGGATCAGTGAGAGAAGGGAGGACACAGGGCAAACTGCTGCCCTATGATTGGAGAGTCAGACAGGTGTACACAGGGAGTGTGGCTGATCCAGCAGAAACTGCCTCAGAAGTCAGTGGCACAGTGGGAAGACCTAAATCATAACCGATGAGTTGATGGAGGCCAGTGCAGACCACTCTGAGCGTCAAAAACTCCAGCGTGACCCTATCATACAGGACCCCACAATCTTGTAACATTTACCTCCAGGAACACAACTGGATTCTCACAGTAAATATCAGAGAAAAATCCCCTCCTCCTTCTGGTAGGGGTAAAGGAAAAGGCACCATTTTGAAATATGCCAGGGCAGTCTGTTCTTAACAAAGCCTGCTATCAGGGAAAACTAAGCTGGAGCCTAACCTGCTGGGGCATCATCAGAATCTAACTGACTTGGGGAGAAATCCCCAACTCTAGTCCACTCTAGCCATCCTGCTCACCTAATTGAGGATAGAAAAAAGGAAAAAAAAAAAAACACAATTGAGAAACTCTTGTGAGGTTCATAGTCCAGAGTCACTAAAAGACAGAGACCCAATCACAGGACTATCTCTGTGACCCTCACATTTCACCATCACATTGCTAAGGGCCTATTTATAGCAGTTCTTTTACTCAGCACATCATGTCTGGCTATCTAGAAAAAGATTACAAGGCATACCAAAGTCCAAAAACACAATTTGAAGAGACAGAGCAAGAGAAGAATCAGACGTGGCAAGGTGTTGGAATTATCAGACCAGGAATTTAAAACAACCGCGATTAACATACTAAGGGCTCTAATGGGTAAACAATTAGAGAATGGATGGGGAATGTAAAAAGAGAAGGAAATCCTAAGAAAGAACCAAAAAGAAATGCTTGCGATAAAAACAACAACAACAAAAACCATCCTAACGCTATAGCTGTTTCACAGCTGAGGAAAGAATCTCTCAGCTAGAGGATATATCAATAGAACACTCAAACACTGAAAAGCAAAGAAAAAACAGACTAAAAACAAAGAAAAAACCCCCCAAAAGCAAAAAACCAAAAATCAAAAAACAGAATATCCACGAACTGTGGGGCAGCTACAAAAGGTGTAACATATGCATAAGGTAGAACCAGAAGGAAAAGAAAGCGAGGAATAGAAGAAATATTTGAAACAATAATGACTAAGAATTTCCCCAAACTTAATGTCAGATACCAAAGGACAAATCCAGGGAGCTCTGAGAACACCTAGGAGGATAAATACCAAAACAAACTATACCTTGGCATTCATTTTCAAACAACATAAAATCAAAGATAAAGAAAAAAAAAAAACTCTTGAAAGAAGCAAGGGGTGGGGAGGGCTGGTCAGGGTTGAGAACAGCTTACCTATAGAGAACACAGATAAAAATTACATCTGACTTCTTTTCAGAAATCATGGAAGCCAATTGAGAAACTCTTGTGAGGTTCATAGTGCAGTGAAATATTTAAAGAGGAAAAAACCAAAAACCACCAACCTAGAATTCTGTACCCTGCAAAATTATCATTCAAAAGCAAAGAAGAAATAAAGACTTTCCAAAGCAAACAAAAATAGAGGGAATATTTTGTCAGTAGACCTGCCTTGCAATAGATGTTATAAAATATTTTTAACAAGAAGGAAAATAATATAGGTCAGAAATTCAGATCTACATAAAGTAAGTAAAAGCATTTAAGAAAGAATAAGTGAAGGTAAAATAGATCAGTGGTTGCTAGGGGTATAGAATGGAGATGAATAGATGGAGCAAAGAGGATTTTTAGGGCAGGAAAATTTCTCTCTACAATCCCATAATGATAGAAACAAGATATTCCACATTTATTGAAACCCACAGAATGTACAACACTGAGAGTGCACCCTAATGTAAACAATGGACTTTGGGTAATTATGATGTGTCAGTGTAGGTTCATCAGTTGTAGCAAATGTCCCACTCTAGTGGGACCTGTTGATTATGTGGGAGTGTATGCATGTGTGGGTGCAGGGGGTTTAGGGGAAATCTCTGTACGTTCCTCTATTTTGCTGTGAACCTAAGACTGCTCTAAAAAAAGTGGAAAAAAGAGAAAAAGCAGCATGAAACAGAGATATGAATACAACTCCTCTTGACTTCATAGTTGTCTGAGGTTTGCTAAGCCTCAGTTTCTACATTGCTGAAATGGACATAAAAATAAAGGCTAACATGAATATATTTATTTTCATAACCCCTCAATAAGTGTTAATTCTTATCTTTTCCCCTTCTATCCCATCCCACAGCATGCTATATGCCAGTTCATGTCTTCCTTTTAACATAGAAGTGATGTATTTCAGTTATAGGCATTTAAATGGAAACTTACACTCAATTGTTCAGTTAGAAGACTTCGTGTCTAATTGTGATATAAATGTATTTTCTTTCTATTGAAAAATAATTATACCAAAGATCACCCATTTCTCCCTCAAGTAAATAAAAATTTTCAGGGAGATTCCAACCTAAATCCTTACTTTGGAAAAAGAAACTCTTTTGTAAGGCACAGACTAGCTGAAGTACATAAATGAAGACTGACTCACAGACCTCCAACTACAGGCAGCACCACCGGCCAGGGACCCAGAGACCCATCCCTCCCACAGGCCCCACCCAGTCAACTACTGAGCATGGTGGGAAGACTAAGACGAAGAACTCCTCCATAGTTGGCTTTCACTTAAGAATTCCTGTCGCCTTGCTTACATTCCTTAGACTGTAACACAGTGTTAGGATGCTTCTGCTCAATCTCCCCTCCCTCTCTCCTTCAGTAGGGGTTGGATCAGAATCATGTTCAGATGGTTCTCCCAGTCTCTTCTAGATCCCTCTCCATTTTTTCCCCCACAAAGTGTGTTCCCTGATAAAATTCTTGCAAATTTAATTATATCTTGGTATTTGTTTCCTAGGGGACTGGAATAACACACTAACCAATAAGAAATTTATTTCACCCCAGTGATGGTTATTAATGTCTCCACCTTCAAAAATCAAACTTGCTCACAATCTTTAAATGACAGCCTGCATTGTCAAAATGAAACAAACAAAGCATGAGCTAGCATGCTTACTACAATGACACACAGGGTTAAGTTCAGACTTCAAGTCCATTCCATATGCGGTCTTCTATCTATCCCCCACCCACACACCTCATACTCCAAAGGGACTTGAATTTTGACGCTCTCTCATTCATAACATGCAAATGTTAGGTGTCTTTCCCAATGTTGCCTCTTGTATTTAAACTGATCCTAACTCCAACCCCACCCCTCAAGGCCCATATGAATAGTTTCCTTACCACCAATGCCTCCCAGTAATCTCCTGAGCAGGAGTCCCTCCAAAACAATTGCTTCGTCTACCTGTGTGCACACGGCTGAGTGATAGAGCTAACTGTACATCTGATCACATTGTTTGTGATTCCTTTTTGTGTTCTCCACAGTGCTTAATTAAGAGCCTGATACACTATAGATGCTGTTTCCTAAAAAGACAAATCAGTCAACATTATATAAAAGAAATAGAATGGATTTTGGAAATGGGACATTTGGGTTTAAATCTCAGATCCCTCACTTACTAGTTATGTGACTTGAGGTAAATCACTTAATTTCTCTGAGGTTTGTGAAATGGGGATCATAGACCTCACATTACAGAGGCTTTATGAGGATTGAATGAGATAATCTATTTATTTTCATTCATCCAACTAACTGAGATCTTGCTATGAGCCAGTCTTGAGGATACATCAATGGATGAGAGAGTTAGGGTGCCTAACCTCAGAAAATTTTACTTTAGTTGTGTCAAAAGACAGTAAAAAAATTGAACAAATTAAAATATTAATCTCATTTACCAGAAACCTTCACAGCAACACCAAGGTGAATGTTTAATTGAATAATTGGGTACTATTGGCTATCCAAGTTGACACATAAAATTGATTATCACATGCTCTAAAATGTTAATTCCTTTGCCATAAATGGCTTAACTTGAAGCATACTTTGGAGAACCTGGCTGTATAATTAGCTTTCCAATGAAAATCATTCTCCCAGCGCTATTTAGAACATCTCTCACAGCAAAATCACAGTGAATAAGGATTTTAAAAAGAAAGATGTTTAATTTTCCTAAAACAAAACAACACATTAGTCAATCTTTCCTGTTGTATGATTCTATACCAAAGAGCTGACCAGGCTAAACTCTAAGCCATTCATTATTCTTAAGTATATAAAAAAAAATAGTAGAAAAGATTTTAATGCTCTACAACAGCCAGCAGCCAGCACAAATATCAAATATTTTTAAATGATTAATAAGAAAAAACTATATTTTCTTTTTTGTAGTACCTCATATTTTTTATTCCAGATAAATATGTTTTTAATATTCATTTAACATTGATTAAATACCCATGCTTTCCATATTAAAACAAAATTGAAAGCATATTTATTTTGCCAGTAAATATTAAGCAACACGTGAGTTGAAAAACCCAAGTTAAAATCAGTATAGAAAGTTTGTTAAATAAGTCACATGTAAAATGAACTCAAAAAGATGTACCCTTACTCCCTTTCATTATCAAACATGAATGCTCTTACGTTTTTTTGTTTGTTTTCCTTCACAAAAACAATTTAAAAAAAAATTAGTGGATGCTTGTTTCCTTTTTGTCCCCCTTGCTTCTTAAACTCCAAATAGTATAGTCTAAGCTCTCGGTTTCATAAATGTGGATGGACCTTCGTACCTCTTCCCACCTTTTCCTGTGGGAGACAGGGAGTGTGACTTCTGGAACTGTTCCATAAAGAACGCAGATAACATATTGATCAAAGAAGGCTGAATTAAAAAAAAAAAGGCAGAAAAGCCCCTGGACTCACTGCAATTTATTATTGATTAGCCCACTCTGTCACATCAACTGGAAATTAGAATTTGAAGTCATTCTTTCAGGTGTGAGGGAGCTCAATTTGATCCAATTAAAACATTTTTAAGTGCAGATCTAGCTCCTAGTCTGACCACAGTATTCCGCATCCTAATGCAGAGTACTTCTAGTCATCTTGAACATATCAGCTATAAACCATAATTGGTACCCCAAGATCCAGTTTTTCCCTCTGACCACAGAATAAAAGGTTGGAATATTTCTGTAATTCAGGAGTCTGCTCTCCTCCAAGGTGATTTTGCTTTCTCAATACCATTTCCACCCCTGCTCTCGCCCTCAAAATTACTTTTAAAACTAAAAGCAATCCCATTCACCGCTAGGAGAAAAATATCTATCAAGTTAAGGAATATAGTGCTGAAATTTTAAGATTATTCTAACTTACTGATGAATAGTTCAGTAAAGATGAAAAATCTGAATTAATATTTTATTGAATAATAAAATGTATGCTGAATTCCAAAGATGAGACTGGAAAAATTGGACAAGAATAGAAGAGGAAACTGAGCAAAGGGAGGATACTTGAATTACTGAGGTCCCTCTGCTAGGCATGGCAACTTATTACTCTCCCAGGCTCCCAGGGCTTGTATCACCAGGCTTGCATGTTTGGTAAATGTCATACATTTTAACTTCTCCCATATGATACATGATGTGCAAGAGCATATTAAAAGTCTTTACAGTCAGGAATCTTGAGCTTGTGTTGCTTAAACTGATTTGATTCTTTCTTTTCCTTCCTTCCTTCCTTCCTTCCTTCCTTCCTTCCTTCCTTCCTTCCTTCCTTCCTTCCTTCCTTCCTTCCTTCCTTCCTTCCTTCTTTTTTTGCCAATTAATATCCCGAGGTGCTAGTGCTTTCTAGAATACATTTTAAGAAATATTATGCTAGAGGGGCGCCTGGGTGGTTCCATCGGTTGAGCATCCGAATCTTGATTTTGACTCAAGTCATGATCTCAGGGTCATGGGATCAAGCCCTACGTTGGGCTCCAAGCTCAGCTCGCAATCTGCTTACGATTCTTTCTCTCCCACTCCCTCGGCCCCTTACCCCGCTCCCGCTCTCTAAATAAATAAATAAGATCTTTTTACAGAAGGAAATATTATGCTAGATCTTGCAGCTGGCATAAAGGATAGTCAAAGGTGGGGGCTCAGAACCAAGGAAATGTTGTCCCTGGGATTCAACAGGGAAAGAAAGATCTACAGAGAGGAAAAAAAGACAGTGTGAAATATAACACCAGAAGATCAAGAACTGTAGGACTAAGAAAAAGAGCATTAGTTTTTGATTGGGATGGGGACACCAATAACTAATGGTATAGAGTTGTGGGCAAAACTAGATCTCAGGGATGTAAGTAATGAAAATGTATTGAGAGCAATTTGGCTCCATTCATTTGGCTGTGCAAGAAAAGAGAGGATTAGTTAAGAAAGACTATTGTTAAGATTGGATTGGAAGATTCATTATCATTAAGATGTCAGTTCTCTCCAAGTTGATCTATGGATTCAATGCAATCCCTACCAAATCCCAGCAGGCACTTTTGCAGAAATTGGCACACTGATTTTAAAATTCATATGGAAATACGAATTACCCAGGAGAGTAAAAAAATTTTTTAAAAATAACAAAGTTGGAGGAAAATCACTACCAGGTTTCTAGACTTTAATATAGCTATTATAATATACATAATGTAATATCAATAAATATGCTACAGTAAGCAAGATAGTGCATTTTGGAGTCATAGTAGACAAATATGTCAATATTCCAGAGATTGAAGAGAATTTGAATCTTTATATTGAGAAATCTCCCTGAATATCCAGTACCAATGTGTATTTATGTAAAAATTGTGAAATTTTAGAATATCCCAACCCTATTTCCTAATAGCTGACCTCAATATCCAGATCCTCATTTCTTTTTGCTGATGACTTATGGGAGTTTAATATTCCCTTTTTTTTTTTCCTATAGATCCCATCAGGAGATAAGAATATTTAAAATCAGAACATACTACATCAAAAAACTAATGGTGTACTGTATGGTGACTAACATAACATAATTTAAAAAGAATAAAATAAAGTAAAATCAGAACACAAGTATAAAAAAAGTATGAAAATTCTTTTTCTTTCAGGACTACAGAAAAAAAAAATACAGGATTGACGACCTATAGAGAAATGGAGATGTGCTAAGTTCTCCCTCTCTCCCCCAACTAAAAGGGACTTTTGATAGAGAATTTCATGCTGGGTGATATCAATTTCAGTAAAAGAGTAGAAGGCCCCTATAGTTGCAAGAGAGAATGTTAAAATAGAAATCTGGAGAGGAGATGTCCTAGTATGACCATCATGTGGATAGAGACAAGTCAATTATTCCAAGTACAAATATCTGGGACTAGCCATAAAGTGTTTCTGTGATGCCCAATTTTGCTTAGCTGTTTTGGGATTGAACTTAGAGCAATATTGCTTATCACCCTGTGAGGAGATGCAACCCACTCGATGGTTTGCTTTTTCAGGTCCTGGGCACCCCGAGCTCTGCTTGGGCATTCTGGCAGAGAGCAGAGAAACGGGGCAGGAAACCATGGCAGCTCAGGGCAGTCCTGCATCCCGCTCTCAGGAGAGCAGGAAATTGCCCAAACATCTGGAGTTCCAAGTACCAGCTCAGTGTGTACTGCAAGAGATTCAGGCTCAGCTCTGCTTTGAAATCAGGGCCTGGGTGGCTTGTCATTGCTTTTTCAGGTGACATATGTTCAAGAATTGTGTGCAATATTGAAGAAAATCAACAGTGTGTTTGGAATTTTCATAATTCTTGATTGCTGGCATTTCCAAGAACTTCCATCCCTCTTTATTACCACTCTTCATCTCGTATCAGAAGAGATTTCAAAACTCAACGGTTGAGAAAGATCTGAAAATCTTCTCATTAAGACAAATGATGGGGGAGCCTGGGTGGCTCAGTGGGTTAAGCATCTGCCTTCGGCTCAGGTCATGATCTCAGGGTCCTGGGGTGGAGCCCCATGTCAGCTCACTGCTCAGTGGGGAGCCTGCTTCTCCCTATCCTTCTGACCCTCCCCTCTGCTCATGCTCTCTCTCTCTTTTCCCAAGTAAATAAATTAAAAAAAAAAAAGATGATGTTATTCTCACAGATAGTTCATGGCACTCTGCCTCCTCATAGCATAAATTGTGTTTCAAAAAGAAAAATCTTTATTTGTTCAATTAAAACTCCATGGGCACCTGGATGGCTCAGTGAGTTAAGCGTTGTACTCTTCATTTTGGCTTAGGTCAGGATGTCAGCCTTGTGAGTTTGAGCCCCACATGCTGGGCGTGGAGCCTGCTTCAGATTCTCTCTCCCTCTCCCCTCTGCCTGAGTGCCTCATTATCAGAGAGGAGTTCTCTTATTAAACATTATGTCATGAACTGAACACTCCTCAAAAGAAATATGTTAACAAATCCATGAAACATTCATTTATTTTTATCCAATCAAGGTAATTTATAGAGTACCAAAAGCATGCTTGGCAATATAAGATGTTCTGGAGAAGTCACAAAAAAATTAAGAAGAGATAGAAATAGCACAGAATACTTAAAATAGCATTGACAAAGGAGTACTCAAATGGAAGAAAGTGTTGTAAGAGCACAAAAGGAGATCCTTGGAAAAGCTTCCCTGAGAAGATGCCATTTGAACTGCTTCCTGGGGATAAATAGGAGTTTGCCCGAGGAGTGGAATGTACCACAAACAGAAAGACAAGTTATGTATGAAGGTATAAGATGAAGGCTGTGGTGTTTTTAAAATAGCACGGCATGTACTGAAATTGAAACATAGGTGTATGGGGCATGGGGGAACGAAGGGACACGAAGGCAGAGAAGTAGATTCAGGATAAGTGTCAAAAATAAAAATAAGTTTTGGTGGGCGCCTGGGTGGCTCAGTTGGTTAAGCGACTGCCTTCGGCTCAGGTCATGATCCTGGAGTCCCGGGATTGAGTCCCACGTCGGGCTCCCTGCTTGGCGGGGAGTCTGCTTCTCCCTCTGACCCTCCTCCCTCTCATGCTCTCTCTCTCTCATTCTCTCTCTCAAATAAATAAATAAAATCTTAAAAAAAAAATAAGTTTTGGTGCTTTGTTTTTTTGTTTGTTTGCTTGTTTTATATAGATTGAAGGTAAAAGGTTGCCGAAGGAGGTTTCTAAAGAAAGAGCTAACGTGACTAACCAGGTTAATAGATTGGAAATATTACCATGGTTGGGTGAGGGAGATGGCCTGGAAAGGGTAGTAAACAGTGGAGGCAAACAAAAATGTAAATCTCCAAATTAATAATTTTTCTCTTGTAAATATTTGTAATTCCTGGAAGACACAAGTTTTGATGTTCAGAGGAAATTCAGAGGCATTCTTAAGATCCAGAGCTGACAATAAATGCTTCTGGAATATCGACTCTTGAAAGGAACATGCCTGGCAGCGATGGGGTTTGAGGAGATCTGGTAGCCCAGAACTGAGGAGAGGGGCATCTATCTCTCTGGAGTCATTGGAAGTGCAAGGCAAGATAATTGTTTTCATAAATAAATGGTGAAAATTTTGGAGGCCTAATCTGTTTTGTGTTAGACCTAGAGAGACTTACTCTCTGAGATGTGTTCCAAGAATTACTTTTTCTTTCTTTTTTTTTTTTTTAAGATTTTATTAATTCATTTGAGATACAGAGAGAGAGAGAGCATGAGCAGGGGGAGAGGCAGAGGGAGAGGGAGAAGCAGGCTCCCCGCTGAGCACAGAGCCCGATGCGGGGCTTGATCCCAGGACCCTGGGATTGAGACCTGAGCCGAAGGCAGACGCTCAACTGACTGAGCCACCCAAGTGCCCCAAGAATTACTTTTTCTTGATGGAACTGCATCATCATATTATGAACACTTTGGCATATCGCAGGACTGATACTATTTGGACAAATACCTTCAAAGGCTAATGAGGAATGAGTGCTGTTGTTTTATGGTGATTTGGGTTAGGAAAAAGGTCACAAGACTCTTTAGGGGGAAAAAAATTAGATTTCAGTTGATGAGGTTTATAATTGAAATTTGCAAAACTCCCTGCTAGAAGAACCCTGTATCCTGAACCGCCAACACACTCCCAAAATGGTCACTCGAGAGGTATGAGAAACACTTCTAATGCATCTCATGTTGGCCCTTTAAACTCCTAAACTGAAGTGACCATGTGACTGACCTATAACTGAGAGCACAGAACTTAGACATTTAAATCCTCGGGGCCAAAGCCTTGTGAAATGGTTGATCTTGTTCAGTGTATCCTTCTACTCAAAATAAAACCAAATTGCAACCTGTGAGAAGACCTCCTTCTTCTGTTTTTCAATCGACTTTCAAGTGATGGTTCACTGAACACTCCCTAAGGGTTGTTATTTTGGTTCTACTTCTTGATGGTAATGTTTGACTTAAATAATTCAATTTAAAAATTAATATGCACTATGTGTTAGAGACCATGCTGAACACAAACTCAAGGGTGACAAGATCTGCCAAGAAACCATCTGTAAAATGCTGGTGGGGATGGGGGCCGGTCACCACCTCGAAGAGGTAGGAGGCTAGAGAGGTCCCTAATTCTTTCATGGCAATTCTGAAATGCAGAAAGCACTGAACACAGATTTGTCGGGAAGATTTGCCTTGCGGTGATGGAAATGGGGCTATTTATGATCTTTATCCTATGTAATGGAAATATGTATACATTTTGCTGTATAGGTATTAGCATATTTAATTACTGGGTGCTGAGCCAGACACACACTCCTAGCAATGTTATATGATACATGGAATATGTCTTGTATTACCTTTTCTAACATCTGAAAAATTCCAAATTCTGAAACACATCTGACTTTGAAAATTTTATACAAGGGATTACGGATCTCTATTTCCCTCTTACAATGTTAAACCTTCTGATAGGTGAAATCAGCTGTGTAAATAAAACTATTAGCATTTCCCTCAAATATTTTATTTTATAGACTACATTCAAAAGTAAAGCCTCCTCAGACCTCCTACACAGTTTACTTGGTATGCTTTAAAAACAAAAAGCCGCATGATATGTAAAAAATAAGTTTTTCTATGCTTTCTAGTGTTATTTTTTCTATAGTGCGAGTTGT
Source organism: Neomonachus schauinslandi (assembly GCF_002201575.2). NCBI lineage: Eukaryota > Metazoa > Chordata > Mammalia > Carnivora > Phocidae > Neomonachus > Neomonachus schauinslandi. Next base: position 28,775,990 of record NC_058407.1, on the reverse strand, counting down.
ATTTTTTATTCCAGTCCTTCTTCCCCTTTGTTACTTGTGTTTGTATTATTTAGATTGTGTGGAGGATTTTCACAGAACTCCAGCTAGCTGGAGAGCCCACATTGAAAACCATGATTTGAGAGGACTGTTTTGGGTGGTAATATTAAGTAGCACAAAAGCAAGACAAAATGCTGCCCCGCGCCTTTGTATATGGCACAGAACCAAGACCTTTCTTCATTCTTAACCGGGACCCAAGTTAAATTGATTCCTTATGTGCCTGGTGTTTTTCAGCTTTTCAGTTCATCTTGTGCAGTCACAGAAATGAATCATAAAAGTTGAACGAAGGCTAACAAGAGAAAACATAACAGGATTCAAAAGGAGATAATTAAATCCCTCAACTGCTGTAAGGACAACATTAAAAAATATGAAGAAATTGGTATACCTTTTATATTTTAGCATGCCTCTTTATTATCTGCACAAATGCAGCTTCTTAGCCAGATCTTGCTTCATCAAGTAGCAAAAGTAGAGGCTCGGTTCAAGGGTTTATTCATAGTTTTGAATTCAAGCCACAAGAAGAATAAAACAAACAAAGAAACAAACTTACAGGAAAATCTGTTAGCCATTGAATCTAAGTTTATGATTTTCAACACTGGACCTCCCTTAAAATAACCTATTTGTATGTGTAGGAGTATTGATGATAACATCCCTAATTGAGCATTCTCTCCCACTAATATATATATATATATATATATATATATAAAATAAAAGATTGACATTGGGTCCCATTGCCAAGGATTAAATATTAAACACGAATCCTACCCTCACCACATGTTTTATGGGCTATTTACCTCCAACTTTAACCATATTCTTTGTTTCATACAAACTGTTCCATACAGTATTTTTACCTTCGGTATAGCCCATCATGAGCCATTGGTTTGGGAATTATCCATAATATTCTCCATAACTCTAGAATCAAAATACATTTGATATATGTCAAATATATATTCTTTAGAGTATGTATTGGCTATGGATTGCTTACAGAAGTGTGTGTGTGTGTGTGTGTGTGTGAGAGAGAGAGAGAGAGAGAGAGAGAGAGTTTGTATGTATTTGACTTCTTTGATGCTTGCCAACTATCTGATGTGAAGATCTATAAATAAGGCAGAAGTTGGAAAGGATTACAGTTCTTAAATAAAGGGGGTTAGTTGTAGACATGATGTTTTGAGAGGTGATTTTTAAAAACTTTTCTATGAAACTTAAGTCTTTAAGGTGTCTTGAGAGGTCCACTGATATTTGATTCCAATTTAATATTTTAACTGTAATAAATTGTTAAGATACACATTCAAATGTGTTATATACTAAATTTTAACACAATTTAGACCACCGGCATATTAACTTTTCTTGCCAGGTTAATTCATTTGGGGCCAGGCCTTAATATAAAAATCTTCATTACCATCTCTGGGACTATATTTGAACTTGCAAACATGTGTCCTTGATTAAGATGGTTATAGCTTTGTGCTGTTTTTTTTTTCTTTTTTTTACAACTCACATCTGTACATGCCAATGCGCATGCGCACATGCACACACACATACACACACATACAAGGTTGTATCCTCCTGTTTGTAAGAGTCAACAAGTTCTATTTTCTAAACAACCCAGGAAATTACAAAAATAAATCGAATGCCAAGGCTGATTTGACTTCAGCAGTCACCTAAATTACTGTCTGAAAGTTTTGTGTTTGTCAAACAGGATTTTCACTTCTTTTCATGTTGTGCATTTCCATGCTATTTGAATGTTTACAATGTATACTCATTGTTACTGTCAAAAAGGAAAGAAAAACAGATGAAGAAACATTACGGGGATAAAAGGCAATTTTAATCTCTTTTGCATTAGATTTATTTTTAAAAAGAATATGTCACTGCTAAAATATTGGAGCAACACCACTTTCGTTGAACTGATTTTAAAAACTGTACTCATAGTCATGCTAATTGGTAACCAATAAGTACTCAGGCAACGGATTCAAATCGTTCCATCTCTTTACCTAGTTTTGTGTGCCTGAGTAAGGAACTGAAGACTATTTCTAACCTACTTCTCAATAGTAGAGCAAAGTTAGTCACCTCTGTTGTTGTAGGGTTCCCTTAAAACATTAAACACTGTTTCTGGCTCTCAATAAGTGTTCAATACCTGGTATTTCATCATCAAATATTTTGAAAGAATAGTGTTATAGTTTTATAGTTGTTATAGTGTTATAGCTGTTTTAAAAACTAATCAATTTACAATGTATAAAGTGTGGTTGCTTGATGTTGTAATGTGGGGGAAAACCCACAACACTCTATTACTTAGGTTTTCCATAGCATTTATTCAGACATAAACTGGTTAAGAGCTGGGTTCTACTGAAAATATGCTAAGATCAATTATATTTCACATTTTCTCAACTTCTCTAAATTGAATTTCCCAGTTTGTGGATGGCATTAAGCTTTCTCTAAGTGAAATGCCAGGCTGGGGGAGGGGGATGCACAGTGTTATTGTGAGTGGGTGGAAAAGTACTTGGATGAGTTCCAGGGGAAAAGGTAACCAGTTGAAAGGGGAAGGAAAAAAGCACTACAGGATGCCCATGAATTGATTCTTCTGAGCAACCCCTCACAAAGCAGGTGTGGAAAGGGTAGCCATTATGGAAGATCTCCCAGTGAAATGAGCTCTTAGCGCTGCTGACAATAAAATGATGGGCGTCAACAAGTTCTTGGAAACCAACCAGGTGATTTACTTTTACCGGTATTCAAAACCATGGTGCATCTGCATCTACAGCACAATTTGCAAAACTGACCACGATGATAAGGAAAAACAAACAAGCAAATACATCCAAGGAATTGACAACTGAAGTAATCATGTGCTTATGGGGATTTTTATTTGAAAAAATTGAAAATTCTCTTCCATTTGAAATGGCATATATATATATATGCTTACAGTATTCCCAAGAGTTGTCTGGAGGCAGATCATGATATGAACAGAATTTGTTTCATCTTGCCCTTCAGATATCACTTAGCGGTGGCCTGCCACAAGGCAGAACAAGTTAAATTTGCCTGGTGTATGACCATTCAGAAAGCGATTGTATAGCTGTTATTTCGTTTAGTCCTCGAACGAGTTCATAGAAGCTCCTGCACAGTGAAAGGGAAGACTGGCTGGCAGGGAGTTATACTAGGGGTTTCTGCAGCTTCTACTCAGCCATTTGTATTATTGAGCACGGTCAATAAGGATAGTATTCTTTGGAAAGATAGAGAACTTTCAGATAAGAAAATACTTTTTATACATAGATCTATGAATTCTCAAAATCAATTCATTTTGATATTTTGTTTTTGGTGGTACAGGGTGATGGGATCTGAATTAAGACTAAAAGCAATTAACCTTGAGGTTATTGTGATGCAAATCAGAACTATACAAGAATGGCCAAGTGGCCCAAATTTCTTGTTTATTTGGATTTAAATAATCTCTGAACATTCTTTTTATACCAGATTTGTATAGTACAGGTGGAACTAACTGGTTGGATTAAAAGCCTTTGACTTTTATTCAAGACTGTCATACTGTGAAGACAAATGATGCATATTCTCTGGCATAAAATACTCCAGAGATACTTTATTAGGACACAGGAATGCCTGGAGTATTAACTTTCATGAACCCCCTTTCAATGTCTCCTCAATTGTCAGAATCATACCAGAATTATGCCAGAAACTCTTTGTTGTCCACTGGCTGATGCAGCTATTGCAACACACCTGAATATTGGATGGTGGTTAAAAAATGCCAGTGAGCACACAAACACACAAACACACCAAAGAGAGCAACAACAGAATCCAGTGTAAGACTGTCAAATGCAACGTTTTTATCAAAAAAATTTATCCCCTTTTTTTGTCTCTTTTTTTCCTTAATTCATTTTTAGCTATGATTATCATGCCTGTTTTCAAAAATGTGGACCCAATTTTCCACATTAGAAGTTTAACATGTTCCATTTACCATGCAAAGCCTTTCAGATCCCCAATAAAACTTAAGAAATATATTTCAGAGGCGCCTGGGTGGCTCCATTGTTTAAGTGTCAGACTTGATTTAGGCTCAGGTCATGATCTCAGTCATGAGATTGGCCCTGCCATCAGATTCTGCACTCAACACAGAGTCAGCTTCTTCCTCTCCCTCTGCTCCCCCACCTCTGACCTCCCCCTCCCTTGTTCCTACTCTCTCTCTTAAATAAATACATAAAAATAAAATCTTTAAAAAGAAATACATTTCAAACAAAAGAATGAAGGATTTATTATAAAGGTTAGAAAAAAGGAGGCTCTGAACATAGGCAACTGAAATGATATATTCTATATTGGGGATTTTTGAAATGTTGAATTTGATATTTTGATGATGAAGTGGTCTGTGGAATCAGTTAGTTCTTAATGTTTCCTGCTCCTGTTAAGCATATAAAGACCAAGTCTGTTAATGGAAACCAAAACTAGTTCTGTGGTGCTGTGGGTATTTAATTCTTTTCATTTGAAGTCAGGAATAGTGGTAAATAATGCACACACAATTTTGAACAACGCACAATTTAATTAGAAAAAAATGAATTCTGTGTCATTCTCTAAATGAGGAATACTCTACGTAATGTACATAATATACATTATTAATTGCCTATTTGGGGATAAAATTAATTCCACTTGAAAAGTTATTTTTTTTCCCTCAAGTCAGCAGAAAGTATAATTACACACATTTTAAATAAAGGCATATATTTTTTATTCATGCCCAGAGTGTGTTAGAAATTATGAAATACTAATGTACAAATAAGATGGATAACAGCATGGCAAAATAGATAAAAGTATTGAAAATGTCCTGCTTGAATAAGCAAGCATTCATGAAAAGTATGAATGCAGAAGTTCTGCATAGACAGAGGAAAAATCATAGAGAAAGCTGGAGTGGAAGAGCTCATAGGTGTAAATAACATGGCTAATGAGGTAAAAAGACCACTGCTGGCTTGGGATGGAAACAGAAGACATTTTGGGGGGGCGGGGGATGTGAATGAGAACTTTCACAGAACCCACTTGCCTAGTTCCCATTTTCTGAGCACGCCTTATGTTTTCCCGCCTCTGCACCTTTGCTGGACACGATCCAGTAGACTTGGATGCTTGCCTTTTATCTCCTAGAGATTTCTCATGTGGAAATTTTATGCAGTTCTTAAAATCAAACTTAATGCCATCTTATCCATAAAGATTTTCCAATCCCTCAAGCTACGATCTCTACCATCTCAAAACTCTTATAACACTTTCTACAACACCAAACGTTAATTAGTCATTACTTAATACTAAGCAACATCTCTATGTATATACATTAGCTCACTAATTTTTGCCAAAAGCCTTATAAATCCATTATTCTCTTTTTAAAGATAGGAGGCTATGGCTAGCAAAGTTAATAACTTGTTAAAGGTCACATGGCTACAAAGTGGAAGATTTAGATTCAAACCAAGGTTAATTTTATTCTATTTTTATTGAATCCTCTTTTTAAAAAATTTTCTGTGAATTTTGTGTTTCTCTACTAAGTAAAACACTCTGAATCTGGGTGCAACCTGTTGGTCTAAGTCACCCAGGGTGATCTCCAACCTAGGTCTCAGATAATGTCTGGCTTCCCTGGCCAGTGATGATTTCTGGGTTGAGCACTGTGACCGAAGAGGGCCTAACCAAAATGAAACCCAAACCTTTGTAATGCTGGTTGGAAAAGGAGAAGTTCTCTTCTTTTGACGGATGATTTCTGGATCAGAGACCCAGAATGACTGTCAGTTTACTACCATGGAGAAAGATAATCTGAGGTCAAGGCCAGCAAATGAAGTAGGGTGGTGACTCAGGGAAGTGGAGCTGGGCCCTTATCAAATGGCATCTGAACTTTATTCTAAGTGGCAGGTTGCATTATTATTCCAGAATATTCACTGCCCATCCCTCTAAGAATTATATTTACCCACCCCATCGACATCAGTCTTTGCCATGCAACCTGCTTTGTGAGTTGAAAAAATGCATGTGATTTCTGAGAAGACGCTTTAAACGTCAGCATATAGTTGTGCAATTACCCTTGTATTATTCGCAGAGAGCTCCTAGGTGGCAGCTGTGCCTTCAGCCTGCACACCAGGATAAAGTAGACACTTGAAGTAGAGAAGTAGCCCGCTGCAAAGAAACCTTTGTTGTACGCTACAGCATTTTGGAATTCTTTCTACAGCACAGCCTAGTGAAAAGCGATTACTACTATTTATCACCTCTGATCTTTGCCATTAAATTAGCATGTCCTTCGTTGTTGAAGCCAGCATGAATTTTCTGTTATTTTCTACTGAAGGAATCTTAACTGGCCAACACATTGTAGTCAATGGAAATATCAGGAAAGCTTTTCACATAAAAACGTCCCAAATATACCTCATGATGTAATCTTGCATCTGTAGTGTCCGATGCTTATTTGGGCGGGTGGGGGGGGTAGTGTCTGCAGGATGGAGGTCACCATCTCTGGATATGCATATGAAATGGAAAGGGGCTTTCTTAATGAAATCATGTAGAATAAATTTAATACAATGCAAAGAAATTTACCATTTGTATTGTCGAGAATTTTTTTCTCCATGCAAAATATGTTTTCCCTTATTAACAAATAAAATCAAAAGCTGAAGCACGTAAGTGAATCTCTTTGATGCTTATTTCAAAGCATTTCAGAAGAATTAATTAGAGCAGTACTCTAAGAAATATTTAAGTGCTATTATTTCTCTTCCATACATGGGGAGGTGGAAACCCTGCAAGTTTAAATCTCTTTCCCAGAGACCACACAGCACGTCACTGGCAGAGCTCAGCGTTCTGAACCTTGTTGACCTCCTCAATCTCAGTGTGGTCTGCAACCTTTTTATATCAGAACATTCATAGGAAGAGAAGAGTTTTTACAAAACACTCCCCTGGCAGTACACTGCAGAACTGCTTTTAGTGTTTATTGCCATTTATAGCTTGTTTTGAGTCCACCCTTAGGATCAGCAAGATATTTGAATTAAGTTGCTATAAATCCTGAAAACTGGCCAGAGTGTGTTCTAAATGTCTCTTAGGCATCAAACATGAACAGGAAAATGCATTGTTCAAGTATTCTTTGAATATATCCTCCTCCCTCTCTCGAATGTAGTTGAATTGCCTGAATAAAGCTGGGGAACATGAAAGTTGGACCCACAAAAAGACCTACTGAGAAACAACCATTTTTCCCCCAAAAGAATGCACTACCTGTACCAAAATAATAATAACAATAATTACTATTATAATTATTATTGCCATACCTGGACAACATTACCTAAATTTTAGCAATTTTAATGACCATATCAGGTACATTACCCAATTGTTCTAATAGACTATATAAACAGTAGAGATTTGGTTATCAAGAAAGAAAAAAAAAACAGATTCAATAGAAAATGATGATTCACCAGCCATTTACCAAGATATATCCCAAGTGTCAGAGTTATATCGAAAATTTAGAACCTTTCACAGTGAGCTTTGCGTTCACCTTGCAAATATATAATTTCTTCTGGGTTATACAGCAAAAGATGACAATATGAATCTAAAAATATACACTATTTTACTTTGGCAACTTTACCCAAGACTATGGATATTCTATGTTAAGGTAGTATAGTTAATGCTTAAATTGTCATAATTGTACATATTTAAGTCAAACAACTATTGGCTACAATATTCTAAAATTTGAGATTTCTATCTTAAAAGAAAAAAAACATTTTTAGTGTTTTTTACAAGTTTAATCTTTTTAAAGATTTATTTATTTGAGAGAGAGAGAGAGTAAGTGGGGGGAGGCAGTGGGAGAGGGAGAGGGAGAGAAATCCTCAAGCAGATGTCCCACTCAGTGCATGGCCCACTTGGGGGCAGGGGGCTCAATCCCAGGACCCTGAGATCATGACCCAGGACCCTGAGATCATGACCTGAGCCAAAATCAAGAGTTGGATGCCCAACCAACTGAGTCACCCAGTAACTCTGAGTGTAATTTTTTAAAAAATTATCTAAAAGATACCAAAATTGTGTTACTGAGCCTACATTTAACATGCTCCGCCCCCCAAAAAAGATCTAATTCTACTTAATTAATTTAAAAAAATAGAACTGTTTTTGGGTCCTTAGATCTTGCTAAGGGAAACTACACTCATTCTCAACTCTTAATAATTCCATGGACTACATCATACAACATTATTTGTGTTTTGATGTATTTTTCCCATTGTGCTAATTTTATGATAGCCCAAGTAAATTTTGCCAACATCATTATAGGAGCCACAGAGGTCTGCTAGATATGTAAAATCAGAGAACCTACGTATATGTACACAAAAACGGAAGCCCAAACTTTCAAAACGTATTACCTATGAGTCTGTAAAAATAGTATAAATATCAACCCAAAAACTCAAATATCATTAATCTTTTTTAATGCCAACCTCTGATAAGCAAAGCCAAAATAGTTGACATAAATAACTGCATTTGCTATGTTATTAAATGTCAAATTTTATGATCCATATTTTAAAAATCAATTGCTATCCCTTTGTCCACTCACATGTGCAAACATTTTACACCATAAAAAATTCTCAGTCTGATTATAAGCTCTTGTCTTTCAAATGTCACTTTTGGAAGAGCTAGGTGTTACATAATACCTTACTCACTTCAACTAACTCCTCCATTATTTATATTTTTTTGAATAAAAATCCAAGCAAAGAGCTCTAGTCTTGTGGAAGTGAGGACAAGTAACAATGGTAAATTTTAGAAGAGGCAGGAAGCCTGCTATCCCACAGCTTTGTCAATAGATGCTTATCTTTGGTTTTGGAGAATTTATAATGTTATGAACTTAGACTTTTGTTTATGCTTTCTGTGAACTATATGGAATTGAGTAAATTATGAAATAGGTTATGGTAAGAAGACAATGACCTGACACCAGAAGCCAAGAGAAAACACTGGCCTTTAAGTTGGAAAAAATACAATCTTGTGATATTTGTAAAAGAAATTGCCCAAATTCCATGGGTATTTTGTCAAAATATAATAGTGGCTATGGCAATTGTGGATGCAGCTGGGCATATTATTCTTTCAGTTCTTTTGAAATATTTACCACTGCAAAGAATGAGAATTTCTAACATTTACCTTTCAGCAGAGCCCTGAAATGCTACTATTTATATTTGAAAACTAAGATCATAACACATTCTCTTGGAAAAAAATTCATGATAATATCCTGTAAACACTGAGGAACTGAGGAACTGAGAGATTTTACACCCTCCCCCCCCACACACAGAGTTTGATTAAAGTTACTGATTCTTCCAAAGCCTAAAGTAGATATTATTTTAAAATGTCTACATCTTAAACACCTTTTCATAATTCTCTAGGAAATTCTTTTCATAATTTTCTAGGACAGATAAAGGTGGATGGATAATGGTATGTATTATTCATGCATGCATTCATTCATCAAACATTAATTTAGCTCATGCTCTATGCCAGGTTCTGAAGATACAAAGTCAAGCAACACAGAGTTCTTGTGTTTTGGGAGTTCATAATCCATTAGGGAGAGACAGATAACACTTTATAAGGATTACAATATGAAAAGTGCTAACTCAGAAGTTTCTAAAGATTGCTAAAAGAGACTAGAAGAGGGACACCTTAATCAAATCTGAGTATTAGGGAAATACTAAAAGAAAGGCCATTTCATGCCTATTTTTCAAGGAGCTACCTATAGGCATTAAAGGGGTCCAGGAGGATTAGCAGAAGAGAATTCCAGGCAGAAGGAACAGCATGTGGAAGGCACGGAGTAGCATAATATGGTTGATAGGTACAAAGTGATATTGGTTGGTTTGGCTAGAGTTTAGGTTGAAAGACAAACAGAAGCCATATCAAGAAAACCACTGCATGCAAAGCTAAGTGGACTGAAGGCTATGGAGAGGCACTGACAGATTCAGCTCCGTGTTTCAGATCAGATTTACATCATAGGAAGGTTACTCTGGGAGAAGAAGAGGAAGTATACCATGAGAGGATCAGGCAGCAAGTACTTTTCCTATTCTGATTCTTTCTGTTACATTACAGCACTCCCAGTTAACCACCCAATCTGTAAAAGAGAATTCCTTTTTACTTGCTCAGATTCTGCCTTCTGAGGCATATAAAACCACCTGTATACACAAAGGTGACAAGGGCCTCCTTTCTGAAATCCTCTTCATTAACACCAATCTAGAAGGTTAATTTTAAGAAACTGATTAAGGTACCATACTATCTAGGAGAGATGTAAATGAGTCAATTAGCACATTTCTGCCCTTGCCAGGTTTCAAAGATTAGAACTTGCAGAAAAGTGAATTGATAGTTCATTTTTCGGCCCCCTGGAGTTGCAAAGGAATGAAGGAGAGGTAGAAGAGAATAGTGGGGAAAGAAGACAGCTTAGTATCATCAAGTCTCCCAAGAGGTGGGGAGAGAAAGAGGGTGGGGTGGAGAAAGTGGGAGGTATGGGCCCTAAATGAAGAGTTGGGTCAGGCTCCAGAAAAACACTTGAGTGGCACCATGGAAAGAGTTGGGAGATTTGAATTTTGATTCCTATTTGAGAGTTAATTTTCTCTCCTACCTAGGACAAATCACTTAATTCTCTATACATATTTTTTCCTACCAAAAAAATAAAAATAAAAATAACCTAAAAGTAGAGAATTTCTGAAATCCTTTCAACTTCTAATATTTTAATGTTCAACTATTTCACAATTTTGCCCAAGGCTCCTAACATATACACTCTATTCTTGGTCCTTTTTATCCTCCAAATTCCTTTTATGCTCTTGTTCCTGAAAAGATTAGTAGTAGATAAAAAGCATTAAACTAACTTGGTGAATATTTTGCTAATGTATATGTATAATAATGAGTTTGTTTTCAAAAGGAAGGCTGTTGTATAATAAAGAATTTGTCTTGTCTTTGTCTCAGGTTCCTGGGAAATCGTTCCAAAATCCTTGGAATATCCTGAGTGATAGGACTATCTTTGTTTTTTTCATGGTGATCCCCTGGGGCCACACCTGCATCTATACAAATAAAGTGGGTCTCTTCATGGTGGGTCCCTAGATAGTTTCAGGATGGGAGGTAGACATATCAGAAAAAACTGAGCATGTGATTAGAAGTTTGGAGCTTTGAGTCACATGATATCTGCCTGTCCTCTGACCTCCAGGGAGTAGGTAGAAACTGGAGAGTGAATTCAACCCTTTGGTCAATGAATCAATTAATCATGCCCACACAATGAAACCCCAATAAAAACTCTGAACTTTGGCATTCAGGTGAGCTTCCTTGGTTGGTAATCTAACCCTGGGCTAGGAGGGTGATGTCTCCTGATGACAGGGGAGCTTCACATTTGGGACCCTCACAGGCTCTACCCTATGTGTGTCTCTCTCTGGCTGGTTCAGATTTGTATCCATTCGTAATAATAAAAGTGTAATTATATATATATATATAGCATTTTCCTAAGTTCCACAAGTGATTCCAGTGAATTATTGCATCTGAAGGGATAGTAGAAGCCAACGAAATTGGTAGGCTTTGATTGGAAGTGTGGGTGGTCTGACACCCCTAAACTTATAACTCATGCCTAGTATAAGGGCAGTCTTATCAGGGACTCTTCCTTTAACCTGCGAAGTTTGGGCTACATCTGGGTAGTTGGCATCAACATTGCATTGTAAGGGCTTGTTAAATATTTTAGCAGATTTTCAAAATTAAATTTTTTAAGAAAAAATTATTGACACCTTTGACAATTAAACTCTGGAATGTTACTGCTTTGTTACGATATCCATGAAAGAGTTAAATGTGGATGAAACAGGAGCACATGGTCTCTTCAAAGCAAAGAATTAACATTATTGAGTTGCTGCTAGAAGAAAGGATTAAATGAGGAGACAGGCTCTCTTGCCACTATGAAATAGGAAAAAAGGATAGAGAAAAACTTTTTGAGAGCGGGGGTGGGCGGCGGGGGTTGAATCAAACTTCTTAAAAATTTTTTCAAAGAGATTCAGTGTGTACAGTAAAAATAAAATAAAATAAGAAATAAGAAAAGTTGATACCAGAAATCCCAGTTCTTGTGTTCTGGAGGAATATTACATAAATTCAAGGATGTGAGAAGTTTTGTGTATAGCGCACTGGAAAAACACCAACTATATTTGAAAAATGTGGTGAAAGAGAAGTGTGGTAAGGTTTCATGAGACATCTCACTGATTCATTAATGTATAAGAAATGTTGGAATTCATTACAGTGAGATATAATTGTGACCCACCTTAAAAATGTGATACAGCTTTTTTCCATTTGAGAGAATACAAATTTCTAGGAAAAAAATGATGCCAGGACAGCTCAATTCCTTTTTCACGTAGCTAATTCTTTCAATTATGCAAATAAGCTAGAAAATGCATATTGATTTTCATGAGACAGTTTGAGTTTAGTTTAACTTAAGAAAATGTATTTGAATCATCATGTACCTTTTAAAGAAGTATAATTTCAAATGTGAGTTTGTTTTGCTGGATGGCAATGTTACGCTAATTTAGAGGGAAGCATTTAATTCAGAGAGGACAATCCATGTGACAGATGATCCCCATCCCTGGAAAACAGAGGAAGAGCATATAGAAAGATGTATCATTAAAAGTACCATCACATTCTGTGAACGTATTTTTCAGAGACTCTGCACATGGCAAAAGAAACATAGAGCTCAAAACACTCAGTATTCAGGTGTCAGATGTCAGTGCTAAAACACCTGTCATTCCCAGAAGTCTGGTGATCATCCTGGTATGAGGTGGGAGTGCAGCTCAGTGATTTGCCTAAAACAGAATGTCAACGTGACTCAGATGGTCACTGCAGCTGTCTATCTACATAGCTACCACCATCTCTTTCTGGATGAAAGCCTTTGGAGTTGTGAAACCAGAGCACAATCTTTCATTGGTTCATTAATCTTTCTGACAAACTTATTCATCACTTATGGCCCAGAAGCCACATCGGCAGAATTAATTACTCCATTATCTAGGTTCCTATAGCTTTTTCAGAAATATTCTTATATGCACATGCACTTACTTACATATTTTGGTCTTCCTAAATGTCTTGTCTAACCAGAATTTTGTAGATTGATCATATGTGTGTGTGCTCATGGGTATAAAATATATATGTGCATGGAATCATCCATATATTCTACAGCTATTAGAATTCTAAGAGATGGGATCAGAAAGGCTAAGTTTCTATGACAAAGAGACACCAAAACACAGTAGCTTCAGTATTCTAGGGTGTTATCTTTCTTGCACTGTTGAAGCTGGGTCACTCCTGTCCATGTTCCAGCTCTCAGTAAAAAGGAAGAATAAGGGGGCGCCTGAGTGGCTCAGTCGGTTAAGCGTCTGCCTTCGGCTCAGGTCATGATCCCAGGGTCCTGGGATCGAGCCCCGCATCGGGCTCTCTGCTCTGTGGGAAGCCTGCTTCTCCCTCTCCTGCTTCCCCACTTGTGTTCCCTCTCTCTCTGTGTCTCTCTGTCGAATGAATAAATAAAATCTTTAAAAAAAAAAAAAGGAAGAATAAGTAGAAAAGAGTTTGCTTGCTCTATTTCCATGCCAATGCTTACAAGTGTCACTTAATAGCTTACTTAATTACTAAATGAAGTCCCATGGCTACATCTACCGCAAAGGAAGCTGGGAATGTAGTCTCAAATGGAGTGCCCCTGTGCTCCCATACTAGAGAAGGAGAGAATGAGTTCAGAGGAGGTCTAGGAATTTGCCACTTTGACTGCATCTATGATAAAAAATAGCAAAGGCTGATACAGCAAAAATCCAAAGAGTCATCAGAAAAAAAGAAAGAACCAAATGCTCTGCAGCAATGTTTTTCAACTGGGGGCATTTTGTCCCCCAGGGGAACAGTTGGCAATGTCTGGGGACATTTTTGGTTGTTACAACTGGGTGTGGGTTGCTACTGGCATCCAGTGCATAGAGATCAAGGATGCTGCTAATCATCCTTCAATACACAAGAGAACAGCCCACTTCACATAGAATTATCTGGCTCAAAATGTTAATAATGTCAAGTTGAGACACTCTACTTTATTTAATTTTCATATAAAAAAGTTATATGAGGACAATATCTTAGAGATATTTACATTTCTTCTGCCTGTTTCCCTGGGTCATCCCTGCTTGACTTTAAGTAACCTGAGATTAGGAATTTTGTTTTGTTCTTGTTTTCATGACAGGCACCAAGGCAATGAGTTCATGATTTTGAGTGAATGATGATGAACATGGATCATCTTTTTGGTGCATTGTCCTGTACCTGGCTTTGTGCTGACGGCTACAAGATGTATGAATCCTGTTCTCAAGGTCCTTGAGTTTGACAGCCATTGTTTGTCTTATTTCTCCTTATCCTCCCATAACATCAGTGGTATCTCTATTCATTTCTGTCACATTTGCAGATACGACTGTGTTTGAAAGTTGCTTCTAACACTGCAGCCACCCTACTTCGAAGGTCCAAGTTAGGGACCTAGAGACATGCCCATCGCATTAAGAAGTACATTAAACATACTCTGTTAAAAAATAAGCAAGCCAAAGCAGGAAACAGCTCTAGATTATTAACTTTTTAACAACTCAGCTCAGATGGAAACAGAATTAAGATTTACGGGACTATAAAGGAGGTGGTTGCTATTTAACTATTCAAAGTAGGAAACAGAAAGAAAACCCCAGGCTTTACAAGATCCTGTGGCATAACCAGCATACTCAAAAAGCTGAGAGGAATGAATTAGGGAAATGAGCATTGATGAATTTCATATGAACTTTTGACCTTCTCAAGAGTTGCAAAATTACTCTTCTACCCCATGATGTAGCCTAAGAAACTTCTATTTTTCCTTTGTCTTCTCTCTGTCTCTCTCTATGCCTGTCTCTCCCTTTCTGTCTGCCGTCTGTCTCTGTCTCTTCTCTCTCTCCTCCTCTCCTTCCCTCTCTCTCTTCCCATTTTCCCTTCCTCCTTCCCTTTTCAAACTGCCCCAGTCTTCATTTCTAGGCCATCAATTCAGCCTTGCCTCTATGTCACCTAATGCCCTCTTGCAAACTTTCTTAGTCCATGTCAGAAATCATAAAATATGAAGACTCATCTCTCTCAATCTTCATATATCCCCTAACTTGCACAGAGACAAAGTTTGACTTTGCAGCATTGCCTCAGTGTTCTCCGTTGGGGAAAAGAGCATTATGATCATTATCGACCACACCATAAGGAATCACATGAAAGGCAACATTGTGCATGGAGCTTATTGAATTGCAAGCAGTCTTCTCAGAAATCAAGGCTGCCCCCTGATGCAAATCAGATGCTTACATAATGCTATTTGCTTGGAGGGTGACAAAGGAGTGATGGGATTAAGATGCCCCTTTGTGGTGTGGCAAAAGCTTTTCTGTCTTCTTGCTTAAAGCAGAATATTTTGACATATTAACTGGGTCGACAAAAAATGTATCTAAGGCTATTGAATGCACCTATTTTTCTTGATAGTATTTGTACCAAACCTCTTTCCGAGGGATCTGAAGCAGCTGGAAGTTACTATGATGTTTCTGCCCTTTTTTTCCCTTCCCTCTTCTCTGATTCCGTATAGTCCCCACCTTCTCCATAATCCTTAAATTATGCATATTTAGGAAAAAAAAAAAACCTGGTCACAGCATGAATGAAAAAATCCATCTTGTTCTCACTGGATTTCATAATTTAGCATCATTTCATATCAATCATGCACATATGTGCTACAGTGTTGTTTTTTTTTTTTTTTTTACAGATGGCACACTGAATTAGGACCAGTGATCCAGCAGTCATTTTGCATAAAGCCAGATTCCAGTTTGACAGGCGCTATGCATCACCACACATCCTTAAGAAAAATGCTCTGCTGTGTTTACACGTGTCTTCCCAGCAGCTGATTTCTGAATACGGGCGCTGATGCATGGCATGTATCAGAGATTGGAATATTCCTCCTACTGTGCAATCCAAACGAAGCCAGCTGCATTTCCTAGAAGATTACCCTGCCTTCCTTTCCTTCCTCTTTGATCTTCTCTCCGCTTTCTCCTCCTGATATCCTTCCTTCCCTCCTTCATCATTGCTTCTCTTAATATTTTTCCCTTTTGATCATATTTTCCCTTTCCTATTAATCTAGAGACTCCTTGAAAATGCATTATATCTTAGTCTTTATGCCTTCAGGGTCTGGCCATAAAAGTCTGTCCATAAATGTTTATTAAGTAAACTGTCAATGCTCTATTTCTAATAGTTACAATCATATTCATTTAAGATGATGGCATAATGCTGATGCACAGAAATTTTATCTTTGTCACTGTTAGCACTATTACACTTTTGTCATCATCGTTGACATAATTACCATCATATTGAGTGCCTACTCATGCTCTTTCATTTAACTCTATAGTGACCTTGAAAGTGCTTGATCTATAAAATACAGATAATAATAGCACCTTTTCCATAGATTTGTAGAAACTGAATGGAATGATATGCAGGAAGTGTTTAATATATTACCTGAATAAGAAGTATCCTATAAAGGATTATCATATTAATCTCATCCTACAATTGAAGAAATAGGAACAGAGAGGTTAGGTGGTTTGCCAAAAGTCACTCAGCTGATAAGTAAGAGAAAATGGAAACAGATTCCCAGTTCTGGCTCTGTAGGCAAGGCCATACCAAGAGTGCCTTTCCATTATCAGAGTCTCTAAAATTCTTGACAAGAGTAGCAATAGTGAGTCAAATAAAAAACTGTGACAAGTTTAGGGAGAGAAATCTTTTTCTCAAAAAAAAAAAAAAGTGGAGATTCAACAACATTCTAAAATATAAAGTGTCTAAAGGTTTTACTCTTACCAACATCAGCTTTCTTTATCACAGGTTGGAAGCACAGGGCAATTACACTTATGTCAGAAATTTATCTAGAAGTTACTCTTTCTGCTAAAGCAATAAAATTCCATTTTTACAATTGTTATACTTTGATATCAAACAAAGCTTTGAATATTTGATGAATCTCATTGCTATGGCAATGTCTAAATAATGAAATCTGCTCTAAAGAAAAAATACCAGCCTGCCTTTATCCCTTTCTTCCTTTCTTCTTTCCTGCTTTGATGGTCTTTGATTTTGGTTACTATTCATTGGATGAAATTTTATTTTGTTATGTAGGCAAAATATATAGATGATTATAGGTTAAAGTAAATATTTAAGGATTTGAAATAAATATTCACATGGGGGATGAGGAAGTTAACACATTTTTTTAAATTGTAGTAAAAAAGATTTTTAAAAGAAAATGAGAGTTCACAACAGATGAATGAGTTAAAAAACTAATCATTAAAAATTACTACATATGAACAGAACATTTATCAATGATCATATTTTAGTGAATCACATACCATTCTTATGCACCTTATTTTTTGTAGAGCTGAGAAAGAAAAAAATCATCCAATCAAGTGACATATGCCTCCTAATTACTTAGATTTTCTAACTTCAAATACTAAAAAAGCTTTTTTAGACTTATATAAACATTAATTTTGATCATGTTTGTCTCCTGTCTACATAAAAAGAAAAAAAAATCAGTAAATGATATTGGTTAAGGCATTCTTAAAATACCTTCCTATTCAGAATCTGAGTCTTAATCACTTCAAGTCAGAGTCCTTGAGTCCATGTTGTCTCACATGGTATCATCCTCTATACTAGAAGAATATAGGTGGTGCACCATCACCGATTTCTTAAGTGTCTATATAGGAAATCAAGCTATTGGTATTCAGTTTTTAAACCATCTTGCAATTATATAGGATCATTCTGCTTTTGATTTCAATTTCAGGAATGCTGCTACATACTTCTGTTTTGCCATTCCTGCTGCTCATACCACATTATGTTCTAAGTGTTTGCAAACTATTTCACTAGTATATTATTTCCCTGTTTCCCACCCCCACCAAATCAGACACCCATACTCATGCAATAATAATTACATCTTTACTCAGGCAACAATAAATAAAATGGCCTGAACAACTGTGATTGAAAAAAGAGTTCAATTGTAAGAGACATCTTAATTTCATTGTTAAAGTTAAAAAAAAAAAGTGTGCCTTAGAGTCAATGAAATAAATAGAGCAATACAAAAATATATGGAATAAGTTTCAATCTTTCTAGGAGGAAAAAAAGACAAATTATAGCTAAACCAAAGTTCTGGTTTTATTTAAGATGTAAAAAAGCACAAGAAATGTCCACCTCCCCTTGAAAATTAGTCAACATTCCTCTAAGTAACACAGGGGACAAAGAAGTTTCAAGAGAAATTTAAAAATCAAATGAAAATGAAAATATAAAATTATCAAAATTTGTGGGATGCAGCAAAAGCAGTGTTTAAGGGAAATTTCTAGCATTAAATCCATATATTAGAAATAATAAGAGATCTAAAAGCAATAATCTAAAAGCTGTCACTTCAATAAACTAGAGAGAAGAATAAATTAAACTTCAGACAAACAGAAAAAAAGGTAATGATAAAGACAGACTTTTTCAAACAAACAAAAGCTTGGAGAACTCATTGCCAACATACCTGCACTACAAGAAATGTTAAAGCATGTACTTCAGGCAGGAGAGAATTAAGATGCCATATGAAAACTTGAATTTATATAAATAATTAATCCTAGAAATCATATAAATTAAATTAAGTGTAAGAGATTTCCCTTATTTTTAATTGACTAAAAAATAAGTAAGTAAAAAATAGTAACAATACACTACAGCATTTTTAATACATATAGAAGTAAAATGTAGCAAAATAGCAAAATGGCTGGAAGTGAGGAAATAGAAGTATGTGGAAGTATACAGTTGTAAAATGAAGTAAAGTGTAATAATATAATTTGCAATGGTATAATTTGAAGGTGGACTATGTTATAACTATAGAAAAATAACAACAAAGGGGAAAAAAGTAATAACCAGATGATGCAAATAGAAAATGATAGTATGCTAGTAGATTTAAATTCATTTATTTTAATAGTTACATTTATTTACTTTTTAAAAGATTTTATTTATTTATTTATTTGAAAAAGAGTGATCACCTGTGCGTGCGCAAAAGTGGAGGGGGAGGGGCAGAGGGAGAGAGAAAAGACTCCCCGCTGAGCAGGGAGCCTGATGCTGGGCTCAATCCCGGGACCCTGAGATCATAACCTGAGCTGAAGGCAGATGCTTAACCAACTGAGCCACCCAGGCTCCCCTTAATAATTACATTTAATATAAATTACCTAAACCTTTCAACTAAAAGGCAGAGCGTCAGACTGGATAAATAATTAAGACCAAATACTTCCCACAAAAAGGTCACTTTAAATATAAAGATATTGGTAGGTTAAAAGTAAAAGGATGAAAAATATATGCCAAGCCAATACTGATCAAAAGGAAGAGTTACTGGCTATATTAATACACAAAATAGAATACAGAATGAGGAGTATCTCCAGGCATAAAGAGGGACACTGTTAGGAAATAATTTTCCAAGGGTCTCTAACATATTCTCACATGTTTTGATAGCTTTTATTATAGACAATCCTTTTAAAGATGTTTGTATAGTAAACAGCCTTGAAAGATAGATATAGTGTCTCCTTCCAGCTCCAGGGCATAGGGAAGATTTTTTGCTGTCCAGGATAATGAAGATAATGTCCTCCGGGGAAAATATTGGGCCAGTTACCTACAAGCCGTCTTTATGAGAATGAAGTTTCCTAAGTACAGAATTCCTCATATGTACACAAGCTCACTGTGTGTACGGCATCCACCTGGGTTTCCCTTTGCCTTGCACTTAGGGGAAATTGTTGTAAACATGAAGCTCATGCTATTTTCTTTGCTGTGAGTAATAAAAGGCTTTGTCTCTGACCCAAGGATCTTGTGTCTTCTGCCAGACTCTCTGAAACCATGGTATTGTGCTGGTAAAGGAATCAATTCCTTAAGAAGACATAACAATCCTAACTATGTATTCACCTTATAGATCATCAAAATATATGAAACAGAAACTGACACATCTAAAAGGGGAAAGAGATCAACCATTATAGCTGGAGACGGCAAATTTTTTTTCTCAATAATCAAACAAGGAGACAGAAAATAACTAAGGATAGAGGAGATATAAAAGAATAACACTATCAGTCAAGTTGATCTTCACATCAAAAGAACACTTCACATCAAAAGAACAGAATACACACTCTTTCATTGTACAGAGAATATTCACCAAGACAGACCATAGTTGGGACATAAGACAAAATTAACATGTTAAAAGAATTAAATCAAGCAAAGTAATCTATCTAGCCACAATGGAATGAAAATAACTATTGATAGCAGAAAGAATCTGGAAAATCCCAAATATTTGGATTTAAATAATACAGTTCTAAATAATCCATAATTCAAAGGGGGGGATTACAAAGTGTTTTGTAGTGGATTAAAATAAAAATACAACATATCAAACTTGAGGGACATTTTAGCTAAAGCAGCACATGGAGATAATCATATCAAATTACTGTATTAGAAATATTTCCAATCAAAACTAAGCCATCACTGGGGCGCCTGGGTGGCTCAGTTGGTTAGGCGACTGCCTTCAGCTCAGGTCATGATCCTGGAGTCCTGGGATCGAGTCCCACGTCAGGCTCCCTGCTCAGCAGGGAGTCTGCTTCTCCCTCTGACCCTCTGACCCTCTTCCCTCTCGTGCTATCTCTCATTCTCTCTCACTTGAATAAATAAATAAAATCTTTAAAAAAACCCACAAAACTAAGCCATTACTTTAAAAACTACAAAAAGAAAACTATAACCAATGCAATCAAAGGGAAGGAAATAATAAAGAGCAGAAATTAATGAAATAAAAATAAACAATAAAAAATAAAATCAATGAATCTGAAAACTAATTCTTTCAGAAGTTTAATCAAATTGATAAAGCTTTAGCCAATGTGCTGAAGGGGGAAAAAAGTAGGTAAAAATTGTCAGTATCTAGACTAAAAGAGAGACCATAACTGCAGCTCTTAAAAGGATAATAACAGAATATTATGAACATTATGCCAAGAAATTTTAAAACTTAGATAACATGAATAAATTTCTGGAAATACACAAACTACTGAAGCTCACTCAGGAAGGAGATAACCAAAATAAACTGATATATTTTTTTTTAATCCTCATCTTTTACAGATTTTTTTAAAAAAGGATTTTATTTATTTATTTGACAGAGAGTGAGAGAGCACAAGCAGAGGAAGCAGCAGGCAGAGGGAGAGGGAGAAGCAGGCTCCCTGCTGAAGAGACAGCCCGATGCGGGGCTCGACCCCAGGACCCTAGGATCATGACCTGAGCTGAAGGCAGCCGCTTAACTGACTGAGCCACCCAGGCACCCCAATAACCTGGTATCTTTTAAGCAATATAAATTTATAGCTTAAAGTCTTCCCTCAAAGTAAACTACAGGCCCAGGTGGCAGCATGTGTGAATTCATGAAACATATAAAGAATTATGGCAATTTTACACAAACTTCTTCAGAAAATGAAAGATGAGAGAACACTTTACAACTCATTGTATGAGGCCTACTGTTCCCCAAACCAAACAAGAACATTACAAGAAAATGTAAATTAATACAAAAACAGTATTAAAATAAAAGCTTCCCATGATCCAATATCTTCGCATGAACATAGATATACAATTCTCTAAGAAATCATTAGCAGATCAAATTTAGAGACATAAAAAGAATGATACAAAATGAATGAATGATATTTATCCCTGAAATACAAGACTGATTCACTATTTGAAAATTAATTTTATAATTCACTATATCAAAACAATGAAGTAGGAAAATGTATTATCTCAGTAGTTATAATAAAAGAATTTGAAAAAATTCAACATCTATTAAAAAAAAATCTTTCAGCCATCTAACAATAAAAGGGAACTTCCTTAACTTGATAAAGGATATCTACAAAACTGATAACTGACAGTATACTTAGAGTAAAAGAATAGGGTTTTTCCCATAAGGTAGTGAATGATAAGATGTCCAACCTCAGTACTTCTATGCAACACTGTATGGGAGGTCCTAGCCTTGTGATAAGACACGATAAGAAAATTAAAAGGTATACAGACTTGAAATGAAGAAACATGATTATAATTACTTGCACAGAATCATAGTCATCTGTGAATACGATTGAAGAGAACCTACAAAATACTTTCTAGAAATTACAAATAAGCTTAGAAGGGTCACTGGATACATAGTCAACTTACAAAACTCAATTATATTTTTACATACTAGTACTGAACAACTGGATATTGAAATAAAATTTTAAAATCTTCATAAGCTATAATAGCATGTAAAAGGAAACATGAAACACCTAGAAATATTTGTAACTAATACGTGCAATAATTTTATACTGAAAGTAAAAAACACAGAAGAGAGAAATTTAAAACGATCTAAATAAATTGAGAGATATACTCAATATTGTTACATTGTTAATTATTCTTAAATTGATATATAGATTCCAAAAAATACTAATCACAATCCAAGGAGGCTTATTTTTAGATATTGGGAAGGTGATTCTACAATTTAAATAGAAAAGCAATGCCCCCAGATAGCCCAACAAATTTGAAGCAGAACAAATTTGGAGGACACACAAATTTGGAGGACACACAAATTTGGAGGACACACAAATTTGGAGGACATACAAGCCTTACTATAAAGCTGCAGTAATCAAGACAGTGTGCTTTTAGTGGCAGAATAGACGTATTGATTGATGAAACAAAATGGAGAGTCCAAAAAAGACCCACTTGATTTTTGACAAATGTAATGTGCCAAGGTAATTCCAGAAAGAAAGTATACCCTTTCCAACAAAATGTGCTATGGAAACAAAGAAAAAAAAATACTTCTTCCCTTCTCTTCCCACACATCATATACAAAGAAAAGATTAACCCCAATTTTATCATAGATCTAATTGTGAAACTTAGAGATATAAAACTTCTAGAAGAAAATACAGGAGAAAACCTTTGTGACCTTGGGGAAAGCAAATATTCTTATAAAGCACACAAAGGCACAAACCACAAAATAAAAATTGATAACTTATACTTCAAAATTAAAACTTTTATAGCTCTCAAAAGAACTCTTAGAACACATAATAATAAGACACCCAATCCAATATAAGTGGACAAAATTTTTGAAGAGAAACTTCATATACCACACACAAAAAACCCCCTGTAGATATCGAATAAACATAAGAAAAGATGTTTGGCATCATTAATCATTAGGAAAATTAAAATTTAAATCACAGTGAGCTATCTCTATGTACCTACTAGCTTGGCTAAAATTACAAAAAGAAAAAAAATTACTGGTGAGGATGTAAAGCGTTTGCACCTCCATAGATTGCTAATGAGAATGGAAAATGGGATAGCCACTTCAGAAAACAGTTTGGCAGTGTGGTAGAAAGTTAAATATATACTTAACATATGAACCAACCATCCCACTCCAAAGTATTTTTACAAGTGTGGAAAACATATCTCCACACAAAGAGCTGTACTTATATGATCATAAAAGTTACATTCATAATTACCAAAAGCTTCAAACCATTCAAATTCCAACAACTGGTGAATGGATATGTAAACTGTGGTTCATCCATTGAATAGAACACTACTAAACAAAAAAAGAACACGCTAAGGATACATCAACAACACGATGTTCTTAGCATTAAACTAAGTAAAAGAAACAAGTTGAAAAATGTTACATACCCTATGTGTCCACTTATATGTTATTTTGGAAAAAAGAAAAATTATAACAACAAAAATAAAATCAATGGTTTGTAGGGGCTGAGGGTACCATGGATGCACAAAATAACTTTTTAGGGTGATGGAAAAACACTCACTCTACAATTGTCAAGTTCAACAAACTGTACAACTAAAACAGGCAAATTTTGCTATATACACATTGTATCTCTCTTAATAAGAATGAACAAAAAACTAAACAACAAAAAAAGGAAAGTCAACATGATAATGCTATTGGGTTTATATACTTCAGCTGCAACTGCCAGAAACTTTTCTCGAAAATAATTTGGCAGTATGTCTCAGGAGCCTTCAATATGTTCCTGCATTTCACCCATAAAACTCCATTCTAGCATCCAAAGAAAATAATCTAACATATAAGGAAAAGTATACCCATAACGATGTTTACTATAGAATTGTTTATAATAGTGAAAACATAGAAATTACCTTAAAATCTAACAACCTGTGCATGACTAAGATTTAGAGCAGTATCTTGACTCAGACTTTAAATAAATATGAAGCCTATTGAATAGAAGAGTTCATGACGCAATGTGAACTGAAGAAAGTAACCTACCCAATTTTATTTAAGGTCTTCTGTTAAATAATGGTTAACCAAGCACATATACGTGCTTCCCATTCCCTAGAGCTGATACAGTCGAAGTATAAAGTTAGGAATGTAACCTTATGTAAACGGTCTGCCATTCTTATTGATTCTCTTTTCTGCTTTAAGCTACTCTCAAACAGCCCCTCACCTTTGAGGCATCCACTCACAAACCAAAATTCTATAAACCAAGTGTTAAAATCACCATGGTAAAGTATTTTCCTCAGTCCTTTTTTTTTCCATTTTGAAGTTAAATAATAAATCTAAGTTCATGGTTACACAAGTGAAATATATAATGGCTATACAAATGAAACATACAAAAAAAAATAACCAACAAACAATAACAAGGAAACCAAACACAAACAACCACAAAAAACCTCCATTGCTTTAAAAGTAATTTTTATCATGAAAAAAAAGTAATTTTTATCATGAATAAGAAAATTGATTTGATTGTAGCATTGATTTGATTTGACATTAATTGATCAGTTATTGGTGATTAAAAATAAAATGGTTGATGTAATGAGTCTGTATATAAGCAACTGAAATAAAAGGACTATGTATATAAGCAACTTAAAATCTGTTTGTTGTTCTTTAAAGCTTAAACATAAAGAGATGATTTTCAAGGGAGAAGTTATCATCTGTAAATATCGTAGGATTAAATAATCGAACTATCAAAAAACATTTGGGATTCCCAAACAGTTTATTTGCTTTTCTTTTTCTTTTCAACATTATTGAAGTATAATTGACAAATAGAATTGTAAGATATTTAAAGTGGACAACGTGATGATTTGTTATATGTATACATTGTGAAAGGAATACCACCATTGAGTTAATTAATACACCCATCACCTCAAATATTTACCTTTGTTTGATGAGAACACTTAGACATTCTACTCTTAGTAAGTTTCAATTAAACAATAGTGTTATCAACTTTAGTCGCTTAGTTATACATTAGAGCCACAGACCTTAGTCATGTTGTAACCTCTTTATCAGCCTCTCCCTATATCTTTCTCCCCCAGTCTTGGTTTCTGAGTTCAACTTTTTTTTTTTGTTCCACATAAAATGATACCATGAAGTATTTGTCTTTCTTTGTCTTGCTTATTAGCATAATGCCCTCAGGTTTCATCTATATAGCTGCAAATGTCAGGATTTCCCTTTTTAAGGCTGAATAATGTTCCATTGTGTATATCCATCCAGCCATCAATACTTTGACTATTGTTAATAATACTGCAATGAATACTCCATACTTTGACTATTGTTAGTAATACTGCAATGAACATGAAAGTTCAGAGAGAGATGATGATTTTGAGATGGTGATTTCCTTTCCTTCAGAGGTATAACCAGAAGTAGCGTTGCTGAATTGTACAGTAGCTAAATTATTAATTTCTTGAGGAATCTCCATATTGTTTTCCATAGTGGCTGTACCAGTTTACATCCCCACCAACAGTGCATGAGTTCCCTTTTCTTCACATCCTCAACAGTATGTTATTTCTTGTCTTTTTGATAAAAGACATCCTAACAGGTATAAGGCGATATTGTGGTTTTGATGTGCATTTGATTTGCATTGATGATTAGTGTTGTTGGGCATCTTTTCATGTACTTGTTGGTCATTTGTACATTTTTTTTTTTTAATGTCTAAGTTCCTTGCCCATTTTTATTATTATTATTATTGCTATTGACTTGTATGTATTCCTTGTATATTTTGGATATTAACCCTTTATTAGCTTGGCCTGAAATCCTAGTCATGCCTCAAACTGTTGTGATTGTCCAATCTACCATCATTTTTCTTAGTGGCTCCCAGTAGTTGAAGGTGTGACAAGACCCATCAGTGTCCCACAGAGGAGGATCACAGTTAACACCTAGGTGCAGGATGATTAGAATCCAGACCCTCAAGCAGGAGCTTGGAAAGTATGTAAAGCCCCTTCCACAGAAATACTGGAAGGTAGGGATTTTTATCTGCTCCCGGTGGATGGGGGGTGGGGTGTATGTTCCTGAGCTCACTTAAAAACTGCTTCTTTGTTGACTACTGTACTGTGGGAATCTGCATGCAAGCCTCATGCCTGTCAGAGCCAGGCAGTCCAAGTGCCCAGTCCTGGGCCAGCAGTTACAACAGATCAGGTGCCAGAGGTGTATAAAAGATCTTTCCAGGGAGATGCTGGTGATCTGGATTTATCCCTAGAGAGCCAGAGGAGAAAGCAGGGAGAGAATGCCCTGGGTTCCTCCCCTCCTCCATTCTCTAGGGAATTCACAACCATCCCTTAGAAGTGTGCTAAATTACAAACCAGTCAGACCCTCAGGCAGGAGCTTGTAAAGTATGCAGTCTCATTCCTGTCCAGGAAAGACTCGCAGATGGGTGTTTTTGTCTGCTCCCTCTGTGCTGAGCCTTAAGGGGATAACTTCCAGAGTGTTCGCCTTCGCCTGCCCATTAAGAACTATTTGTTTGTTTGCTGTAGTCCTGTGGGTCCTGTGGATTCAAGCCACAAATGCCTTGTCACTACTGTCTCTCCACTGTTTTCCAGCCCGCTCCAAATGCAATATTGGCACAGAATAGGTGCTCACATAAATGTTTGATGGATGGACTGATTTAAGAATATCCTCATTAAGAGGAGAAAAGTTGATCAAGAGAGCCATAGAAAAGAGAAATATCTAGCTAGTTCATCATAACTTCAAAACAGGGGTTTCTTTTTTTTTTTTTTAAAGATTTTATTTATTTATTTGAGAGAGAGAGAATGAGCGAGAGCACATGAGAGGGGGGAGGGTCAGAGGGAGAAGCAGATTCTCCGCTGAGCAGGGAGCCCAATGCGGGACTCGATCCAGGGACTCCAGGATCACGACCTGAGCCGAAGGCAGTCGCTTAACCAACTGAGCCACCCAAGCGCCCCAAAACAGGGGTTTCTAATGCAAGGTTATATCAGAATTATTTTTTAAAAAGCTTTTAAAAAATACAGATTCCTGCTGTGGCTCTCTGCGTGCTGAGCCCCGGTGTACAGCTGTGGGGGTTGCAGGCCCTGCTACAAATCTATCGAATTAGAATCTTTGGTCACAGATCTTTAAAAACAAACGCCTCCTGGGTTTTCTACCGTGCTTAACAACATCCGCTTTAAAATGTGCTTTCCCTATATGATTTGAAGAGTTCTACACTTTCAACCTTTGCACAGTTACACAAAATGCTCTTCAACAAAAGCTTTAGGACAATCTACTATTTCAGATGTTTTAGTTGAAAACACTGTCAATGACTTGGCAGAACTATGTAAAATTATTCCAGCATATTTGCTATGTAAAAATACTACTTGTTTAAAATAATCTGTTTTTCCTCTGTTTCTAACAATTACCATTTTATTCCCCCATCCTGGCTCCTAAAAGTATAAAAGATTTTGAGATTTAAAGTGTGGCCTTGCCATGAATCACTCCAAAGTAAAAGGAACCAAATGAATTCAGGTGGTGTCTTAGAGTAACTGCCTTCTTTTCATACTAATACAAGTGGTCTCTCATTCCTACTCCCCTGGCTTGTCCACAGAGCACAGGCAACTGTGTCAACATTTAGCAACCTTAAATGTACGCCAAACACTAACATGCACATAATAAACATTTCTGCACTCAATAACCATCTTATAAATGGTTCTGTGCTCCACATGCATATTAAAATGCCTCTTTTCCGGGCGCCTGGGTGGCTCAGTTGGTTGAACGACTGCCTTCGGCTCAGGCATGATCCTGGAGTCCCTGGATTGAGCCCCGCATCAGGCTCCCTGCTCAGCAGGGAGTCTGCTTCTCCCTCTGACCCTCCCCCCTCTCATGTGCTCTCTCTCATTCTCTCTCTCTCAAATAAATAAATAAAATCTTTAAAAAAAAAAGCCTCTTTTCCTTCCCAACAATGACATGTGTTGAAAAGTGGATAAATCCTGAGTGTCTGTTATATATGTTGGGCAAATGATAAAACATTAAATAAAATGCTTTAAATGAAATCTAATGAAAAGACCATTTCACATCACGTTCTTTCCACAATTAGCATGCTCTAACGCTCATTCTGAAGAGAGAGGACCTCTGAGTGGAAAAGAAAAAATATCACATTTGGAATAGGGTGAGGAAAAAGAATCTGTAAAGAAAGAGACTGAGGCATTTATTTAAAAATGTGGATGCAAATGGCAGTTCCCCCCATTCAATTTTAAATTAGAGAATATGTATCCAGAGTTGACAATAGACTCTGGTAGTAAAAGTAATTCAGTGGTATATAGAGCCATTATTTTGATGGGAAAGAAGGCTATCATGCCTGTAATTTTAAGAGTGGTAAATGCTCTTGGTTTTTACAAAAAAATCGATCAATAAATAGAAAGTGGAAGTCCTTCCTTTCAAAGCCACTATTGTTTAGTCAGTAAATACTTTTCTAGAATTGTATGTACACAAGCACACATACACAGAGACGCATACGTGTGTGTGTGTGTGTGTGTGTGTGTGTGTGTGTGTGAGTGAGAAAGGCATCCTATATAGAAATTCTAATGGCTTCCATAAATTTGGTAGGGCCTTTCTGGCAGTATGTAATAGAGATACTCAACATCACTGAAGGGAGAACAGAGAAGCTCCTAATTGCCTATCACATTACTTTTGGAGCTAAATGGATGTTACATTATTCAGGATTAAGAGATATATTTCCAAAGCACCAAGCAAGATGGATGCCTCAGAAATCCTCATTTGCTCCAAAAGCTGTTCATTGTTTGCCTTTTCATTGCTTTGTTATTGCCACCGTGAGGGATACCTTTGGTACACGCTGTTGTTTGCAGGACAATTTTTGCCACAAAAAAAAGGATTAATTTTTTTTCTGCCATTTTCCATTTTCATCACCAATTTCCAACTGTCATGAAAGTGAGCTCTGTTTTTACATGACATTCCATTCTTATTACCATCTTCGTCCCCAAGAATGAAAGTCTGTAATGAGAGCAAAGCCATAGCCGGCATCGGAGGGCTGTTATAATTCACTCTCACGACAAAGATAGTAATGAGAAATGACAGTGGCACAAAATGAATCCTTTCCGATCCCAGCCCCTTGGATGATAATGAAAACAGAAGATGGCACCAACTTTATTCATCTTCATGACACCTATTGTGACAGGATTGAAAGCTGCAGCAACAAACCTATCTGAAGTTATAGTTTTCCAGATTCATTCCCATCATGTGTTTAAAAAACAACCAAAACAAACAAAAAAACAAACAAAGCAAAGAAACCTCCCTACTGCCAGTCCTCCTGAGGATCCAGTTATGGGGAGGTGTCAGACATGGCAGAATTTGTACTGTCCACAACTGATAGCATTTCAGGGAGGATGAAATGTTTCGATCTCTTAAAATTGTTTTCTCTTTTTTTATGAAATCATCTTAGTAATGACCCTAAAAGAAGTGATGGGACAGAGAAGGGAGAGAATATGAAAATAAAGTCACTTTTGGAAGTTCTAATTGAATTCTCTGACTACCCTGAAAAATACAAATTGAAGGTACAAAACATTCTACAGATGCAACTAATACAGAATCTTATGCACTTTTGCATATCTTTCGCCTCCCCTCCCCTCTAATCCTCTCCTCTCCTCCCCTCTGGTCCTCTGTCCTTTCCCCCCCCTTCCCTCCCTTGCCTTCCTCTCCTCCCTTCTTCTTCCTTCCTTTTTCCTCGCCTTTATTCTCCTCTCTCTCTTTTTTGAGCTATGATTAAATCTTGATAAAATCTAAAAGGGAATTTAGAGCTGAGTTGATCCAATCTTTGCATTTTATACATGAGCGAAACGAGGCTTAGGGAGGTGAAGCAACTTACCCACCATCACCCCGATAGTGCCAGAATAATCACTGGCAATTTTCCAATCTGATCCTTCGAGGATGTAAGTTGAAAATGCCACAGAGAAAGGTAGCATGGGGTGTATGTATTCTGCTCCATTTCTCTGCAGGCTTGCTATAAAGTGAAGGTGGCATTCTCTCAAGAAATCCACTTTGGAGTCACAAGACTCCTGGCTTTGTCACTTCCTACCTTTGTGCCTTTGGTCAATCATCTTTCTGAGTTTTGGTTTCCTCTACCTACTATAAATTAAGTTTAGAAAAGTATAACTGGTATACCCAATGGTCTATCTTAAATAGGGTAGAGTGATCATCTTATTTTTTCCTCTCCCTATTGACTTCAAATATGACTTTCTTGCACCTCCTCCTCCCTCTGCTTCTAACTATTCAGTGGTCAGTAGCTAGGGAGGGTACAAAGTAAAGTGGCAAAGGCCCTACTCCCCTTGCTGGATATTTCTGTACTGCACCATTTCACAGTATAGGCGATGGACCCTTTAGATGACTTACTACAACTTGCCCTCCACTCCTACAAACAAAGCAAAATGGTCCATTTTTTCCTTTTGGCAGACATCCCAGTCCTTTCTAAAATATTCAAACCTGGCTACTTTTCTGGGTATCCAGGTGATCCATGTGAAAATGCATACCACCTGGCCCTGACATGTTCCAGGAGTGAGGCCAATTCACTGCATCCTTTATTCTTGCTCTGCAAATGGAGCCTGCTCTAGGCAATCCCCTGTGAGAGACAAGCACCATTCTTTGCCTCCACAAACTCCAGGGCACACATGCCAAGCTGGAGGTATCTGCTATATACCAGCATGGGCAGACCTATGCATTTTTGCAATTAGCAAGCATTGGCAAAGGGATTGGGAGTGTGTTAGTGAAATCTCCATCTCCCTCTTGACAGACATTCCAATCTCTGGGTGGTTACTGGAAGGCACCCTTACTTGACTTAGAGGAAAGAGGGGATGTATAGTCTTAAATGTACCTGTGAAATCCCTTCATTGACTTTGTTCTCCAACCAACCAGTGACCTTTTCTTACACTAGCTATTGGGAATGATGATGGTTGGACTAGTTTGGCCATTGGGGGATCTATCTGTTGCTCCTCTTTAGATAAGTAACAAAACTTGTCCTTCACTGTCTCAGCTTCCATATTTTAGATGAAATTCTCAGACCCAACAAAAGTCTCATTGTATTCTCTACAGATCTCACATGGTTGTAGTAAGCATAACTTTTTTATTTTGTGATAACTTATTTTATATTTCTACTAAATCTGATGTAATAACTGCTGAGTTTTGAGGTGACTGATAACGTAAAGGGGAAGTGACTTTTGAGTCAAGAAATCAGTACCCTGCTCAAATCAAACATTTTAATATTTTAACTAATATAAAGTGAGAATGTATACTGCAACACACTGTAATTTTAAGCAATCAGAATATCTAGATGTCTTAAGAGCTCTCTTACAATTTCAGTGACATTACAGAGCCTCAACCATAATCTACATTATAGATTCTCCACATTGAGGATCCAGCATGACTTTAACCCAATTCAGAATTGACCAGAGCTCTTACTCTTGGGAAATTACTTCCCTGTAAATACCTTTCTGTACATAATGAGCATTCATGGTTCCAGTGGTAGCCAGGGTTCCACCAGATCTGGGCAGCAGTGATATTTGATTAAATATTTTGTGGTTCCCTCAGGATGACATGCTGAGATCTCTCCCAGACTTTTTGTAAGTTCCTTGACCTACCCCTAGGCTTTGGGGCTGACTTTCAAAGATTTATTTATTTGTTCTAGAGAGAGAGAGCACGAGTGTGAGCACGTGCAAGTTGGGGGAGGGACAGAGGGAGAGCAGCTTCAAGCAGACTCCCTGCTGAGCGCAGAGCCCAGGATGGGGCTGGATCTCACAACTCATGAGATCATGACCTGAGCTGAAACCAAGAGTTGGACGCTTAACCGACTGAGCCACCCAGGAGCCCCTGGGGCTGATTTTCATAACCACCATTCTCCTTTTACAATTTCCTTTGAACACTTTCAGACAAATGAATAAAATGTTCCATTAAGCAGCAACAATAATTTTGATGGGAAAAGATGCTCTAGATTTGAAGATCTGCCTCTTTCACTGATTAATATAATATCTATCCTGATAACCTATATTTTGAGACCTAATGTGTGCAAGGCTTTGTGTTCTATAACTTTGGTTGGGTAGCTTCACTTCTTTAGGCTTTTGATGACTTACCTGTAATATGAGAGAAATTGGAATTAGATTTGTGGTTTGCAATCTGTTCTGAGAATCTCTTGTGTTCTGTTGAGATGCTCAATAGCTCCCACAGAGAAAGAAGGGATAGAACAAATGAATTGCAGGGGCTGCCCAGCAGCCTCTTATTCAATCAATAAAGGACTTCTGCTTATATCATTTTATGTCTTAGGCCTCACACAAGATTGATTTTTTGAAAAAGGAGTTGAACTCCACAACCACTGGATTAGAATTTCCTTCTGACTCTACTTATTTGTGATTCTATGAAATAGTGCATGATTGCAAAAACCCAGAGCAGGAAAGTTAATTCACATTCCCTTTCAAGGCATAGGGTGAGATTGGAGTCATATGAAATTGCTCTAACACTCAGCTTGACATCACCTGCTCAACTTTGTTTAGTGAGCAAATAATAGCACAAAACAGGATGTTCCCTTGCCATACTCATTCCAGGTAAGAAAAGCCTTCCTTTGACATACATACTAAGAAGCCCAAAGTAAACTTGAAAACTGGTATAAATTTGCCAAAAGGGCAAATGTACGTTCTTCAGAACTTACTGTAAAAAGACATAGAAAGAAGTCAACCATGATGTAATTGTAATTGTATAGCTGTCATGTCTCCATGGGAGCTATTCCCATGGTTCCTGATCTCGGCACATTTAGGAAAGAAATATTATTGTACAATTTATTTCTAAAGTAAATTTACTTAGCTTAAAGATAACTAGATAGTTTTCCAGTAATGTAGGTAAAGATAAAAGTTATGCTAACTTAAAGTGATATGGATATTTTCTCTAGTCATTCAAACTATGTAGAGTTAATATCAAAGAACAGTATCAGGAAGAACAAAGATTAAATGCATATAAAATCATTGATTCTATTTCTAAACCTATTTTGTAGTCAAGTAAGACTTGTGCAAAAAATTTCATATTAGTTTTTTTTTTAAAGATTTTATTTATTTATTTGAGAGAGAGAGAATGAGAAAGAGAGCACATGAGAGTGGGGAGGGTCCGAGGGAGAAGCAGACTCCCTACTGAGCAGGGAACCCGATGCGGGACTCGATCCCGGGACTCCAGGATCATGACCTGAGCCGAAGGCAGTCGCTTAACCAACTGAGCCACCCAGGCGCCCCTCATATTAGTTTTTAATTTTCATATTTTTTATTTGTCGTCTAGAAGATTTGTTAGAAGGTATATGAGGTCTTCACATACTTTTGATAAAGTAATCTTATTTCGGTGATTAAGGCATCTGTAAGATTAAAAAGATGACTCAAAAATTCCATTCTTAATGACCTAGAGTGAAATCACAATTACTGTTTTGTCTTCCTGCTTGGTTAAATGCAGTGTTCCCACTACATTTGGATTGCTATAATACGTCAAGTTTCAGAAAAATGCATATACGAAAACTTGCTCGCAATTACTTTGCCTGACAGTCATGCAAAATGTAATTAAAAGGCTTGAATTGTACAGGTGCTAAAAAGCAGTGTATTAAAAAATAAGCAAACCATAATGTTAAGAACTTCAGTTGGGTTATTAACATGTTATGATCTTAGTTATGACATTCCAGCGATATAATCCTAGGTCTATTGCTAAGGAGAGGAGGTTATAAAAGTAGGTTGTCAAAATTTTTATCAGAGAGTTATTTTAACATCATTTTTAAAGGAAATTTATTGTTTAATTATAAAGGTAATATAACTACAATCCAGGAATTATGTAAAATGGTGAAAAGAAAATTAATCTCCTATTATTCCAGTACTTAAACTACCATTGTTATTATTTTGGTGGAGTTCCTTCCAGGCTTTCTTCATATGCTTTTATTAACTTTTTTGGTTTACAGTTCTAATGTGTGCTCATAACATTTTGGACCTTGTCTTTTTACTTTATTGTATACATACTTAATAGAGTTTTATATTTTCAAAATGAGTCTAGTTTGTATCTTAGGAAATTACTTGGCAAGAGAAAGTGGTCAGCACAGCACTGAGCCTCAGGCCTGGTCTAGAAGGTAATTCCACTTTCCTGGGAGGCTTGCAACAACTAGGTCATTTTCATTCCCTGGAACCATTTCATGAGAAATGCTTTGCTCTATACTGAATACTAAATACAGGACAAAGTCTCCATCAATTAAGGCTTGGAATGAGGCCAGACCTAAATCACTGGGGTAGAATCTTTGCATCTCAGCTTCATGGGGATCGCTGCGTAAAGAGACTAGATGATACAGGACACCATAATTGCTGCCCATGTAAGCCAAAGGAGGGCATTTGAATCCACAGAGATGAAAGCGCTTCTTTCAAGGACACCTGAAGGCATGTTATGAAACCAAGAGTCGCAATAAAATCAAAATTACTTAGAAAACTAATAAATGCATAAACCATTCTGTGAGCGAGTATAACTTCAATTTAAGAACAACAAAAAAAGAAAAACAATATATAAGCAGTGTAAACACTAAGAGCCCTTGCAATTTTGTCCTTTGCAATTGAAGAGAGTGAATATGGAAACCTGCAAAATCACCTTTATGTGCATAGGTGCAGGGATAATCTGGCATAAATCTGCATGGGAACACTATTTCAGTAATGTCTAAATTATAAACTGCACTTTAAGTAAAAAGCCCCCAAAAGGCCAAAGTCAATGAAGTTTCAGTCAAAATGGCTGACTGTCTCCAAAACTGCCAAGAGTCCATTCATCATTCAGAAACCACAACAGATTAAATATTAAAGAGGCTTAAATATTCTACTATTTAGAATACCAAAGTTACAACTGAAATTTGTGACACTATTTTCCAGGATGTGTGGAAAAGCTGCTGAATTTCTGAAGAGTAGATTGAGAGTTTACATCCAAATCTAAAACAAACAAAAAACAAAAAAACAAACTTATAAACTGTTTGACCCTGTAATTGTACTTCTTGAACTTTCTTTTTTCTCCCTCTAGCTCCCTTTTAAGATTTCACTCTATCTAGGGTTTTTAGCAGTGTGGCTATAATGTTCCTAACAGTGGTTTTCTTTCTATTTATACTATGTGGGTTTGCAGACCTTGAACCTGTGCCTTGATATCTATTCACATCTAGGAAATTCTCAGTCGCTATTTCTTTAACTATAGCCCCTTTGATTAACATACGTTAAGCATTTTCCCTCTATCCTACAAGTCTCTCATGCTTTTTTCTGTACACTTTTTCTCCTTGTGCATTGCTTTGAATGCTCTCCACAGCTCTATGATATGATTAACTCATTCTTTTTGTCTTTTTGCTATTTCCAATCTGCTAATTAGCAAATTCTTCATCCTCGTCGTTTTATTTAAGTTTAGAATTTCCATTTGACAGGTTGTGTGGTGTGTGTGTGTGCATATGTGTGGCTGGATTCTAGATGTCTACTGAAATTTCCCATTTTTCCCTCTATTTTCTTGAATTAATTCAATTGTATTATTTAAAAATCTCTGATAACTCCAATATCTGATTCACTCATGCGTTTATTTTACTGGTCTGTTTTTCTCTTGGTTTTGTTCCATTGGTCCTGTATGTTAGCATGCCTTTAATTTTTAATTTAATACTGGAAATGGTAGACTAAAAAATTTCATAGTCTCCAGATAATGTAATCTTCTTTCCAAAGAAGATTAATTTAATTTTCAGTTTTTTGGTGGATTGTAGGTAGGATATCAAAAGATCACCTTACTTATTTCATGAGTTGATTTTAGCTATTTTCTTTTTCTTTTTAAAGACTGTTTCCATTTTGTTGTTATTCTGTCATTGCCCTTCTGATAGTTCAGTGAAAAGTCCTGGGTATTTAGTAAGTTCTTCTGATTTGGTGGAATTTGAACTTCAATCTCTTCTCTTAGCAGTGGGCAGATATTGAAGTCTGCTCCATTTTTTTCCCCTCCCAGCTGCTGCTTTCCATTGTTTTTTCTTGCATGAATAATTAGGAGTCTGGCAATATCTTGAAGAGAATCATTAGGAGATTTGGGGACTCCTTTGCAGCCTCCCTTTTTTTGAGGTATTGCCACCCAATTGCACTCTCTCTGCCAGTCTCAAACTCTGACTTCCGTCTCCTCAGTCCTGTGAGACTCTTTTTTTCTGCATGGCTCTATTTCCTCACATGGCAGAAAATTTCCTCAGGAGAAAAGCCAGCTAAATATGGAACTCACCTTATGTTCTTTCCTTCTTATAATGGTTGCATTTTCTCCTGCCCCCAACTACTTTGGTTGTATTCCAATGCCTTCAAACAGTTGTATCTTATACCCCAGTCATCATTAGTAATTGTAACAGAAGTAAAGTTAGCCTAATACAAGCCAGTCCTTCATAATTGGAATCAGTACTCCACTTTTAGAAAATAAATTAATCAAAGGAAATTATTATGGATGTGGTAAATATTTAGCTACAAAGATAACTATAACAGCAACTTTTTTATTGGTGAAAACTTGGAAACAACATATAGGTCTGACAATATGGAATTATTTAAATAAATTATGATTTATTCACTATAAATCACAATCGCTCCCCCCATTAGGGGTACAACTGAGGTCCTAAATTTTAAGTGTGACCAAGCAGTGTGTGTTTGTGTATGTGTGCATATATTTTCTTCCAGTCATATTACTCCACAGGTGCAAGCATAGATAGATCAAGAGCCGGGACTTGACCGTATTTACCCTAAAAGCCCAGCCAAGGTCTACTTCTATCTAATTTAAGAGAAACAGAATATATTGAAGCACACTGAATGGCTCACAGAGCTCAGGGAGGATTGGGGATGAGAACTACACTGCCAGGAAGAGCTTCAAAAATTCCACACAGAACTTCTCTTGTGAAGACACCAGTGCTGACATCTCTCAGCAGAGATACTACCGCTGCGCCCCTTGATCCCATTGATACTTGACACTGGAAGTTACTTCTACACACATCCTCACTGCTGCTTTAGAAAACTAGAAACAGCTCTGGGCACTGTGGCAACTCATTCCTGAGATTCTAAATTGTTCCTTCATGATGATGACTAGATTTTCAAACAGGTAGGTCCTTCCAAAGCCAACTATTTTCAGGTAGTTCATATAATGGGAGAGCCAGCATCATGTTCATAGCTATCAATAATTTTCCACATAATTCAGAATTGTATGTATAAATGATTTAGCTTTTGATTCTCTGAACCAGCTGAGACTGGCACTGAAAGGATGCTCACCATGCATTGCTCTTCTCTTCCATCCTGCCTAAGAGGCTGTTTCCTGAAGATATGATTTCTCCGTACACGATTCTGCATTTAGCTTGATCTTAACTTGCTTTTTAGGTCTGCAGGCCAAGCTGGGTCCAAACAATGAGTTGTCAGGCCCCTCAGTCTAGGTTTAGGCTACTTAATTTGGTGAGTGAGCCAACTTTTATCTGAAATCTTCAGCCATGGACATTGCCTCTGGGAAGGCTTCCACTTTTCTTTCTGATAGTCACTAAATTTAGCAGCCCTTTCACATATTTGGCATAGTTTGTTTTTCCTGCTGTATGTCCCAACACTGTGATAGCACTTAGAGCACAGAAGGCACTCAATAACCATAATTAATGAATAAATCAAATCTCTCCCTAATTTCTTTAGAGGGATTCCATTTTTATTTCTCTCTCTCATTTTCTTTGTACTTTCATGTGGCTTCCTGGAAGAGAAGGATAAAACTGCCATCTTTGTTATTTTAAAAACACAAAAATAGCTGGTTAATAAATGTTAATTGAACTGAACTAGCAGCATACAATAACAATGCTAAAAGGTTGTCCATAAGATAAGTCTAAGGGAAACCACCTTCATACCTCTACTGAAAAATCAATGTCATTGACTACTGGATAATCCCTTTTTCTTT
Source organism: Neomonachus schauinslandi (assembly GCF_002201575.2). Lineage (NCBI taxonomy): Eukaryota > Metazoa > Chordata > Mammalia > Carnivora > Phocidae > Neomonachus > Neomonachus schauinslandi. The sequence continues at coordinate 28,737,823 of NC_058407.1, read as the reverse complement.
CCTTCTACACATCCTTAAGGAGAAAAAGGAAATGGACATCCAATATTCTAACTGTTGATTGTTACTGACTAGTGAGATTGTGGGGATAGGAAGGCTAAGTCAAAATTTCTCTACTATACACAAATTGTTATTATGGGGCTAAGCTTCTTAGCTAAATATATAACAACAAATTGTCAGACTAAAACCATTATGGAGCAATCTAGAAACAAAGGGGTCTTTACTTTTGTGAAGTCTAATGGGAGCCAGTAGGAGCAAGTGAACAAAAATAATCAAATAAACTTAGCAATGTCAGTAAGATAAGACTTGCACAGAATTTAGATGAAATAACAATTATGGTTATGGAATAAATATCCTGTGTTAATAACTTATCCATTAAAAAAGACATCTGATAGAAAACTATTGAAAGATCATGGCTGCAATATAATGATTTATAAGAAATATATATTGGTCATTCTGATGACAAAATACATGTTTCTCAGATATACTTCGTTTTCATCCACAGTTCCTGAAAATGCTTCAGAGCCATAAAAGTGAGATGAGTATCTTGTTATTAACTAAAGTGACTTTTTTTTTTTTAGATTATTTATTTATTTATTTGAGAGAGAGAGAATGAGAGACAGAGAGCATGAGAGGGAGGAGGGTCAGAGGGAGAAGCAGACTCTCTGCCGAGCAGGGAGCCCGATGCGGGACTCGATCCTGGGACTCCAGGATCATGACCTGAGCCGAAGGCAGTCGCTTAACCAACTGAGCCACCCAGGTGCCCAAAAGTGACTTTTTTTTTTTAAAGGACTTATTTATTTGAGAGAGAGGTGGGGGTCAGGGACAGAAGGAGAAGGAGAGAATCCTCAAGCAGACTCCCCACTGAGCATGGAGCCAAATGTAGGGCTTGATCCCAGGACCCTGAGATCATGACCTGAGCTGAAATCAAGAGTCAGAGGCTCAACCGACTAAGCCACTCAGGTGACCCTAATGAAAGTGACTTATGAACCCCACTCAAGGCAGAGCTAGTTGCCAGAAGAACCAACTATGTGTTTCAAGGGATGGAACCTTCCATTCCACCCCCCCCCCGACCTCTGGGGAGGAGAGAGGGCTGAAGATTGAATCAGCCAATGGCCAATGACTTAATCAATTATGACTATGTAATGAAGCCTCCATAAAAACCCAAGGACAGCTTGTTGGTCTTTTTTTCAGAGAGCATCCACACTTGTGGAACCAGAACCCTTCCACTTGCCACTGAACTCTGCCCAAGCTCCACAGAAAAAAGTTCCTTTGTTCAGGACCTCACTCTACATACTTCTTCATCTGGCTATTGATTTGTATCCTTTATCATATCTTTAATAAACTGGGAAACATTAAGTAAATGTTCCATTGAGTTCTGTGAGGCTCTCTAACAAATTAATCAAACCTAAGGAAGAGGTCTTTGGAACCTCAGTTGGTCAGAAGCACAGGTAACAACCAGGGGCTTGTGACTGGCTTCTGAAGTAGGGAGCAGGGCAGTCTTGAAAGACTGAACCCCTAACCTGTAATCTGATACTATCTCTGGATAGACATTGTCAGAATTCAGATGAATTCTTGAACACCCTGCTGGTGTTTGAGAATTGTTTGGTGTTGTGTGTAGAGGAACTCCCCCCCCCCCACCACCACATTGGAATTGGGTCTATAAACCTTTAAAAGAGTGGCTTAGGCTTTGGACTCAAGAACATCAAAAACTAATGATGTAATGTATGGTGATTAACATTACATAATAAAATTTTTAAAAAAAGAACAAATTGATAATTGGAGAGAATATCATATTTTCCTTCTTCAAGGGGCAACACAGAAGATTAAATCTCTCAAATTTTACTCACACTAAGTGGCTCTACTTTTGTCAACATTTGGAATTGTCACACTTCAAATTTAGTCTTCCTGGTGGATTTGTAACCATATTTCTTTGTGGCTTTAATTTTCATTTTCTTGATTACTATAAAGAAATTGAGTTCCTTTTCATGTGTTTATTTGATTATCTTCTGAAATGTTTCTTCAAAATATGCATGTTTTTCCATTTGGTTCTTTCCTCTTCTTACTGATGTGTAGAAGTTCTTTATGTATCTTGAATACAAGATCCTTGAAAGCTATATGCATTGTGATACTTCTCCTATTTTTAGGTTTACTTTTTTCCCTTTGTAAATAATATCTTCACTGTGCTGCAGCCCTTAATTTAACAATTAAAAATGTTTTATTATTTTATTTTAAATATTTATTTAGTTTGAGAAAGACAGAGATAGAGGGAGCAGTGGGGGGGGGGGTCAGAGAGAGAGGGAGAAAGAATCTCAAGCAAACTCCATGCTGAGTGTGAGCCTTCACTCGGGGCTCGATCACGAGACCCTGAGATCATGACCTGAGCTGAAACCAGGAGTCGGATACTCAACCGACTGCACCACCCAGGTGTCCCAAGATATATATTTTTATTATTCCTTTTGTACTCGTAAAGAAAAACACACTATTGTTTTCCTTTACACTACATATAATGCCCTGAAAGTTCTTTACTCCAGTCGCCATGTGTATGTGGGGGAGGGTAGTTCCCACATTGACAACACCAGCTGCTGTCCTAGAATTTAACTAATTCTGACTCTTTGTACTTGGAAAGAGTGTCATATCCCACACATTAAGGATTCAGTCCTACAAGACTGCCCTGTTCCCAATTTAGATGCCAATTGCAAGTCCCGGTTGTTACCTGCGCTTATGACTCACTGGCTATAGATCAGAAGTCTACACAATCCGCTCCTTGGGTTTGATTAATTTGTTACAGTAGCTCACAAAATTCAATTGCTTACTAATTACTTTATTATAAAAGGATGTAATTCAGGAATTGCCAGATAGAAGACATGCATAGGGCAAGGTATGTGGGAAGGAGTATGGAGCTTGTATGCATTCTTTGGGCAGGCAGATCACTCTCCCAGCACTTCCATGTGCTCACCAACCTAGAAGCTCACTAACCCTGTCTTTTGGGACTTTTTTATGGAAGTTTCATTACATAGGCATGATTGAGCAAATCATTGGCCATTGGTGATTGAACTCAATCTTCAACCCTCTCCCTTCTTGAGAGGTTGAAGGGGAGGTGTTGAACTGAAACTTCTAATCCTCTAATCATGTATCATTCCTCTGGCACTGAGCTCTGGTGGCTTTCCAAAAGTCACCTTAATAATAGAAACTCAGATGTGGCCGAAAGGGACTTGTTATGAATAATAAAAGATGCTCCTTTCACCTTTATCTCTCTCAAGCCATTTCAAGAACTAAGGACAAAACAAAATATTATAAAAAAAGATATCCCTATTGCTCTAATCACTTAGGAAATTACAAGGGTTTGGGGAGCTATGTGCCAGGAACTGGAGGAAGACCAAATATATCTTTCTTATTATAAACCACAATATCACAGTATCTTATTTAAGAAATTTTCCCTCCAAGCCATTTTAAATAGTGTTATATCTTTTTGTGGAAGCATGATTATTTTGCTTTTCACAGTTAGAAACCTAAAAATACCTGAAATAAATTTTTGTGAGTGCTATGCTAATTTCTTAAAAATACAGATATCTAAATGCTCCAGAAACATTTATTGAAATGAGATATGTAGAGTTAGCTCTGTAACAAATCAAGTGTCCATGTATGTGTGGTTCTGTTTTTGGATTCTTTGTTTTTTCTTTGGTCAGTTTGCATTATTTTGCACCAATATCACACTGATTTACTATAGATTTTCTTTTTTTTAATTTAATTTTATTATGTTATATTAATCACCATACCTTACATCATTAGTTTTTAATGTAGCGTTCCATGATTCATTGTTTGCGTGTAACACCCAGTGCTCCATTCAGTATGTGCCCTCTTTAATACTCATCACCAGGCTAACCCATCTCCCTACCCCTCTCCCCTCTAGAACCCTCAGTTTGTTTCTCAGAGTCCATAGTCTCTCATGGTTCATCTCTATAGATTTTCAGGTCTTAAAAACAAGAGGCCCCAAATGGAGTTACTTATGGCAAGCCCCACATCACCAAACTGAGACTTAATTATAGTTTCAGCTCTTGCAGAAATGGAATCCTAACCCAGTTAATCAGGAATCACCTGATCAGCATTAGTTAGGTAATCTGCCTGATAGAACTCTCCCACCCCCCCACCAAAAAAAAGGAAAAAAAAAAAGAAAGTAACTTTGCAATAACCAACCTGAGTTTTTACCCAGTGTGTCTTTCCTGTTCCTGCTCTGCCTGTGAGTCTTTCAGTTTGTACAGTTCCTTGGAGTTCCTTTCTATCTGCCAGTTTGGATGTTGCCTTATTCAAATCGAGTTTTGCTCAAAAAAAACTCTTAAAAATTTTAATATGCCTCAGCTTATCTTTTGAGAGCCTTAATAATTGTTAAAGCAAGTCATTCATCATTGTTGATACTACATAAGAGACTATTGGCTATTTTCCTTTCTTTATAAATTTTAGAATATGTTTGTCTTGTTTCACATAAAAATTTGTTGGGATTTTGCCTGCAGTTACACTGAATTTTAATATCAACTTGAGTAAAACAGGTATCTTTACAATACTGAATTATCTAAACCATGAACATGGTATAGCTCTCCATTTATTTTTGTGGTCTTCAATTCTTATCAATATTTAGTAGTTTTCAGTGAAAAGGACTTGCATGCTTTTGTTAAAGTTAGAGCTAGTTATTTGATATTCTTTGATGCTGTTTTAAACAGTAATTCTTATTGGGTAAACACTGAATTATACCTAAAGAAAACAATTCACTATTGCACAGTGCTATGCATATTTACAAACTCAACACATTCATAAAACAGATGCAAACAGGGCGCCTGGGTGGCTCAGTTGGTTAAGCGACTGCCTTCAGCTCAGGTCATGATCCTGGAGTCCCTGGATGGAGTCCCGCATCGGGCTCCCTGCTTGGCAGGGAGCCTGCTTCTGCCTCTGACCCTCCCCCCTCTCATGTGCTCTTCTCTCTCATTCTCTCTGTCTCAAATAAATAAATAAAATCTTTAAAAAAAAAAAAAGATGCAAACAGATCAAAAAGTAGAACATAAGCAGCACCTCAGAAGCTCCTACTGAGTTCCATTCCAGGCACTACCATGACTTCTAAAACAATTTTTCCCTGTTCTTAAGGTTTATATGAATGGAATGATACAGTATGTATTCTTTTGTTCCTGGTATCTTTCTCCTAGATCTATTTGTGAGATTTATTCATGCTGTTGTTTGTAGTTATAGTTTGCTCATTTTCATTGAAGGATAGTATACTGTTAAATGAATACACCACAATTTATTTAGACAAATTACTATTTATGGACATCTGGATTGTCTCTCATTTTTAGGCATTAAGAATAGTGCTGCTATACACATTGATATTTTTTCCTGGTTTTTAAATGTTGGCTGTTAGGAATAGTGATGTTATATGTATCTTTATATATGTCTTTGGTAGATATATATCTATATATATAGATATTTGGTAGGTATATATCTATATATACATATATATCTCAGACATGCATTTCTGTTTAATATATACCTAGAAGTAGAATATTAAATCATAGACTATGCATATGTATACACATCAAAAATATTTTTCAAAGTGTCTATTCCAATTTGCATTCTCACAGTGCATGAGATTTCCAATTGCTCATCATCTTTGTCAAAATTCAATATTGTATGCCTTTTCATCTTAGCCCTTCTGGTGAGTGTAAAGTCATACATCATTTTGGTTGTAATTTGCATTTCCTCAAAGACTAATAAAATTAATCAAATTTTCATTTGTTTATTATTCATTTATTTTACTTTATTGTGAAGTGTCTCTTTAAGAATTGTAATAATTTTTATTCAATTACCTTTTAAATTCATTTGTAAAAGTTCTTTATACATTCAGACTATGAGTCATTTGTTAACTATATGTTTTGAAGTATTTTCTCCCATTCTGTAGCTTTCTTTTTTTTTTCCTTTTTAAAGATTTCTTTTGACAAAAAGATTTTTGTTTTAATGTAGTCCAATTTATCAATCTTTCTTTATATTTAGAGTTTTTGTTTACTATTTAAGAAATTTAGGACCACCTGAAGTTTATAAGGTAGTCTTTATTTTTTTAAATACTTTTTTAAATGTTTTCTTTCACCTTTGACATTTACTTTTATTCTCCATCTAGAATTGAGTCATGCATAGTGGAGGTTAATACCATTTACTGGAAAGACCAAACTTTCCAATGCTTTGCATTATAACTTTTGTCATAAATCAGGTGGCTGCTTATGTGTGGTTCTGTTTTGCCTTCTAGAATATATATTTGTCCTTTTTTTTTTCTTTTCTGAAATTCATTCTGGATATTTTCTTTTACTTTTCCTTCCAGCTCTTTAATTCCCTTTTCATTTAGATCTAATAGACTGCTAAACCCATCTCTATAGTTCTTCATTTTAATTATTATGTTTTAAAATTTCTATAATTTTAGTTTTAAGCATCTTTTCTTTAGCTTCCAATTCTCTTCTTAAATTCTCACTAATCCTATTCATCTCCTTCAATATTTTAAGCAATTTTCATTTAAAATCTGCATCTGACAACTACCAAAGCTTTAAGCCCCTCTTATACTCATTCTGGCACATGCTATTCAATCCCTTTGTATTTGGTCAATTTGCTTTGAGATCTGGAAATGTCCAGATATATAAAAAATAAAATTAGAAGCCAAAAATGATGTTCTCTTCAAAGATGATAGGCTTTTCTTTCTGTCGGATGTCTGACTTTAGAAATCTACAATCTCTTTAATGATTTCAGAAACTGAAGTGATTCAAAGCTGGGTTTTCATCTCTGCAAGGGACAGATGACTTCCTAGTCAATCTTCATGGGGCACATACTGTTTACTGGTGCTGTACCACCCTCTTGGATCTCATACCCCAATTTTCATCCTTATGCCCATAAGACACTCAATAATACCACTCAGCTTCCCAGACTTTCAGCAACTCTTTCAGAATCAGCAAATATCCACAGAGGACAAGTACTCCTAATATCAATCTAACCTGTATAGATCTCTATATTCCCCAAATCTCAAACTGGATCTTCCATAATTGTTTAGTTCTTCTGAACTTTTATTAAGATTATTTTGTTCACTTTATCCCTACATTTTCTAGTGTTTCCTCAATGGGAGGATTGTTTTGATTAGTCCGTACTTACTGGAAACATTTTTTTTTCCTCAAGCACCCTTAAAGGTATTTTTCCAAATATACCAAGATTCTACCTGAAAATGACCCTGTTGTTATGAGTTCAGGGATTAAAAAAATATTCACTTCATTACTTATTTTTTTCAGATTTATTTATTTACTTATTTGAGAGAGAGAGAGAGGAGGGGAGGAGGGGCAGAGGGAGATGGAGATAAATCCTCAAGCTGACTCCCTGCTGAGCACGGAGCCCCATGGGGGTGGCGGGGGTTGGATCCCAGGACCCTGAGATCAGGACCAGAACAGAAATCAAGATGGGATGCTTAATCACTGAGCCACCCAGGTGCCCCTTCACTTCATTAGTTACAAAGTTCCCGAATGAGGGACACTAGATTCTACTTCTACCTTCCGTTAACTTCTTTCTTTTTTTTTTTTCTAAAGATTTTATTTATTTATTTGACAGAGAGAGACACAAGCAGGGGGAGGGGAGAGGGAGAAGCAGGCTTCCCTCAGAGCAGGGAGCCCGATGTGGGGCTCGATCCCAGGACCCTGAGATCATGACCTAAGCCGAAGGCAGACGCTTTAACGACTGAGCCACCCAGGCGCCCTCCGTTAACTTCTTTCTTAAGACTGTGTGTGATATTAGCTTTTATGTAAACATTTAAGATGCCTTAAACTGGGGAAATGTACAGTATCTGACTCTATAAAAAGAATCTATAGTTGTCTTTTCATAGACAGTAGCAGAAAGTAGGTCCTAGAAATGTGGAGGTAATGGTACAGATCAAGCATTCATAGAAAAAGGCTATGGGATTTCAGAAAAAGAATCAGGAACAACTGACTATACATATATCAGGCCCAGATGAGATAGAGGAAAACAGAAGAGACTGCCCTTGCTGTGCACCTGGAATGTTTTGTGGGGAGGATGGGCAGAGGTGGCAAACTATTGGGATGCATAATCAGAATTCAGCCTGTTTTAGCCCTAGGAGGTAACTTTTCCATTAGTTAGGAAACTTATGTTTAAATACAATAATAAGTAAAATAATCTTCCCAGGGGCATTTACATATTAAGTCTATTGGGGGTTAGCCCAAGAGAGAGGGTCATAGGATGTGGGAGAGTTCAGAAACTCAGGGCATTAATGAGCCCTGTGATACTCTGGAAGTCTAGAAGTAATTGGTGGGAATAGAAGGGATTACGGTGGAAGGAGCTCAGCCCTCCCCTGTTGATTTTGTTGCCATAAAAGGGATGCTCTCATCTGCTCTGTTATCCTTCTCTGAGCTAGTAGGCTAGGACAAATCTTTTAAAAATAATGCAAATGGATAAGTACTAAAAAGGAGGTAAATGATAAGCTCTGAAAGTAGAGGGTCATGCCAAATCTTGTTCATACAAGGACTGCCTGCCATGCATCATGCCCAGGGTAGGAAAAGAAGGAAGAATGGAAGGGTGGTTGGGGGAGAAGAAAGGAGGAAGAGAGTAAAGGAAAATTTGCTTGTGTGTTCAGGAATTTCACTAATTCTAAAGTATCTGATCTAACATTTATTACTGGAAAAAGATAAAAGAAAAGTACCCAGTCCAATTAAATACATTTACCTATTACTAATAAATGAATTTTTTTTTTTTTTCAAAAGCAGCTATTCTACTACTTTGGTACTCTGTGGTACTTTTCTGGTGAAAAAATAATAAATTGCTAATTTGTATTCTTTCAAGCTATATAATAAAAGCAGCATTTTAGAACATAATTTTTACTTCCATCCTTTGAAGCATAGAACTCTTAGAAATCTAATGAGTATTTTATACACATATTTGAACAGACTTGAAGGTCCCAATATAGTCCCCCTTTCCTGGTCCTTCCCAACCCCCCCCCTACCCTGCCCACACACAGACACATACCTACCCTCCTGCATCCTACCATTATGCTTGCTGGAAATTATATGGCTTTCTATCTGGGTGAGAATGCAAAACAGGCTCCAAGTATCTCAGAAGATTTTATAAACTCTGCCATCTGCACATCTGGTATGTAAGATGCCTATAGCACTCTTTAATCAGCAGTACAGATAACTGTGCTTTGGGTACTTATCAGAAAGTTATACCACAAATTGACTGCAAATAACCAGGTCTTGTCAAAATTTACTTGAACGTGGGGTGATTTAAAGAGACAAGTTAACCAGCCATTCTTAAATATACTCCAAGCTCTGACCTATGTTAAGAAATATAATCAGGACACAACACTGCTGAATAATGTCATTCATCTTCCTGAAATTAAAACTGAACTATGTGTAATAAAAGAGGAATTCATCTTAACAAAGGTTCTTTGTTGTTGATAGCTTCCCTGAAACATTATATCTATATTATATATAAAGACTGGCTTCTTGATACATTTAATATGTACATAATAATGAGCCTCTATTAAGGCTTGATAAACCACAGTTTAATAACCAGAATAAACCACAGTTTACTTATCTATTCAGCTACTAGAAGACATCTTGGTTGCTTCCAAGTTTGGACAACTATGAATAAAGCTCTATAAACATCCATGTACAGGGCATGAACATAAGTTTTCAACTTTTTTTGGGTAAACACAAAAAAGTACTTAGTTTTATATGAAACCTCAAAACTGTCTTCCAAAGTGGTTGTACCATTTTGCATTCCCACTGGCAATGAGTGAGAGTTCCTGTTGTTCCACATCCTTGCCAGCATTTGGTATTGTCAGTGTTCTGAATTTTGGCCATTCTGATAGGTGTGTAGTGGTATCTCATTGTTTTAATTTGCCTTTCCCTGATGATATGTGATGTAGAACATCTTTCCATATGCTTATTTGCCATCTGGATATCTTCTTTGGGGAAGTGTCTGTTAAGGTCTTTGGCCCATTTTTTCGTCAGGTTGTTTGTATTTCTTATAGTTGAGTTTTAAGAATTTTTTATATATGTTGGATAATGATTTTTTATCAAATGTATCTTTTGTAAATATTTTTTCAGTCTGTGATTTGTCTTCTCATTCTCTTGACATTGATTGTCTTTTACAGAGGGGTTTGTTTTTTTTTTTATAATGAAGTCCAGCTTATCGATTATTTCTCCCATGAATTCTGTCTTAGGTATTATGTCTAAAGAGTCATCACCATGCCCAGTGTCATCTAGGTTTTCTCCTGTGTTACCTTCTAGGAGATTTATAATTTTGCATTTAACATTTAGGACTATGGTTCATTTTAAGTTAATTTTTGTGAAGGGTGTGAGGTCTGTGTCTGGATTCATTTTTTTTTTTTGCTTGTGGATATTCAGTTTTAACAAACATTTTTTTAATCTTTTGGAGAATTATGTTTTCACTTAATATCCAATTATCATGTAAAAAACTTTATATACTGATCTATGGGATAAATTCATCATAGAAATCAAAGTAAAATATATTATCTTTCCAAATGACTTTACAATGCTTTATCTAGTGGACAACTAAATTATTTAACTTTCCCCCCTTGGTTGTCAGGAATCTCAAGGAATAATTTAGTATTACATTTCTATTTATTACAACTTAAATAATAGGTAATGAACAACAAAAAAAGGAAGATACTATGCTGGGAGACAAACTGGCTTAACTTTCATTGAAGGTTTGGAAAGAAAGAAAATCTATTTCAGATAGAAGAAAAGTAGGGGCACCTGGGTGGGTCAGTGGGTTAAGCGCTGGACTCTTGGTTTCAGCTCAGGTCATGATCTCAGGGTCCTGGGATAGAGCCCTGCATTGGGCTCTATGCTTAGCCCAGTCTGCTTGAGACCCTTTCCCTATTTGCCTCTCTCCCCCTCTGCTCACCCACCCATTCTCCTCCTCTCTGTTCCTCCCCCTGCTCATGCGCTCTTTCTCTCTAAAAATAAATAAATAAAATCTAAAAAAAAAAAGAAGATAAAAGAAAAGTAATGAGCTATATAGTGACTATTAGTTGATCTTGTTTCATTGGAGCAAAGATGTGTAATATTGTGAAATGTGAAATTAGCATAGAAAGATCAGTTTTCCATACGTGGGGCATGGCTTTGAAAGCTGTGGTGAAGAACTTCAGTCATTAATTCATATCATTCATTAGCAAAAAATAAACAACACAGTGTATAAATGTTGGTAAGAGAAAAGAATCTCCAGTAGCATTCATTTTTAAAATATTCAAAACAGCTATCTGATGTAGAATGTGAAGAGAATAAAATGACAACTAAATTTGTCTAGAGTCTCTCAAGCAAGCCAATTTGCAAAATATTTTTTCATATTTTACTTATTCATCATGAAAATCTGGTTAACAGGCATTTTAATCTCAATTTTATAGGTGATATTCTGAAGCCCAAATAAATTAAATGACTTTCCCAAAGACTCACAGTTCATAAGTGATCAAAATCAGATTGAAGGCAAAACTCTAAAGCTCATTTTCTTCCCATGACACTGTGCCATAACCAATATAACTTAGTGATCAATTTACCCTAATTTTCACATTTCAGCTGATTGTTCTGACACCAACTTGATGCACTTTCATATAAATATAACTTCATTAGCACTCATTCAGATTTTAATAAATACATAAAACAAAACAAACTGGCAGAGAGGAAAACCTAGAACATGAAATCCATTTTTGTCTTATCCATAAGATTATTTAATATAGATATAATTTGTCAACAACATCAACTGGTACAAAATGGAAATTTGAATGATGGCTGTATTTACTATTTTGCTTTTTGAAAATTTTGAGACATCTCATTTTAAGAATAGAAGCTCCTATATGTATGGAGGCTGTTCTGTAATTGTTCTCTGCAGATGTTAATTGACGACAGTAATCCTAGAAGGGGTCAGACAGCTCAATCTTGGCTAAGACGTGCTAGCATTTAACAAATTCCAGGAACATACCTAGAAAAACATGGGAATCTAAGGCCTTTTGGACTTTATAGGAGAAAGGTTGACTCTCTTTATAGAGTTACATTCTGTTCACCAAGACAAAGTCCAATCATTTGACATTAGTTCTTCCAGGGCTTACACCTCTGACTTGAGAAAAGAATCTCTCTCAGTGTAATGATATGTCATGATTGAAATACTAGAATTCCTTCTGTGCATTTATTTACATTTCAATGCAGAGTGACACAAGGCATAAGCTATAAGGAGTGGCAGACCAAAGGAACCCAGACCTCTTCCCTCACCTTCCAGTTCAATACCTTCAATACCTATCTGTTACTGTGGAATAAATTTCAACTCCTTACCCTGACGTTTACCAGTCTCCATGCTCTGTCTCCATCTGGTCATTCTAATATTTTCCCCACTACAATTTTCATGTACCCAGCACATCACTGAAATGGAAATATTTGACATTTCCCAAAACAACCGTTTATCTTTTGGGGTATGTCTTCTAAACAAGACTGGCTGGGCGCCTGCTCTCATGGAACCTACTTTTCATCTTCTGTTTATAAAAAGCAGGTCTTGTATGGCTTTATCAGCCTGGGCATATAAAAGGGACCACATTACTAGCAATAATAGTTGTATCAACCACCCCTGTTAACTAGCAGGCTGCTGTGATCCCTTCAAAGTCTCCCCTGGTTCACTCTGAGGAGTTTCAGAAGGTTCTCACTTGAACTCATAAATCGTCACCTTTGCTATCACATGGCATTGACAATATTCTGTTTGGCACTTATTGTTGACTCCCCTAAAACTGTAAATCATGCACACACCAAAACAGCACTGTATCTCCTAAAATCCTTCGAGGTCAAGCGGAAACAGGATCATGTCCCTATCTCCCTACGTCACACTCTTCCACCTGGGCATGAAAGTATGTGGCTTGTGAACACATCTCATAGTATCCCTCATAAAGTACAGCTTTTTCCTTTCCTGTCCTGTCGCCATATAGCGAAAGTGATTATCTTTTACTATCAAGTACCAAAGATATTTTCACAAGAAACGTACATTTCTGGTTCTGTTTGGATAATATTGAACAGAGACATTTTCCTTAACGCTATCCTGTGTTTTGGTTATGAATGGTCTATTTATATTCTAAATCTAGTATGTTCACATGTCAGGCAAATTTTTCATTTTTCTTAATTAATTTGAGAATAATTACATGAAAATGAATACCAGAAAGACTTCCCTGTATTGAGAGGGTTTAGTGGAAAATATCATGTGACCACAGTAGACCCTTAATAAAGTAAAATGATAATTCACTGGATATTTTAAAAGTCTTGGGGACCAGTCTTTGAAATAGAGTCTAAGCTGCTCTTCCTAGCCCCAACCTCCTCCATCTCTACCTAATAAAATATGAGTCTTTATCGACTCTGGCTCCTTCTGTTCCTTTTGCCCCAACCTCCCATGTTCAAATGGTGCAAAGTAAGTTCTGTTGTTTCATTCTAACTGCCCAAGGAAGTCCAAATGCAGCAGTAAGCAGAGGCTAGGCTACAGCTAGAACCTTTATTTTTCAACCCTTATTTTATAACCCTTAATTATTTGCATACGTAACTTTTCATCCTTTCCAGTTTCAGACTCTTTAGGAGAAAGAACCAGGTTTTGATCACCATCATAACTCCCAAGATTCCTTGCTCATACTCTACACTTGGAAAATGATTGTTGAATTGACTCCTTTTGGCCATATTATACTCACTTAGCCCAATTATCCTAAGTTAAACATTAAACATTGCCACCTATATTTTATATCTAACCTCAAATAACATAGGAAGGCATATAAACTCATAAAGAACTATAAAACATAAAGCTGGCTATTTCTTGTTTTATAATGATTTCCCCACTCTTAAATCACATGTATGATGTTGTGTAGAGACTGCCTTTAAAGCAGCTGCTGAAAGCATGTGGATTATGTTAGGAGGCCTTCTGACAGAAAAACAATTATATTAGTGTAACTGACATGATATTGGATAAGGAATGATTAAACCATCAGGTCCTTGGAGCTACTTCTGAGCTACTGCTGCTGGAGGCATACAAAAGAAATATAACAGTGGCTACATTTTACACAATGGAGAGATTCATTTTTGGTGGGAACTCTTCCAGGCAAATTAGATTTAAAACAGCATTCTCATCAGAAATAATAAACCTAAAAGAGAATGCAGCCAGCAAAGGAAACTGAGACTCGGAATTCTTAGAGAAACAGAGCTGAAGCCTCACAGTCTTTGCAACATTTTGCAGAATGTATTCGAAGCAAGCAAAGCTTCCAGCAGGAATCAAAACATACAACTTTGGCACTGAAAGTTGGTACTTTGAGACTAGGCCATAAAAAAGAACTCGGCTAAGTTTGGGATACTCTGATTCAGCAAGTAGATAGCTCAAGGAAGATGTAAGCTGGAACAAAGGAAGGATCACTCACAGGAGGTCTTTCAACCTAAGTGAAAATCTGTCCCTTCTCTGGTCTTAGAAAATAAGGCATCAATTTTAGAGTGTTCCATATCATAAGCTACATATATTCCTTACTATACGTATGAGTTAATTTTTCTTAACAAATGCTTTTGCTGTCTGTATAAAGCCCAAAGCTGATGGACACCTCTGGTTATTATTGTAAGTATGTAACCAACTGGTTGGAACTATGGAAATTTCTAGAGTCAATATTAGTGGGGGTGGAATTAAATAGCGCCCCTTAAAGAATTCTTTCCGAATGAAGCTTCTTCTCTGAATGTGACATATTTTAAACAAATATAGGTCAGAAAAGACTATTTTACAGACTCTGAAGAAGCAGCAATGTAAAATTATTCCATAAAGCCAAAAAGAAAAGAGTTACATAAATGTGACCCACAGATAATGTGCTGTGGAGAAAGTCTGAGAGGGAGGCAAAAAATGAATTATTTTCTTTCTTAAGATTTTATTTATTTGCAGAGAGAGAGAGAGAGAGCACAAGCAGGGGGAATGGCAGACAGAGGGAGAAGCAGGCTCCCCGCTGAGCAAGGAGCCCAGTGTGGGACTCAATCCCAGGACCCTGGGATCATGACCTGAGCTGAAGGCAGATGCTTAACTGACTGAGCCATCCAGGCATGCCCAGAAAATGAATTCTAATCTTGGCTCACCTCTGGCCTTGGTTAAGTTCCTAAACGCAGACAGTTCTTTCCCTTATAGGTCAACAGGCCACTGTTGTGAGCCTATAAAGCCCCCTTTTCACCTTAAAAGCCATACTGCAGACCCTTCTTGGCTGTCATTGGCACCTCAGGACCAATTCTTCACTATTCTCTGGGCTCAAGAGGGTGCATAGCTGATCTACTCATTGTTCTGAGAGCTGAGCTAATCCAGTACACTGCTCTTGGCTAATATTGCCTTACCTTAATCCTCCACTGAGCATACCCCACATGAAGTTAAACTAGGGAAGATGCACCCTTAAACATGAAACAAAAACTTATTGCCTTTATATAACATCTCTTGAGACTTTGGTCTTCTATTGCTGATTTGGACTCGTTAAACAACATTTCAGATAGAAACACACTGATGATACCTCGAAAAGGACAACTGTTGAAATAATGACTCATAATTCTAAGAATATGGAATTAGTAGTGGTTCTATCTTTTTTTTTTAAGATTTTATTTATTTATTTGACAGAGAGAGAGAGAGAGAGAGGGAGAAGCAGGCTCCCCACTGAGCAGGGAGCCTGACGTGGGGCTCAATCCCAGGACCCTGGGATCATGAACTGAGCCGAAGGCAGATGCTTAACTGACTGAGCCACCCAGGCGCCCCAGGAGTGGCTCTCAAATGGATCAACAAATATTACCTAAAATAATTTTTTGCTCACACATTAAAATGTATTCAGCTACATGCTATGTAAAAACAATTTTCTTTTCTAAAAGAAAGCTTAGCTTCTTTTTGTTTTTTTCCGAAAGTAGACCCTAGATACCAACACATCTGGGTATTTTATCTATACAACTAAAAAGTCAGGCATTTGGGATATTTTAAAATATCTGTCTGTGAATATTTAGATTTGGGGCTTTCAAAAAAAAGTAAAAGCTTTTGAAATATAATTATAGAATCAATAGCATAGCTGAGGAAGAAGGGACTAAAGGGTGATCTAGTCTAGATATTTGATATTATAGATGATATATAGATATGTCCATAGGTTCAGAAATGAATATATATATATATATGTATATATATATATATATATATTCTGATGTCTTCCCTAAAAGATTTTTTATCACAAAAAGCACAAAGGTGTTGGTCTCTTGACTTATTAAACATTAAAAAAAAAAACCCTGAATAATAGCATTTATTTCAAAGAATATTTGTTGGGTAAACTTAACTCATTGAAACAGAACTGATAATCAGTAATTTAAAAAACAAAGTAGCACAAAACATCCTTAATGAATCAAAATTGGCTTATTAAATTTTGACACTAAAGCTTCTTCAGTTTATTCATAGGTGATCCCTCAGTCCCTCCCTTAAATAATATTTGCAGTTGTCTCAGGCCCAGTAACAATAATTTCACTTCTCATGTTTTACAAATCCTTATCAAATTTAAAACAACAAATACAAAAAGATTAATTAAGCACATACTATGAGAAAGGCATGCAGTAAGTGTGCAGAGGTGACAAAAACAGCTATTGTTCTTGCTTCCTTGGGGGTGATAGCCTGGGAGAAGAACAGAGAGCACCATTGAAGGAGAAAGCTACTGACAATGGGAAGAGTATCTGCAAAGTGAGATAATAAAAGAGAACAGAAAATTGTAGAAAAGCAGCTGTAAGATCCCAAGTAGCATCATTTTCTGGCTCATTGACCATAAGGTGACACTGCTTTCCAATACAGTATTTTGTAGTATCTGATGTTCTATGTGATACACTTTCCCATTTAGAAAATACTCAAAAAAACCTCTATCTGAAAGGGCAAAAATATGTGGGCATGTTGTAGACATCTCCAACAGGGATCTCATCTTGAGCCAGGTCTGTGTCTAATGATATGGGTTCAAGGATACTTGGATATGTCTGGGGAATGTTCAAGAGAGCCCACGATGTCAATTCACTAGAAGGGATCTCATGTAAGGAAGCTCAGATCAAAGAAAGATGTAGCCAGGTACAACAAATTGACCTAATAATAAGCCTTATCTGGCAACTAAAGTACCAACTTTCATATCACTTTTGTACACATTCCATAGCTCTAAGAAAGTAACATTGCCACATCTAACAACAAGGGATGGGAAAGTAAAACACTACCTTATTCTCAGAAAGAGGAGAGTCAGAAATACTGGAAAACATCAGTACTTTACCAGATAATTCCAAGTGTTAGCATAGTGTAGATACAGATAAAGCTCCTCAAGCAGTGGTGGGAGTATAGATGGGCACTGCTATTCTGGAGGGCAGCCTGGAAGCACATAATTAAATTAAGTGTGCAGATACCCTACTACCCTTCTTTTAGGTATGCAGCTCAAAAAAATCCACTCACAGGACTAGGAAGGGCCATGATCCCCCTTGTAAATTTCAGCATCACTAGAGATGATGAGAAGCTGGCTATAATCTAGAAGTGAATAGGCCAAATGCTGGGTTACCATGCAACAGTGAGAAGCATATAGCTAACTTAAAGGCACAGTGACAAGAGAAAAAATAAAAATATACAGTTGTAATATATAGTACAATATGACATTCATTCAAAATAACAATTTACATTTTCAAAACATAGTTAGAACATCAAAAGGATATGCATTAAACACATTAGAATTATTGACGATGAAGAGAAGGGAGAATGGAAGTAATGGCGATAAAGGAGAATATATACAAATGAATAAATTTGAGAGGGACTTTGAGCAGATCAGTGATGAAAGTGGTTCATTCAATGACCTGGATCTAAGACCCAAAAAACAAAACAAACAAGCAAATCAACAAACAAAACTTGAGGGAGTTATTAAAACTAAACCGTAAAACAAATCTCACCCCCAACATCATTGTCATAGGGTCCCCCACACTGTCATAGGATACCCCATGGCTTTGGAACAATGAATACATGAGGAGCTATCAGTGAGCCCCTGGAGCAGCAACAGTAAAGAGTTTAATACTCAAAAGAGAAGCACAGAGTGCCAGCAGGACCCCCAGAACATACTGGTGTGACAGCATCTCGCAGGGGCTGGGGCTAAGGAGCGGGAGAAGACAAAGCCCATTTTGTGCTACAGGAACAATGGCATAGTGGTGTGATCATCTGGCATAAATATTGGAGCCCAGTGGAGCAGGGTCAGGGGCCACATACCCAGCAACAAAGCACTTCCAGAGGCAGAAAAGAACTGGACTCTCCAATGGAGTTTGGGAAGAATGTAGCGTCTCTGGGGGCAGTGTGGATACCATATTAGATCCCTTTGGAGATACCTGGAAATAATTGGTGAAGACTATAGGGGGGAATAAAGGAGTCTGTAAAACTCAGGTATGTCTAGCTTCACTGACCTGAGGACATTTAGGTTATAAATATTCAAAACAAAATGTTGGTGCATAAAGGAATATACTTCAAGTGACCAGAAAATCCCCTAACATAAAATTTATCATTTTATGATGATGTTCTGGGTATAAATGAGGCATTAATGCAATTGAGTAGATGTTGCTATTAATCTGGCCTAACCTTTTCAACGAGATGTGAAAGTGCAGCCATTACAAGAGAAGCCCTACCAGTGAGTTTGTTGGGGATTACAAGAATGGGGGAAGAAGGATTGAGGTTTTGTGATGAAATAAATTTATGCAAACCAGGTGTCTGTCTTCAGATTAGCACTTTAGGAAGGAAAAAGGGAGAGACAGCATTAAGTCACACTGTAACAAAAAGTGATCCGATTAATCCATTTGGTACGTCAAAGAGTATTAAGAAGGGATCTCAAAATTACACTGAGGCTGAAATCTTCAGTGACAGGAGGAATAGTCCCATCATTAATACTAACATGAAAACAAAGAATAGAGGATGCTTGGAGAAAATTTATAATCTCAAGTTATGAAAAAAAATCATCAGTATCTGAGGTTCAGGAAATCCATAAACTGTGGAGATATTTGAAAACACAGAAAGAGGTACCAAAAGGGAAAGATATTATTTTGAAATGATGAGTTCTATTCCTTAAGTATTCTCGGCTGCCACAGATTATGATATTAGAAAGTTGGAGGGGGGAGTCTCCAATCTGCCAAATATGTAATTACATGTGTAATTAAATATGTAATGTACTCCTCTACAAGTTCAGTACTTCAGGCTCTAATTTATGTATATATGTGGAGTAGTGAAAGGAGAATGAGATATAGCATAGAAGACAGATTTCACCATAAGCCAATAGTTGGATGTCCTTTGGCAAAGAACTTTGCCTCTGACCTTCAATTTCCTGGGCTATAAAATGGAAATGGTACTTATGATATCTCCAGGGATGTTAACTACTCAAATGAAATCACATATTCTAAAATGCTTTTTCAGTGGAAATGTGCTATAAAACATTATTTATTTATATTATTCTAAAATGTTCTTATAGTATTTCTTTCTCTATTCATTGTATTTAGTAGGACTGTCAAATCCTAGGACTGTCCCCTGCATAGCCCTGAGAATACTCAATAAGCCAAATCTCAGATGACGCACTATAATTGATGTCGCCTGTAACTGTTACAGAAATTATTCTAATCAAAGAGACCACTGGAAAGAAGAGAAAGGCAAAGTTAGGAGAAGTATATACACCAGGCATGATAAACAAATAAAAGGTAAATGTCCCTATTCTTAAGCCAAAATATAATCATAAAAGGGAGCTATAATTTTTTTTCTTTTTTTGCAAAATCTGACATATTTAATTCCAGAATTTTCACACTAAACTTTAAAATCATATTTATACTTAAAGTTAAATGTTTATTATTTCAATGGATTTTTGTCTATTCCTGATATGGACAAAAACATCATATTTTATAAATGCATATTTTCTAAAGTTGCATTTTTTTAACCAGATCATATGTTAGGTAATCACTATGTCCCAGGGTGAAGATCAGTAGACAAGTGGTTTTGACAACCACAAATGACAGATTTAATTACATAGCCAATCTGGAAGATTGTACAGAAATTAATAATAATAATAATAATAATAAAATAATAATAATAATAGCAGCAACTTAATTAAAGCCAGTTGAATTGGTTAACATATTGATTACACATTTGAAGCAAAACAAGATGTGACTGAAACACCTTTGACCCATTGCATCAACCCAATGCAATCCACCTACCTAAAATTCTCATTATGACCCACAAGGTCTTGTTGGGTCTCATCTCTCTCTACTTTCCCAGTGCTCGTTACACACTAATATCACCATTCATCTCTTAACTCCAGCCCAATGGCCTTCCCTCAGTTCTCTTTGTGCACTATACTCTTTTTATTCTTCAGAGACTTCAAGCACTCTGTCTGCCACGTTCTTCCTCCTGTGCTTCACCTCATTAATTCTGAGTCATTCTCATCTGAAATCAAGGTCACTTCTTCATTGAAGTTATCCCTAACCCTCTAAACTTGGCCAAATTCTCCTCTTCTCTCATGGTGTTCCACATGTTTCTTCCCGGCACTTATCTTTATGCTTATTAATGTCTGTCTCTCCAACAAAATAATAAAATCTTTAAGAGCAGAGACCATATATATTTTTCTCATTAATTTATCCCTAATATCTATCAAAGTGCTTGCATATAATATATATGATTATGTTATATATATTTATTATATGCTTATATTATATATAAGTATATATCTTATATATTATATAATAGTTATATAATATATACATGTATTAAAGGAAGGACTAAATATTTTGCCTCTAAGTGGCAGAGACCCCATACAATTCTCAAACTGTAAGTAAATTCATCCACTCATTACCTCTAGTAAATCCAAATGCGAAAAATCATAGCGTGATATTTATTTTGTCAGTCATGTTGAACTGGTTATAAAAAATCAATAGAAGGGAAATCACAAAGTTCATATTCAAGGGAACATTTTAACTCAATTTGTAGAGCACTTAAGGAGAGGCTACTCCATTCACTTCATATTTACTCCCATCTCTGTCACCTGTAGTGAGTGAGGATTTCTGTATGTAGGTGAGGGCAAAGTTTTCCAGATAAGTGTTTCAGCTGTGTGTGCGTGTGTGTGTGTGTGTGTGTGCATTTGTGTGAGAGACAGAGAAAGAGACAGAGAGAAACATTTGATGGATAGATCATCTGTAAAAAGCTCTTACAATGATTTCCAGAAACAATTTGTACTTTGATTTGTGGGAAACTCAGAAATTCCCATAGCAGTCAGCACCTAAGAACTAATCAATACCTGAATTCCTTCCCAAAATCTACCCCTGAGTTTCATTATACTGTAGAGCCACAGTGGTCAGAATAAAGTAAGAAGCCCAATTTATGGATGGCTCTAGATTTCATAAGGAGGTGAATCTGTTGTGGAGTTTTTTAAAAGGTCACATATGAAGCAAAGTTCAGAAACACTTCAACTGAGCCCACTTCCTTGTGGTTTGAAAATAAATGAGGGAAGGTAGCATGGTAAAGTAGGATTAACTTAGAATCACGAGATCTAATTGAATCCTAATGTCCACTTCTATTTTTTAAGTTTTTATTTTAATTCCAGTTAGTTAACATCCAGTTAACTAATAATATATGTATGTAATATTAGTCATATATATATAATATATAATATTATATATTATATATTATATAATATATAATATATTATATATAAATATTATATATTATATATTATTATATATTTATATTATATTATATATTATATATTATATTATATATTATATTATTATATTATATATTATTATATATTATATATATTATATATTATATATTATATATTATATATATAATATTACTTATAATGTAAGTAATATTAGTTTCAGGTGTACGGTATAGTGATTCAACACTTGCATACAATACCCAGTGCTCATCACAGCAAGTGCACTCCACTTCTTAATAGCTGCATGACTCTAAGTACATTTTGACCTTCCTGAACTTTACTTACCTTTATGTGTTAAATGGGGAACATAAAAATGGCCTCAATGGGTTCTACTTAAACAAAATTAATAATGCCTACCATTTGCTAAGTCTATGCTACATATATTTACCTGTAGATTTCATCGTAACTTCTTGTAAAGTGGTATTAAACATCCCTAGCTTATAGTTAGCTTAAAGAATTCAAAGTCACACAACTAATAACCAGCTGAGTGAATGGTATTGAATGAGATTGCTAGGGACCTATATCAAAACTATGAAATCTATTTTGCTGTTGACGCAGCTGTTGAGCTTCAGATCAAATCCCTGAACCCTGGACCAAGAAATGATTCTCAGTTGACTCAAATCATGGCCAACAACATTGCAACAGTGGTTGGTTGTCATGGAAAGCTCCTCAGTGATTCCTTACCCACCAATTTTAGTTTCAGTTTCTTAAAACCTGAGGTAAATTGGGCAGGGACTCTCTCTCAGTATAGATATCATGATAGTCATGGCTATTGCCCTTTCACCTGCATGTTGTCACGTTGGAGAAATTTCAGAATTGATTTTTTAAAAAATTTTACACAAAAGGCATGTGTGTCTTTTGGATTTTGAGGGGCTGAGGGCATCATATGTAAAAATGCTTGGGATTCAGGCATGCCCTCCTTCACCATGGTGCTCACCTGCATATTTACTTTGTCGAGCCCAGTAAAGACAACATATGTGACAGGAACACAGATGCAGAGAATGATAAGTTAAACTCCCTCTGTGAGAAAATAAAAAGTTATTGTAAAAGTCAAACGTCAAAACTTTTACATAGGAAATATTCAGAGCACACATCAAACATTTGACCAATTTTTTAGGGGGAAAGCAAGGGTGAAGGAGGGAAAATTCTGGGCTGAATGGTGGAACACCTGTTTGTAAATCTTGGTTGTACCTCTTATTGGCTATGTCATTTTTGTCTAAAGTCACAAAATGTCAGCCTGTTTCCCTATTGTGAAATGGCCATACTGATGTCTTCCTAGCCCACCTTCCAGAGTGCAGTAAAGTTGACATAAAATAGCATGAGAGGCTGGGGCAAGGATATGATTCCCATACTATTGTTTTGATTTTATGTAGCAAACTCTATTATAGGCAGTATTTTTCTTTTTTTTTCCTTTTTTTTTCTTTTTTTTTTAGAGCCTTGGCAACATTTTATTTTATTTTTTAATTTATTTTTTATTATTATGTTATGTTAATCACCACACATTACATCATTAGTTTTAGATGAAGTGTTCCATGATTCATTGTTTGTGCATAACACCCAGTGCTCCATGCAGAACGTGCCCTCTTTAATACCCATCACCAGGCTAACCCATCCCCCCACCGCCCTCCCCTCTAGAACCCTCAGTTTGTTTCTCAGAGTCCATAGTCTCTCATGGTTCATCTCCCCCTCCGATTTCCCCCCCTTCATTCTTCCCCTCCTGCTATCTTCCTCTTCTTCTTTTTTTTTTTTTAACATATAACGTATTATTTGTTTCAGAGGTAAAGGTCTGTGATTCAACAGTGTTACACAATTCACAGTGCTCACCATAGCACATACCCTCCCCAATGTCTATCACCCAGCCACCCCATCCCTCCCACCCCCACCACTCCAGCAACCCTCAGTTTGTCAGTATTTTTCAAAACATGTTCTGCAGAACACAAGTTTTCTAAGAAAAGTAATAGAAGTTACTTTTATAAGGAGTTTGTGTTCAAATATGTTTAGAAAATTCTGGGTTAAACAAAGTTAACCCCTTACTTCAAGACTTCTCAGAGCCTCTAATAGGCTAATAAGATAAATCTCCAAAAGGGAGAATTCAATTCAATACTTCGCTAAATTTATTTAACCTCATACCTTTTATCTTCCAGGATTAGTATTACCCAGAACACATTTTGGAAAATTTAGCTCCTTGAAGAATTGATAAATATCGTGTTGAGGTTCGGATTCTCAAGTAAAACCTTTTCTATACGTTAGAATAATGCCTACCACACACTGAAAGTTTTCTATGTGCCAAGAACTGAGCTAAATGTTTTAAATCTTGGAACCCAATTTAAACTGCTTCACAGTCATTTGAATTGCATGCCTTAACCCCATTTTATAAGTGAGAAAATGACACTTAGAGATATTAAGTAACTTAACCAAACTAATAAATCACAAGACCAAGATGCAAATCCAAACCAAAGTCCATGCCCTTGTTCCCCGCTGAGCACTTGTTTGAATGACTATGTGGATGAGCTATGTGATCACATGTAAGACGTGTTTTAAACAGCACAAAGCAATTCTATGGACACTGACAGAACTTAGGAAGGAGGCTCTACATCCTTCTCTGGCCGTCCAGCTCATCTAAGCTTCTAAGAGAAGTTCTTCAGCTCATTGGTCTGAATCACGGGCATCCCCTCAGCCCACTCAGGTCCACTTCTGTAGCATTTTCAACCATCATCCAGATTTTGGTCTTCAAGCCAGACCTCTTCTCTCTATTGTTTTGCCTGTCAATGGAAGAAATAGGAAGCAGAGTCTACCTCCTTCGAGTAGGCCTGACTACGTATTTCTCTTTCTGGTCCATCTTTTATACAGTTTGTCAGAATGGGCAGGTAGGATGCTGTCTGTTCTACACAAGGCAAAGAACAAGAAATGCTCAAAGAAACCTCAAGCCTATGTCAAGTGTACCTTCCAGAGTTGAGAATTGTAGAACCATGTGTGGTTTTTAATGTCAATATTTTTCTTCAGAAGGATATTCCATGCAACAATGCCAAAAGTAGGACCCTGTTTGACAAGTAACCACATTATCAAAGTACAGTAAAAAATAGCAGAACCTCAAACAAAGAATATTCAGATAAAGATTAATCTTTCAAGAATATGTATGAGACCCAACTCAACAATAATTTGAATACGGAATTTCAGGATTTCAGCATTTTTGGGACCTATTATTTTTAACACATATAAAGCAATCTAATTTTGTTTCATCCAAACCAATTTGATTATTTCTATGGTAAATTGAGGAAATTGGTATGACCCATAAAACCAGATAAGTTAATATCAACAAATAACCTAAAACATGCCAAATTTATCTTTGATCTTGTCATAAAATTAAAAGTTTATAACTCAGTTGTATAAGAAAGACATCAAGTGTAGAACTGTTCCATTACTAGAGTTGATCCGTTCCTGTCAGAGCTTTGATGAGTAGTTTTCATATTTTTATTTTATTTTTAAAAATATTTCATTTATTTATTTGACAGAAAGAGAGAGCAACAGAGGGGGAGGGAGAAGCAGACTCGCTGCTGACCAGGGATCCCTATGCGGGGCTCGATCCCAAGACCCCGGGATCATGACCTGAGCCAAAGGCAGACGCTTAACCAACTGAGCCACCCAGGTGTCCAGTAGTTTTCATATTTTTAAAACTGAAAAACACTTTCTTCAAATATTTTACAAACAGCTCAATGTATTAAGTAGAAACAGACAGAATCTGTGAGAAGCAAGAGAAAAAAAAAAGTGGTCTGTAAACCACTGGTCTAGACAATGTTTCAGACAAAAATTGAAGAAAGGTGATTTTTCTCTGTTACTTAAGCTAACACGTAATACTAAGCACATGGATAAGGCCATGAAATCAAGGAAGAAGAAAGAATTTTACAGTAGGAAGGGGCCTTGATAATCATAAAATCTAATGTTCACCAATTTTATGAATGAGGAAACAGGCACAGAGAATTTAACTTACTTGGCCAATATCACACAGTTAATTAGTGGTAGTCAGGAATAAAATTACTGCCTCCTGATAGTCTGATGCTCTCCTAAGACACGACATAAACCTGCATAAAATTATTTGGAGGTGGCCTATTTTTTCTAAAACGATTTAGCATAAGAGAGAATGAGACATTCTTCATTCTGAGACATACGTATAATGTCTTCAGTAAATTAACACAGCAATCAATGTATACTTATGTATCCTGAAGTCTCCTCCTGGTGTTCTGCACCAAAAAGGACCCAGAGGGTATCTACATAGTATTCATCCTTGCCTCCAGTGGGGCAGCCATCGCCCAGCTGAACATGCATGTCATTACTTCTTTCACTATCCAGAACACATGCTGAATAACAACCACCCAGCAGATGATCCTGTGGCAGTTCAAAGGTTAAATTTTTTTTATAATTGAAGTATTTCAAAAATCAAGGATCATAACAATTTAATATTCTCAGCTTATTCTGGAATGTTCTAAATAATTAGAAAATGTTTTTGACAATAATGACATTTTTCATGAGAACACTTCCCTTTTCATGTATTATACTTTTAAGGTACTCGAATTAATATTTTCATTCACACGTCCCCTCACATTGTTCCTGCTACTCCTACAACAAGAGTACTTGTTACATCAGTCCTAGGAAACTAACACAATGACCCTGATAAGACTTGCTTGATTAGGTAGATCCATATTAAATTGTCATTTTTACATCAAAAGTAGTCAAGTATCAGTAATTTCATACGCTTAGCCTATATGTGGTAGCTATATAGTGGCAATTTCATTTTATGGCTTATTATCTACAAGAGGCTTCATGATTCAGGAAAAGAAAAATTAGCAAACTTTGAATCACACCACTGTAGTTCTTACAAAAGGGCATCTTGAGAATGCAAAATCATGCTCTACTATATTGCTATACACTTTTTTTTAAGTATCTGGTTTGTCCAGCACCATAGAAATGCATCTACAACTCTGCATTGTTTATAGCTTTATTTAAGGGCTACTTGCTTTAACCAATTCCATAGAAAGAAAGTGGTCTTTTTCCATTTTTTTTAGATCTGGTCTCATGATTTATCTTTCTGATCATTGATCTTCCCCTCCTTTACCCACTGAATTTGGAATTCTCTTAGGTTTGTTTTGTTTTGTTTTTCTAATCTGAAAATATCTTCATTTAAGGCTATCTAGTATACTGAGTTGCTTGACTATTTAGAACTTTGTGGTATAGAACAATGACATCACAGAGTGCACTGAATGGTAGGTATGTAGATATATAATTTGGTAAGAATAAAGTCTTCAAGATATAGTTACCAGAGGAAAGTTTCCTTGGGGAAGTAGGATTGGCAATACAAGATCAACTGTAACTTTCAAAGGTAGAATGAGCAAGATTTATGCAGACCATATTGTTATGGTTCTAGACATATTACTGCTCCCAGTAGTGATGCAATGACAATTTGCAATATCATTCAACTTAACCAGCTGCAAATTAAACTGGGTTTTGAATAAATAAAGAAGAAATTGGGGCATTCATTCATTAATATTTATGATTTCCTGATAAAAATGAGGAACAGCTAGACCATTTCCTAAGATTTGTTGAAATACTCCTAAAGAAAGTGATACATCCTTTAAAACCTATTACAAAGACTAACCAAACTTAATGTTAAGTCCATTTTTGTCTCATCCAATTCCCTCCAGCTGCAATTTAAGCTTCTTTTAGGTGGTCTGTTCTCTCTTATGTTTTAATTGGTGTTCACAGAAGATACTATCTTAACATAGATTTTGAAGGGAACAAAATTTCACTCAAGAAAGTCTGGAGGCCTGAATGTTAAAGGAGATCTTATAGCGAAAAGTGAAAACAGCAAGATTGTGTTTGTGTTGCACAATAATGAGAAAACAAATGGTCATAAACATCTCATGGGAGAATCATTACACTCCTCATGAACTTTACAGGAAATGTTTTCAATTTTTCAAATATTTTTCTCCATGACATCTTAGCAAAGGAAACAATGTTAAGCTTTGTGTCCATGGACAAAATTTGCAAAATGCTAAAATTTTAAGTACAATCTAAAAAGTGTGTGCTTTAAAGATTCTTTGAAAGCAGAAGGGATGGAGATTCTACAACTGGCCCAGAAGCAGGTGCCTTTGTGTGCCTTTAAACACTCTGTTTAAAGTTTTTTGCTTGTTTGTTTGTTTTTGGTATGTACTACATGTCTTACTTCCTAAAATGTGATGGAACCTATACAAGTACTGAAGTCTCCAGAGACAAAGGAATTAGTTTGAAAAAACAGAAATTGAGGTTTTTGATCATAAAACAGGCCAAATTAAGGTTTCTGGAAAGAACCGAATCTTCTATTTTTAAGAATGGTTCAAGAATTGAAATTTCTAAGGAACAAATATTTCTGAAATTGTTAGTCTATGGAATAGTAAACATAATTTTCCTTCTTCTTCATCATTGTTTTGTTGTAAAAAGTGATGCTATTATTACCTCATTAAAATTGTCTCATATACAAAACCGCTATTTTGAATACTCATTATATTCAACAAATTATATGTGGATTTTTTAATCTTAACCTTCAAATAGCTCTGGGAAGCAGGTATTCTCTTATTCACTTAAAGGATGAGGAATTGCAGGACCACAGAAATTAGGTAACTTGACCATGGTCATAAAGGCAATGAGTGACTAAACCATGATTCAAATCCCAATGAATTTGTCTCATTCCCACTCTGAGAGCAAGCATACTTGGATTAAGTTAGGTCTCTAGAGGATCCTCAAAAAATTAAAAATTGAACTACCATATGACCCAGCAAGTCCACTTCTGGGAATATATCCAAAGGAAATGAAAATACTAAGATATCTGCACCTCCATGCTCATAGCAGCATTATTTACAATAGCCAAGACATGGAAACAACCTAAGTGTCCATTGATGGATGAAGGATAAAGAAGTTGTGACACACTCACACACACACACACACACACACACACTGGAATATTGAGGAAATCCTATCATTTGTGACAGTATGGATGGACCTTGAAGGCATTCTGCTGAAGGAAACAAGTCAGACAGAGAAAGACAAATATTGTATGATTTTACTTATATACTTGTATATAGAATCTAAAAACAAACAAGTGAACAAAACAAAAAACACAATGGACTCAGAGAAAAACAGATCAGATTTGTGGTTACCAGAGATGGAGGTGGGGAAGGGGGAATTGGAGGAAGGTGGTCAAAAGGTACAAACTTCCAGTTATAAGATAAATAAATAGTAGGGATGTAATGTACAACATGATGACTGTAGCTAACACTGCTGTATGGTATATAGGAAAATTGTTAGAGTAAATCCTAAGAGAGGCTACCACAAGCATAATCTTTTCCCCTTTTTTCTTTTCTTCTTTCTTTTCTTTTTATTGTATCTGTATGAGAAGATGGATGTTAGCTGAACTGATTGTAATCATTTCACAATATATGTAAATCAAACCACTATACAATAGTCTTAAAGTTATACAGTGATGTATGTCAATTATTTCTCAATAAAACTGGAAAAAAGTCAGATCTCCACACACACTCTTCTGATATTATATGAACATATTTAAAATAATCAGCCTGTGAGTAAGAATGTGTTAGTCTTGTCCCTTGAAATCTTTATTATTAAGGGGCTCTGTTTAGCAATGAATGAGTATTTTCACTGTCAATATTCCAAAGCCTTAATTCTCAGTATACTAATTTACATAGTAACTTTATTCCAGTTTCTATTTTGCTTAATTTCACAAGAAAATTCTAGTACTAGTATAATTTACATTAGAAGCCATATAGGAATACAACTCACCATATTGATAGCCTTAGGCATCTACTGATATGTTAAAGCATAGCTTTAAACAAATATTAGACATAAAATCTAGGATATATCATAATGAAGGATGGTATGAGGCTTTGTTCATTTATTGGTAGGAAAAATCGGTGGTGTTGGGACTCAGTAACAAGATGGAAACAAGAGTGTTGTACTAAATTAAATAAATATACCCTGAAAATTATTATTATAAGCATGTGTGTGTGTGTACATGTGTAAAAATGATAATAGTCAGCTTTGGTAAGGGAATGGTAAGATGAATATTTTAAATACTGTCAATGAGAATATAAATTGCTTTAATGTCAATCTGAATATGTTACTTCACTACATATACCCAGGCACTTAAAAATATTTGGCATAGTTTAAAAATATTTAAACTTTTTGACCACACAATTGAATTTCTAGAATCTCTTAGGCTAAAGATAATCAAAGATGCAGATAGCACTTATGTACAATTTTGCTGCTCATGGCATTATTTTGCATAGCAAAATGTTAGACACAATTTGACGTCCCACAATAGGGCAATGGCTAAACATTATGCTAGATTCATAAAATAGATAATTGTATAACAATTGAAAATTATATATCACAAACACTTGATGGCATGATGAAAAGTAGATATAAAATTGCCTATAGTAGGAACTCAATTATATGTGCACATATACTCATAGAGAAAATAGAAAAATACCAGAATATTGATAGTGGTTATCTCTAATAAAGTTTATTTTCTTCTTTATTGTTGTCTATTTTTATTCCAGAAATTTGTATGACTATGTATTGTATTTTAACAAAAATAAATCATTTTTAAAAATAGGTAAGTTGTTGGGAGGTGGTGCCCATAGAGGTTTGAGTGGAAACTTCAACACCTCACTGGGGTGATTCTAAGGAGCACAGCACCCATGTGCACCCATGAGTGCTCACCTCCACACTCAAGGGCATTGCCTTATGACAGTAAGACAGTGCTGGAGCATTTTGTACATGCCCGTTTAGAGAACTTTTGTAGGAAATTATGCTATAGTGTGATGATTACATTCTTTCTTCTGTATGTCATCCCAATTTTAGATATAAGATGTGATCTAAACAGAGCTAATGGACTGGGCAGAGTGGTTCTAAGAGAACCTCACCTGAGTTCTTAGTTTGAGATAAATGTGTATTATCCTTTTTTTTTTTTTTAAGATTTTATTTATTTATTCATGAGAGACAGAAACAGAGGGAGAAGCAGGCTCCCAAGGAGCAGGAAGCCTGATGCGGGACTCAATCCCAGGACCCTGGGATCATGACCTGAGCCGAAGGAAGATGCTTAACCATCTGAGCCACCCAGGCGCCCTGTATTATCCTTTTTAACTTGCACAATAATCTATTTTACGAATTAGAAAGATGAAGCTCTTAGAGACTTGATGATTTGTCTACATAACCACAGTGAGTGTGGGTTAGATTTAGAAGTCTATACTCTTTCTATTACATAAACTGGGGTATTGCCTTGTCAGAATATTCCATGGCATTTAAGCGGTACTTGCACTTGGTGTCAGAAATATTATAATTATTTTAGTGTCTAACTTTTGAGAGAAACTGAACTGACAATGACCCATTTGTAAAGTAAAATTGGGCTAACTTAAGATAGTCCTCACACTCCAGACAGCACAGAATGTGTTGTCGAGCAGATGTGTAGAGCAGAAGGGGTGCTAAACCAACTCACATGCGTGAATGAACAAAGGCAGGCTCAGTCACTGCATTTGCTTTTGTTTCATACATACAAATAAAAATAAACTATATTTAGACTTAAGTTAGTAATTACTCAAACCAATTTGTATTTTACCTCTATAAACCCAGAGAGAATTAATATAAAATTATACAAGGTTGTTATTTATATTTATTTATGCCCACCAGTTTATGATAGAAATACAGATACATTTTAAAACTTTCACACTCAAATAAGAGAAATGAAACAAGATGGACAGCAAGGGGAAAGCTAGTTTAGATATGCCTTGGAGAATTCTGTCCATTTTCTTATACACGGTAGGACTTGTTCCAGGTAGCAATTCAAAGCTGTATTTATCATTTTAGAAAAATCACAACAAAATCCCTGCTTGCTGATTTTTTTGTTGTTGAAAAAATCAGTCCTGTATTTTTTTTTATTTGTACCAAATAAATGAATATATAGCACATGAAAGAGCCACGAGGTCTAAATCCACTATTTTAATCAATGCTGAATAGCAGCACTGGGCTGATTCCAAGGAAACTTATTGTTATAGTTGACAACCTTCTCCAACTACTCTAGAATGTTATTTTAAAAGCCTCAGGAATTAAAATTAAAACAAACGCCTTAAGCCTTTTCAAAACTCTGTCCCAGAAAATAAAAGCCAAGTGCCTGCTCTCCAGAGCATTATGGATTTGGCTGATGTTGAAATATCTCTTCAATGTGAACGCCTGGAAAAGCTATGATTGAACAATGCTAAATAACTCTCCTCTGAAGATTAAAAAAAATGGAGTTATTTAACCAGAAATACCATTTCTAAGCTAGAAAATAAACCATATACATTTAAAATCATTGTATATAACCTTAAAAATATGATTTGGCACATACAGCATGGTGAAAAAATAAAATAAAATAAATAAATAAATAATAAAAATCCAGGTCTCCTTTAATAAATACTCTTTTAATAGAATAAAACAAAGCAAAACATGACATCTCAACCAACTGTTACTTTCATTAATTTCTTTTCAAGAGTTATAGCTTAGAAAGGTAATCTTAGGAAGGTTGCTTTCCTTTGATAGAATTCTGAACATTTATATAAGTATAAATGGTGATTTTTTTTTGTATTAAAAGATTAACATAATTGAAATTTATAGTGTTCAATATATATAAAAAATGAGTTACCTTAAGATTCTCCCATTTTTTTCCCATTCGTACTTTAATACATTTTTTTTTTTAAGAAATAGACTTAAAATATGTTCATTTGGGAACTGGCTGTAAAGTTCTGAATAACTGTGATAACTTTTCCCTATGAAAACGTTTGTGGAAATGATTTTACTAGGAAGTCCAAATGGGTTATCCTAAGCTAACCTGATGCTTTAGAGATGAGTAAACAGAAACCCTGTCAGTGACAAATCAGATGTGATACCAGGGTTCTCCCTTTTTATCTAGGACTTTCCCCTCCTACACTGACCTCCACCTGAACAATAAAGGTTAAGGAAAATGTTAGTTAAATTGACTTCAGTGTTAAAAATTATAAAACTATAAAAGGGTAAGCTTTTTGTTAGTTTCCTTAATACTTCCTATCATGCCCAGTAGTTATGAGCTGAAAAAACATGTCATCATGCAAGTTCATGAGAGAGACATGCTATAGACCAAAAGCAAATACAACATGCATTATTTCTTTCCAGGATTTGACTTGAAACAAAACTCAAAAAGGCACCACTCTGCTTTTTACTCTTTATTCATTACAATGACATACTGAAACAACAGAGCTCAAAATGCTAACATTTTCACAAGATTTTCCTCAATGGAGTGCATTAAATTGATGTTTCAAGGTTAGTAAAATATGAAGTTGTTTTTGTTCATATGGGGGACTATAAGTTATTCACAATGTTTTTAAGAAACTCTAGATAAGATATAAATCAAGGTGACCATCTCAATAGAGGACCCAGGAAATTACTTATTGGCTGCAACTATTCCATTGCAGTTAATGAGACTTTACTATTACAATTAGACATTACTCAGTGGTTAACATGCCAATACAAATATTATCCCATCTTCACTGCTTTATTCACCTATCTGATCAAGTAACAATGGCTTATCTAGCTCCACATATAAAGCTTTCAGAAAGAAGGATATGGGATATTACTCACTTGTTTTTCTATTTCACTCTCAAAGAGTAAAATGGAAAATTAACTTTGTATTTTTGTTTGGAGAGGACTAGAGAAGAATGATTGGAGCTCTTAGCACAGGAAGCTCCATTTGGCTCTTTTATTTCCTTCCAATTTTTCCATGAGATGGGGATAATTGTAGGAAGCTAGATATAATAGCACAGAACCTTCGAGATTTCTAGCGTTAAATGTATTTGAAGCAGAACTTTTTCTCAAAGAAAATCTTAAACAGAGCTTCAATATATAACAGTGGTAAGAGTCCAGCTTTTATCTCTGAGGGGGATGGGGAGAGATCAGAATCCTGGGAAATCCAGCTTCTCATCTCTCTGCCCTACACTGGCCTCTTGACACAGCCCCAGGTCTCGGCAGAACACAGCTTTAAAAGCATCGTTGTGAATGATACAAAAGACTAGAAGACATGAAGGAGTTAGTCAATGAGCGTCATCACCTTGCTAGGTTAATCATGATTGTATGTGATAGATAAACAAGTCTGCAGGAGGTCTGACGCATCGAGATAGGAGTTTGAGCTCAAGTGGCTAAGAGCTTTTGACTAAATCTAGAACTGAAAATGAATTCATAAGAAACATTCTGAGTGATGTGTATATACATTATCATGGTTACATTATGTAGAGAAAGAAGAATAATGAGAATAGGAATTATTAGCTACTTTAATAGTTGTTCTATATGTCTCTCTAGTAATAAAAAATATACCTCTTTTTTACAATTATGCATTTGGAAATTATTGTGTCTAGAAATAATTGGATAGGGGGGAAAAAAGACCTAAGGTCTTAATATTTGCAAATACTTTGAGTCAGTAGACTAATAAAAGGCCAAGCTATAAAACTAAAAATAATATGTGTTGCTGAAGAATCAATCTTCAGGGGCGCCTGGGTGGCTCAGTTGGTTAAGCGACTGCCTTCGGCTCAGGTCATGATCCTGGAGTCCCTGGATCGAGTCCCGCATCGGGCTCCCTGCTCGGCGGGGAGTCTGCTTCTCCCTCTCCCACTCCCCGTTTGTGTTCCCTCTCTCGCTGTGTCTTTCTCTGTCAAATAAATAAATAAAATCTTTAAAAAAAAAAAAAAAAAAAAAAAAAAGAATCAATCTTCATATTCATTTTAAATAATTGATGGGAATATGAAGTCCTTCCCTTCTAAAAATAAAGTCCTTTCCACATTAGTAGTGAGTTATATTAATGAAATGATTAATATACTTACTAGATTTGATCTGGATATTGGTATATTAGCCCATATATTTAGATCTTGAGAGGACCTTCAGTATGTTTTTTTTCTGCCAAAAAAAGTGGAAGAGAAGCTATGTACCCCAATATCCGTTCTCCTTTTTTCTGTTTTTCTAATTTTAATTTGGTGACCAGGACATATGGCCATTTGCCAAGAGATTGTTTTTCCCATTGTCCCTTGCAGTCAGTGACTGTGTGGGCCAGTGGGGCTCTGCAAAAACTATGCACAACTTCTGGATTATTTCCTTAAAGATAAAGCTGCTTTTCCAGTGCATCCCTGCTTCTCTTATTCTTGGCCAATAATAGCAGCTGATGCAAATCTTAGACCTAAAGATGGAAGCCACATGTTGAAGATGATGTAGCCAATTGACCAGTTAGAGTTCTTGGAGACCACACACTTACCACAAGGGAAATCTTCTTCTATATAATTCAAGTCCCTGCATTTTGAAGTTTCTTTGTAATAAATCTCTGACCTATACCTTAGCTAATAAAGAACTTGGTGTCATAGAGGTGTGCTGCCATAAGAAAACATATGTGGCATTGTCTTAGTGGTTGAGTTGTAGACTATGAGTACATAAATACTGCAGGCTGGAAAGCTAATAACCTTTGTTACTAGGCATGGAAGAATATTTAGTAAAACTGTCAACTGCAAAGAAAGGGAGGCCATACTTACAAATTCTCTTGCTCTAAAGGAGATTATAAGGAACAGGCTATTTGTCTGTTGGCTGCCCCTTTACACTTATAGTGCAGTGAGTATGTTCTGTGTGTGCAGAAAGAAATATAGACAGGAGCAGGCTATTGTCAACAATTTCTCAATATCTGTTCTTCTTTTATCTCTTTTAGCAGTTTATGCATGTTTAAGCACAAAAGTTGACACAGTGGTACCCAGGAAGAGATTACTTTTCCTAACATTGCTAGCAACTTAGGGTAGCCATGTGCTTCAGTCTGGGCCAAGGGGATGTGAATGAATGTTATGTATGAATGAAAGAGTGAATGAATGAACATTGAAATCTGTCCCTAATTACAGGGAAAAATGCTAAAACTAAAAAAGAAAAGTTTATGAGCTAAAATTATGATATAATGGGACAAATCACAGTTCCCCACTGAAGATTTAAATTATACTATGAAATTATCTCTAAAATGTCATCAAATCTCCAGTGAACTAATAACCAGTTGATAATTTAGATTACTCATATAATCTGAGTTACTCCTGATTTCTAATTTAATTCAATTAGAGGGAAAAATATTTTTGTTTCTTAATGTTTCACAAATTGAGCATAAAGCTGAAAAAAAGGTCTGCTAACAATTAGGTAGTTAATCCAAATTAGTTTTTGTCACTGCAAATATTTGAACATCTACTCTTGACATTAAATTCCTTATTTTTACTGATTTTTAGAACTTATCAATATCCTTTTTTATTCTACTTATCATGGCTTATTTAATTAATGTTTTTCTGCATTTTAAATTGCAAGACTTACACAGTATGTTCCTTTAAAATCTCACAGAAAACCACAGGTACAGATGGTCCATTACTAGCAATAAAAAGGCAAATTAAAATTATGCAAAACCCTTTGGAAAGCAATTCATTCCACAGCTATCTCAAGAAAAGTGTCTGTGTTTAAAATCTAATGTGATAAGACTTCCTGCTGATACAACAAGTCATCCTAAAAGAAGTGCTGTATCATCTGAATTATCTGCTTTTGGCAAGAAGGAGAGACTACCTAATTGATTTTAATAAACAATAGCTATGAATAGGATTTCAATCTGTCACGGTTAGGTCCTAATTCTTTATATGATTTGATAGACAGTGACATTCAAAACCACAAATTTCTGAATCTTGTATCTACTATCTACTAATGTCTTCTAGTGTTAGAACTTTTGTATTATCTAGAATTATTATGCTTGTTAATATCTCTGTAGGGATAGCGGCTTAAGAAGCTTTTGGTTGAATGGTGCACTGCAGTGGATACCAATAAATTTTGGAATCAAAACACACACAGGTTCAAATCTTCCCTTCACTTTTTGTTATTTTTATCTGTTTGGGAATATCTCTTAATCTTATTTTTTACCTATAAAATGATAACAATTAATGACAAGTCTTTAAAGAGTTGTAAAGGGTATCATTATAGATGTGAAAATACTTCACATAATGTAAAGTCCAAGCAAATATTAATTAGTATTACACGTCTAGATTGGGAAGAGAAGAGGAAAGATAAACCAAAAGATGGTGGTTTAGAATCTGATGCAGCTGATTGCCTTTGAGCTAATTTTCTTAGAAATGTGAGGAACAACATGAAGAAAAACTTGTGTCATCAGTAGAAAGGAGGAAAAATGACAGAACTTTTTAAAGAGGAATAGAAGAGATGAATCAGGAACAAATAGAAGAAAGACCCAGTGAAGGAAGAAAGGAGGAGAAGAAAAGTATATGAGCAAATAAATAAAGCCTTCTCCACCGATGCCTTGTCAGAATATTAACATGGAGGAGGAAAGACTTTAAAGAATTCTGATAGATTACTGTCTTGCCAAAATTCATTTTGTCAATACTCCCAACTGGGATCTTATCTGTATCAGTGAAAGGATTAGGTTAAGACTCTGAAAGACAAATCCTGTTCTTTTTTTTTTTTTTTAAAGATTTATTTATTTATTTGAGAGTGAGAATGAGAGAGTGAAAGAGAGAGTACATGAGAGAGGAGAGGGTTAGAGGGAGAAGCAGGCTCCTCGCTGTGCAGGGAGCCCGATGCGCGACTTGATCCAGGGACTCCAGGATCATGACCTGAGCCGAAGGCAGTCGCTTAACCAACTGAGCCACCCAGGCACCCCCACAAATCCTGTTCTTAAAACAATTAGCCAGTAGATGTGGAAATGTCATACTTCAATGAGAATTTATTTTTGGAGATTGAAGGACCAGAGTCACCTCAAGCAAGGAGCATAATCAGATTATATCTGATCAACAAAGAAGAAAGCAGGGTACCTCCAAATTTCTGAAGCAGCTGTGTGGTAATTATTCTATAATTTATTTCCTGTGTGTGTGTGTGTATGTGTGTGTGTTTTCTTCTCAGTATTATTCCTTCATCTTATTCAGCAATTTAAAAGAACCTTAATATCCTGGAATTTGTTTGGAGTTTATTATGTACCAGGATGCTAAGATGCTGAGTTTAAAGCAACTTCCTGTGTTGTTTCTTATAATGCTACAGCTGAATTGCATTCCTTGCATAAAATCTATTTGAGGTTAAAAAAAAACAAAAACAAAAACTAAGGATAAACCAGTCTATATCCCTAGCACAAAAGGTACTGTATACTGAACAATCTCATTTCTAATTTGACTATGAAGTTCTGATATGAAGTCTGTCCAGAGAAGGGTGTTTTTCCCAGGGCCCATTTTCCCTTTGCTTATCACTTAAAACCCTTTGAAAGATTTTACAGGGATTAATGGTCAGCACCCAGGGAGAAATTGGGGCTGTTTCAGTACTGTGAGCTAGGCTGACACGGACTTCATTCTTCAGTGTTCTGGAGCACCACACACACGTTTTTAGCCTTCATCACCATCCTAAAGAGATGAAAGCCCCTTGAAGTCAGTGGGAGATTCATTTTAAAATTAGTTCTGTAGGAAACAGAGTAATTTAAGAAACTGGGCTGCAGACAGTATTTGAATAAGGCAGACATAATGTGTCAAATAACACAACTTTTTATTTGAACTCTAGTGTTGGTGTGGGGGGCTGTGTGTGTGTACAGAAGACACTGTGGGAAATGTGCATTTGAGCCCTTGCTTTGCTTCATTAACTTCCATTGTTCAGGAAGCTTCTCAACATTTGTTTGTACAGTACCCGTGTTTGCATAACTTTGCATAAATATCAAAACCAATGTCCATCATGACAAACTGAGAGTAAGTTATCTGTGTGCATTTATGTATCCATGTCCTTAAAATATGGTCTGTTTATGTTAGTTTATGGCATGTCCTCATTGGAAGCAACTCATATATCAAAAGAGGTTTGAGACTGGATTTTTTTTTTTTAAAGATTTTATTTATTTATTTGAGAGAGAGAGAATGAGAGACAGAGAGCATGAGAGGGAGGAGGGTCAGAGGGAGAAGCAGACTCCCTACTGAGCAGGGAGCCTGATGCGGGATTCGATCCGGGACTCCAGGATCAGGACCTGAGCCGAAGGCAGTCGCTTAACCAACTGAGCCACGCAGGCGCCTGAGACTGGATTTTAAGAATCTAAGATGAGGCAAATATAAGAAGTATTAGGCATTGAGAAGAGATTAGGACATGTTGCCTATCTCATACCTTATACTTTTAGCAATGGCTGAATTGGAGGAAGATACCAGGAGTCTACACACAGTGAAATTCTCCTTTTGCAATGTGGCAGGAAGCCAAAAAAAAAAAAAAAAAATCTGAAACTTCCCAGTAATTGACATGTCATGCAAAAGATCAAAACAACAACATTATTTCAGTCCTACATCCCACCATGGACCAGTCTGCTTTCACAGAGGTGTGTAACCCTGCCTCTCCATTTCTTTCTTGGAATCAGTTTAGTAACTGCAGGGAAGTGCCTCCAAAGGGTGAGTTCTGGGGGAGAATTGTAATCAGCAAGAGAGACTCTGGGGAAGAATTATAAAAGACATCTTCACAGATGCTTGCTCTAAACACAAACACAGGTGGTTGTGAGGAAGAAAATGCATAGGTCTTCACTAACCATATTAGTAAACTGCCAATCATTTTTAAAATCTAACCCAATGTCACTGGTTGCAACAAGCTCACGCTGAAGAAAGGAACAAAATAAAACTCAAGGATTAACATGACTGTATGTCAGTGTATTTCTCCAGCTTGGCTTCTTGGAGAATTTGAGTCCAAGGAGGATTATTGAAGGAGAGGGGAGAGTTACTCTGAGAAGAGTGGGCCATTGTGAAGGGCTTTACAGTTAGAGTCTCTGGTATGTGTCTTTCACAGAGGCAGGAAATAGAGCAACAAGCAGTTCAGTGTTACTGCTGGGATGTGTCAAGAGATTAGGCTGGAGAGTCAGAAGTCTTATTAGCTATCATATGTATATTTACAGAAATGCACAGATACATATATCTGCATACCAGTGACACAAATATGTGTACATAGACAAGTAAGCATATCTCCCAAAGATCTTTACTTTTGCTCCCACTTTCCCTTGCATCCAACTCTCTCCAAGCACAAGAGCTGCATGATTTACTTACTCTTTGGCATTTCTCACTTCATAGCTCCTTGCATAATGCTTTGCCTGCAGTGGGCTCTCCATCAAGATATGTTGGCTAACACTGTGGCCAAAGTGTTTTCAAACAGTTCAGATTTCAACTCTGGGAACGACAATGCAGTTGACATGCATGGGCACATTCAACTGATAAAGAAAAATCAGGGTTCTTGACCACTTCAATCAGACATATTTGCAATTAGCAAAAAGAAGCATGACTCCCCCAATAGGCCAGGCTATTGGCTAGGCTCCTTGCAATCATCATTGCATTTCCTACTCATTAGGCCATCATTTAAAGGATCACCTGACTTGTTGGTAGAAGTAAACAAATATATTTAGGATAATAAAGAACTTACCCTAAGGGGGGGAAATGATATGAAAGCTTGATACGAGGACAGGGATCCAAGTTTGGAGAGAGCAAAAGTGTCTGTAAATACAGCATGAATATATGAGGCACAGAAATAAATGTGTGTTACCACTAGGGTCAATCTAGTTTTCTCTAACAGAGGGCTGTACATTGGATCAGCTGAATTACATATATTAATGTTATCAAAACCTTTAAGAAAAATTATATCACAATAATATTTCTGCCATGTCACATATGCCTTTCCCTTAGAGAAGTTAATTCCCAAAAGGCGTTTATTGGTTTATTCCTTAAGTCAAGAGGCAGGATAAATAAGACTGTAAAATTAACAGCTGGCTCAGAGTTCTCCTTAGGGTGAAAACTAACTTTGTTTAGGAAAACACCTTGATATGCTGCTTTAGAGTATGAACCCTGAAGGCATGGAACAATCTGCCTTTTGGAACAATCTCGGAAGAAAACAAAAGATAAATTTATTTGTCCAAAATCTTAATAGGAATTTAAAAGAAAACAAGAAATAGGAGAGGGCAAAAAACCAAACCTTGCTGCCTCTGAAGGAGAGAGACAGAGACAGGGATAGAAATAGAGACAGAGAGAACAAAGCGACATGGTAGAAGGCTTAGATGTAGAACTCTGTAATTACTGAGAAATTCCTGGTGGGTAGCTGGCAGACAAAAGGCTTTATTTATTTATTTATTTTTTAATTATGTTATGTTAATCACCATACATTACATCATTAGTTTTTGATGTACTGTTCCATGACAAAAGGCTTTAAAGAACAGGGCTAATATTCAGCATTAAACAGTTTGGGAATGATTGCTGCTATGTAACCCTCTTCTGTTGCCCCACATCTTGGTGAAATCTGCTGCACCTACAAATGTCTTGTGGGGACAGCATTTTGGAGAAATCAGAGTTGGATATTCCATCTCTAGGTCGGCAAAGGGCAGAGTCGTAAACAAATAAAAAGAAAAATTCAGGATTAGAAGTAACCATGAGATAGGGGCGCCTGGGTGACTCAGTCAGATAAGTGTCCAACTCTTGGTTTTGGCTTAGGTCATGATCTCTCGTTATGGATCGAGGCCCACACTGGGCTCTTTGCTCAGTGCAGAGTCTGCTTCAGATTCTCTCTACCTCTACCTCTCATTTTCTCTCTTCACGAGAATATCAGCCATTGGAATCTTGCTGAGAACCTCAGATTTAGCTTCTAGAAAGAGGAATTGTTGCAATTTTAAGTAAATCTTGAAAGATGGTATGACCTTAACTGATAATAGAATATGTTAATATCTGTTTAGGGCAAGACTGGGTACTAGACTGAGTCATTTCTAGTTACCTCCTTAGACAATCACAATAAAGAGAAAGTAAGGAGGAGGAGAAGGATGAGAAGAAGAGACATACAAGAGCATGCAGAAAAGTAAAATAATAGAAAAAATTTTATAATTAAGTTCAAATTATATGGGCTAATGAGATAAAGCATGGAGAAAATTGACTCCAAATAACACATACTGTGCAGACCTATAGCTGTGTATATGTGAATATCTCCGTCATGGGACCATTTTTATTTGAAGTCAGAGCACTTCAAAGGTCTTTATAAATTCAGCCTAAGTTAAATAGCCATCACTTGTTTGCCAATATAAGGACACTATCTGGCATGAATGAGTGTTAAAAAAAGGTAAAATACCATTACTCTGATCCTTGCCTGTAGTCAACCATAATGAAAGTAAATTTTCAATCATTCCTAAAACAAAGAAGGGCAAATTTAAAAAGTGAGCCAAACACCAAATTCTTCTTAGTACATTTAATCATTGACATGAAGTTGTTCCATCAAATCTTTTTAGTTATGGTCACAACCAGATTAAAAAAAAAAAAAAAACAGGTTGATAATAAGGGGAAATTGAGATAAAGAATTGTCAGGAAACATGTATTTTAATACCTGTCAGGGAATAATTACCATATATAGCATTATCCACTATGCACCTCTAGCCATTTATGTAAAAAAGCAGTTCTCCCACAGTTCTTCTGTAGCATTAGATCAGAGAGAATATAATTCCCCTGCATAGAGCATGATTAGACCACATCTGGAATATCACATGCAAACATTGTAAGAGCATTAAAAAAAGACTAATGTTATTTGACACAATCTTTTAT
Source organism: Neomonachus schauinslandi (assembly GCF_002201575.2). Classification (NCBI taxonomy): domain Eukaryota; kingdom Metazoa; phylum Chordata; class Mammalia; order Carnivora; family Phocidae; genus Neomonachus; species Neomonachus schauinslandi. Next base: position 28,695,364 of record NC_058407.1, on the reverse strand, counting down.
AATAGCAATTAACAGTCACTGAGTACTTTATGCTGTGCTAAGTACTGTTTATGTGCTATCTCAAGTAATTCTCACAAAAATCCCATGAAGTAGCTACTATTCGTATTTATATCTCAAAAATGAGGAAACTGAGGCATAGAGTAGTTTACAAGAGCTAAGTTGTCTACCCAAGATCACAGCTATGAGGCAGCAGGTCGAAGTTTGGGGCCTTAATAAGACTTTACCTGTGAATCACCTAACTTGACCTACTAAAAATCAGCGTCAGCTTCATGTTTGTTTTTGAGGGCTTCTTTCTGGAGTTTCTCACTGACTCTGGCTTTATTTCAACCAACTATTCTTGTGCACATTTAGCTCATGATGCATTTGACTTTTCCTCTCACCTTTGACTCTATGTTCATTTATTGAACCTGACAACAGATTAGCCTATTTGGTTATGATTCCTTAGGGGTATGGTTTGTTTATATTCTACTCTCGTCCCTCTTAGTTTTTCAGAATTCACAAACATTGAGAATTTATTATGCACAAGACATTATGTTAGTTTCACAGAGGGGACTACTAAAAGAAAACAGAGGTAGTAGTTATGATTGAATTGTATATTTCAGAGAGCTTGTCTCTTTGTGGTTTGGGGGTGGGTGTTCTAAAATTTAGGAGACATTAAGAGAAATCAAGGATGGTAGAGGCTCATGTAAGAGAGTGATCTAAACCCTTGAGTCTCTGTCCAGCTAGTCATGGGCACATGAGCATTAATCCTGACATCCTGAAAATCCCAGAGTCCCGGAGTCCACTGTGGTCTACTTAGTTTTACTTAGACGTGACTATGACCTGGGCCTTCTGGGCATCTTTGCACAGTTTAAATCCTAGACCTGTGTGAGGATATAGAGAGGTCTCATTTTTTTTCAGCAAGAGAAACAGATCTATTCCCCTCCTGTACTGGATCGTTCTCTTGTCAAGTTGGTCAAACTGAGAAATATGTTTCCAGAATTCTCTTGTCTGTATGATACTGGGTTTTACTTGGCAAAGGGAGGAGGGGAGCACTGTGAGAGATTTGGGAGGCAATTAGTTGATACGATTCTTGGAAGGTCTTCATGATTGGGTAAAATGACAAGACAGTTGCCAGTTGCTGATGTGTCTGGTGGTTTCCTGTTTGTCCTTGGCCTATGTCCCTCTAGATCTAGTTCTTCATCCTGGCTGCTGGACATCCTGACCAACAATTTCCCCAGGACCACCAACAGATGCTTAACTGAGTATCATCAGAGGTGGTAGCTACACAGAGGCAACAGCTTCCAACAGACCTCTTCACAAATGTCCCTTGCATAGTCCCACCTCTATGGCTGGATGTGTCTGGCATCTCAGATTCTCCCTGTCCTCCTGCACCCGTGCTTTGAGAGAATTGGTTAGAGACTCTTGTTGATCCTCCAACTCACTGTTCAAGGCATTCACCTCCCTAGCTCCTCCAGAAATTATGTTAAGATCTAATTCTTAAAATAATTAATCCTTAACATTCAAAATGGTTTTGCCATCTTGACTGAACCCTGGCTAATTCAGACTCTTCGAAGTGTAGTGTTTTCATCTCAGAAACCTAAGACGTGTGGCAATGGCTTGGAAATTGGTGCCAGGTGGAGGCTGGAAAGACAGCAAGAAATCTATTAGGAAAGGCTAGGAAAATGGCCAAGACACTCTAGAGGTTGGAGAAAGGATAACCCATGTTATGTAACAGGGAAAAACATTGTCAAAAACCTTGCCTACAATGAGGTAAAAGTCAGAAAATGCACCTTGTGAATTTGTAGACCCAACCATCCATCTTCATCTGCACACAGGATGCTGGAAGTGCCGACTGGCTTCTTTTTAGCTGCATGTGAAAGGTAAGGGAAGATCGAGATGGGTTCAAGAAAGAAACTTTCTGTTTGCAAGTGGAATATAGAAGACATATGGAAGTGCCAGGATTTAGTAAGCTGGAAAATAAAATTATCTTTCATTCCATGTATTACCTCCAGTAAAAAAAATTCTCAAGGTGAAATGAGACCTGGGACCAAAGATCAAGTCAAGGGTTTATCTCTAAGAAACCCTGTTAAGACCTTGAAAGATTTAGGCAATATTAAACATATAACCCAGGCAATGTGTGGAAGAACCACCCTGCCAACCCACAGAATTGTAAGACATAATATGTCATCCTGTTCTTAAGTCACTAAAAGTGTTGGGGTGATTTGTTGTGCAGCTCATAAATTCAAGAGTTATCTCTAATTAATTTCCTTAAAATAATATGTTATTCCAAAATCTACTCAATACATAAATCTAAACATGGGCAGCATGACTCTCTCTCTCTTTAGTCTAGATAAGTTAATTTAGTTTTCATTAAGGTATTACTTATATTATAATTTGTAACCCAATTTCTGCCACCATTACCCTATGCAGTTCTTGAAAACGATGTACTCCTTGCAGATAATATGTGTTTTCATTATAATGGGAGCTTTTTTAGTGTACCCAGGGGTTGAATACATCATCATTGGACACAATAGTGTGAACTGGAACAACTGATTGATATCGAACAAGTTAACTTCTCTGAGCCTCAGTTTCCTCATCTATATAATAACATGTGTTTCTCAGGGTGTTGTAAAGAATAAATGAGGTTATTCCCAGCATAGAAGAATGCCTAATATATGTTTGCTATCTTTAGTTCTAAGACAAGGATTTACCCTCAAGAATGAGGGTCAAGTGAAATCAGACATCCATCCAGGTTCAAAAGAAGAGCTCAGTTCTGGCCTTAAATAAAAGTAGGAATGTATTGTTGCAAATCTGCTGACCTTACAAAAGCAATCCAGAGAGTAGACTGACAAATGGGGTATTCTCCCTCCCACCAGACATCTAGAAAGAGAGATATATTTGCTGTTAATAGTGGAAAGGCCAGGAAATTATCAAATGGGTTCACACTGGTCTGGACTAAACATGTTGAAACATCCAATAATTACTTGTCCTGGCCTTACACAGGGTGATGTTAAAAACTAGGCAAAAGATAAGAAACAATTTTCTTTATTGTCTCCCACCCATTTCCAATCTTTTTTAAAGACTTCATTTATTTATTTGAGAGTGAGAGAGAGCATGAGCAGAGGGAGGGACAGAAGGAAAGGGAGAAGGAGGGCCCCCACTAAGTAGGGATCTCAGACTTGGGGCTTGATCCCCACGACTCTGGGATCATGTCCTGAGCCAAAGGCAGATGCTTACCCAACTGAACCACCCAGGTGCCCTCCATTTCCAATTTTTAATAAAATTTTTTATTAAAAAATTTTTCCAGTTTGCTTTTCTTATGTCTTTACATTTTTCAATTTCTTTTCTTAGAAATTGAGCTATTGATCTAAATTCTTAATATTTATTCATTCTTGGATTATTCATTTCATAAATATTTATTAAATGCTTCCTATGTTCTGTCTCTATGTTAGATGTGGAAATATAATAGTGAACAAGAAAGATGTGTTTTTTGTCCTCTGGGAATTTTTAGTTCAGTTAGAGATACACAGTAATGACCAGGAAATTTTATATAGCATTACAAGTATTACCATAGAGGAACTCTATGCTGCTAGTGAAGCTCAAAGAAAAGGTATATGTCCCTAACATGAGTATCAGGGAAAGTAATACCCATATGAGACCTAAAGGATAACTAAGAGCCAAGCAAAGAAGAGATGCAGTACTGAATACAGTGAAAAGGAAAGGGGTACAAAAATGCCAGAGGAAAGGAAGCATAGCACATCTGACTTGTAGGTGAAGAAAGAGAAGTCTGTGTGGCCAAAGAAGCAAATCACGAACAGCCTATGAACCTTATTATGAAGTCCCCCCTTCACCTGGAGAGCAATGGGGACCTCCTATTGGATTTTGAGGAGGAATTTATATCTTTAAATAGTCACTCTGGAGGGGTGGAGAATGGTTTCGAGGAGAAGTGGAAGAAAAACTTGGAGGCTGGGAGTTCTGCCAAGAATCTGTCTTGGGATATAGGTGAGGGACCTATGCTAAGACAGAATGGACCCACACAAAGGTAGGTGGGTTAGTGAGTTATTATAATGTAGACACCATAGAACTTGTTGGTTAATTAGACATGGAACATAACTGAAACAGAAAAATTCAGGAATTTGCAACTATACAAATAGTGACATTCTTTCATGAGATAGAGAATATAGGAACAAGAGAAGAGAAACAGGTGTGCAGGATATGATGGTTAATTTACTTTTGAATCTTAAGACATCCACGTTTGGATGTCCAGCATGTAATTGATTATAGTAGTCTGGCTTTCAGGGAGAGATCTGGCCACTAGAAGTGGAAAATATTTACTCAGTTATCTAAATGTTTTCTTCTGATCATCATCTATTTCAAAATTGGCATTGGCAAGCCCAAGAATCTGGATATTCAAATGAACTTTTTCTCTTTTTGCATGAGTTGTGTGATCCAAAGCCTGTGGACCTTACATACAAACAGCCACCACTTCAGATTTCCAACTGATAAGAGTCGACGATTTACCTTGTCACTTACTTAACCTGTGTATTTCTCTTAGAACCAGATTTTCAAACTAGTCCAAAAGAATTATGATTATTTGTTTTTTAATTCTTAAATATGACAAATTTTAAATAATGGGTGAATGAATTGCTTAACCAAGTTGATTCTCAATTGGCAAAACTTTTTATCACTGTTAATCATTCAGTACTGAACTCAATTTGTAATAACATTACAGAAAATGCAGATGGAAGGTTATCAGTGCTCCATAAAAAATATGAATTATCTTTTCTTCTCTCTCTTTTTTTTTAAAAATAACTTAAGCCTTGCTATAATCAGGTTGACAGTTTATTTCTCATGATGAGATCATTATGCACAGGCAAACTGCAGGTGAAGAAAATTGGCTGACTGGTACATTTCTACAGCAGAGATACTTTCATTAAAGAGGAAGATAAAGAAATTCATTCTTTGTGTTTAAAATGAATTATTTCCAAAAACAAATGGCAAAGAGTGCCATCTCAGTAGAGGTAAAATGGAAGCTTCTAGACTGATTTAGAGATGGGGAAAAAAATTCACACATGTTCATGGTTAGAAGTCAAAGTGTTTGAGGAAGGAGCCTTGACCAGAAAAGTTCCAGAGCTGTTTCAATGCCTCTGCTAGCTTTTTTATACTTGAACAAAACAAAACAAAACATTTCGTGGCTTAGCAGGTGTAGAAATTTAGACATATAGCCTTTGATGTGACATCCTGGAAGAGTCAGGTCCACCCTTATGCAGTTATCAATATCATTGGATAAGGTCTGTCCTTCAGCCCCCTGGGAAAAGTCTAAAGGTGGCATCTGGAAAATTAAGTGTCTTACATCAAAACCTATCTTACTTGACTTTGCTGGCACAGCAAGTACGTGAACATAGAAGTTATTCTTACAAATGATTATTCAAAAGCCTCTCCTTGAAAATTCCAGAAATTTCCAGAATTCTTTTAGATGAAAGCTATTTAAATAATGGGCTGTTTATAGAAATATTTATGATCATAGACTTGAGAAAAGAAAGGACAAAAATTGGAGAAGATGAGAGAGGGATTAAGAAAGCGGTAATGTCAGTGACATCAAATAAATTCATGAGACATGCATTCCTTGAGGCTTGGCTTACTTTTCTAAAAATATCAAGGGTGCTCCAGATAATGGCAGAACTCTTTTACGATTGTTGGTAAAGTGACTAAGCACCTACAAATATTGTTTGGAGTCCTTGTCTAGGAAGAAGGAATCATGAACAAAATAAAATGTATAATTGTGTGCATACCAGCTGTGTAACTGTAGGCAAATATTTTCTCAATTTCCTCATCTTAGAAGTGGAAATTATAATGCTCACATTTGCAGGGTTACTGCCAGTATTAAGTTATACCATCCTCTCTACACTACTTAATCTGGGATAGTGGGCTATGTTCCTGTCACTACTTAAAACCACCATATAAACATGGCATACATTACTCAATGGCAGATAACTGGAAACACATTTGATGCATGTAAGGTTGGAGGAAAATTCAAGGTGAAGCTCAAGACTACAACCATATTTCAAGCTTGCAGTAGCTTTGTTGGGCTGCATGTAACCCTTTCCCCAAACTTTAGGCAAATAATGTGAAATAATTATTCTTTTTTTAAGGCAATTTTAGATGGGAAAAATGAGAAGTTTTGTTTTATGTGTATCTATCTAGTACACAGTAGGCCTTCCATAAATTGTTTTTAAAACAATAGAAGCTGAGTTATCAAGAGCTAAATATTTAGTACAGAATAAATATATATGATAAGTATATTCACTGTGTGTGGATTATCTAATCAATAGCCCATGAGGTAGGTACAATTATCATCATTACAAAAAAAAGTGAAATGATATGTCTAAATTCTGTCAGCTAATGGGTAGGAAAGTCAGAATTCAAACTCAGGCCATTTGATTCCTAAATTGGTACACTTAGCAACCATGTTGTACTAAAAAGTAAAATCATGGAATATTACTCAGCCATCAGAAAGGATGAATACCCACCATTTGCATCGACATGGATGGAACTGGAGGGGATTATGCTGAGTGAAATAAGCCAAGCAGAGAAAGTCAATTATCATATGGTTTCACTTATATGTGGAACATAAGGAATAGCATGGAGGACATTGGGAGAAGGAAGGGAAAAATGAAGGGGGGGAAATCAGAGTGGGAGACGAACCATGAGAGACTATGGACTCCGAGAAACAAACTGAGGGTTTTAGAGGGGAGGGGGGTGGGGGGTGGGTTAGCCTAGTGATGGGTATTAAGGAGGGCACGTATTGCATGGAGCACTGAGTGTTATACGCAAACAATGAATCATGGATCACTACATCAAAAACTAATGGTGACTAACATAACATAAAAAAAAAAAAAAAGTAAAATCATGAGTCCTCAAAACTTCAAGATTCATGTAGTGGCCTGAACACCTGCAGAAACAAAGAAAGCCCAGGAGACAGCAACACAGAGACATTCAGAACCCAGAACTGTCCTTTGAGAACGGCGCCGCAAGCACATGGTCACTGCTAGGACTCCCTCCTGCTTCACTTGAGCAGTCTGGGACTACTTTAAAGCCTTCTCTGCATCTCTGTATTTAAAGTGCAGTGTCCTTAGGAGACATATATGATTGGCCACACTGGAGTTACATGTGTAAATCTTGGCTTTTGGGAAGCAGAAAGAGGAGTTTTCATACTTTGGGATTCAGTTGAAGGAAGCTGAATCCTAACTTCCATTGAATCACATCATTTGGATTATTTCTCTAAAATATGAAAGAACATTTGATGCTGAGCAGTTAAAAAAAAAATGTGTCCACAAACTTTTTCACCTAACATGATGAAAATGTTCTTTGTATGGCTAAACAGAGACCTGTTGTTTCCCAAGGACGACAATCCAAGTCTTCGAGCCAGAATCACCGCAAAGTGTACCTGTGTCCTCTAGCTAGGTCACATCTCCCCTGAATGGTCTGCAATCTCTAGTCCTGCATTTTCTAATATAGTAGCTGCTAGTCACATGAGGCTAGCTTGTAAGCATTTGAAATAAGGCTAATATGAATCAAGAAGAGCTATAAATATAAAATATACAATGGATTTTAAAGACTTGTGTTGAAATGGTAGTATTTTAGGGCTATTTGATTTTAACTAAGTGAAGTACACTATTTATTGTAACTTTACATTTTTTATTTTTACTTCTTGAGTACTTACAATTTTAAAATAACATATGTGGTTCACATGTTATTTGTATTGGACAGCGCTGCTTCAGACTAAATGGAATAGTTCACATAAGCACTAACACTAACATGGCCTACCCCCTATATTTGGAGAAATAGGTAGGAAAATATGGAAATTACTTAAAATATATAAATTTATATGCTACATGTACCAATGGACATGGTGAAGTGCCTGGTTAAACTAACATTCCCACAAAGAATGACTATGAATAAAATGCATTAAAAAAAAAAAACCAGATTGAAAGCATCAGTTAAAAACTAAAGTTGCAGGGATGTGAAAAGCCAAGATCTTAAAGAGAAGTAAATGCATTGAGATGAGCTCAATATTCTCCTGGCAATTTTCTCCCAAAGCAACTGCCAACTCCTAAATCGGAAACGTGTAGAGTGAGACACTGAGAAAAAAAAAAAAAAAAGCAGAAAACAGCCGCTAAGAAGACAAGCAGAGGATGGAGAAATATTTTTTAATTGTCTCTTGATGCTGTATACATTGAAGTCACCATGCTGTGCATCAGAGCCTCAGAACTTACTCATTTGATAACTTGAAGTTTGGACTCTGATTAATATCTCCCATTTCTCCCATGCCCCAGCCCTTGGCAAGCATCAATCTACTCTTTGTTTCTATGAGTCTGGCTTTATTTAGATTCCACATATAAGTAAGATCATTCAGAATTTTTCTTTCTCCCCGTCTGACTTATTTCACTTAGCATAATGTTCTCAAGTTTCATCCACGTTATCACAAATGGGAGGATTTCCTTTTCTTAATGGTTTAATAATATTCCATTGAATATATATGCCACATTTTCTTTAGCCATTTCAACCATTAGTGGACACTTAGGTTATTTCCATATCTGGGCTATTGTGAATAATGCTGCAATGAATATGGGGATGCAGATATCTCTTCAAGATAGTGATTTCCTTTGAAGGTCTTCCTTTTAATATTTTCTTTTTAAAAAAATTTCTCTTAGAGAGAGAGAGAGAGCACAGGAGGAGGAGCAGAGGGAGAGGGAGAGAGAGAATCTCAAGAAGGCTCCCTGCTCAGCGTAGATCCTGATGGGAAGCTTGATCTCAAGACCCTGAGATCATGACCTGAGCCAAAATCAAGAGTTGAATGCCTAACTAAGCCACCCAGGCACCTCCCTTTTAATATTTTCTTGTAGTTAAGGTCAAATATTGAATTATTTCAGCTTTTGCATGTCTGAAAGAGTATTCATTTCATGTTTGAAAGTTATTTTTTTCTGAGTTAAGAATTCTAGTTTGGTAGTTTCTATCTTTCAGTACATAAAGTATGTTCAATTGCTCCACTGTCTTCTGGCTCGCACATTTCCAAGAAAACTCTGCTATCTTCCTTACCTTTGTCCTTCCACATGTCTTTTTCCCTCTGGCTTCTTTTAAGATTTTCTCTTTGTGGGGTGCCTGGGTGGCTCAGTTGGTTAAGCATCTGCCTTTGGCTCAGGTCATGATCCCAGGGTCCTGGGATTGAGTCCCACATCGGGCTCCCTGCTCGGTGAGGAGTCTGCTTCTCCCTCTGCCTGCCACTCCCCCTGCTTGTGCTCTCTCTCTATCTCTCTCTGTGTCAAATAAATAAAATCTTAAAAAAAAAAGATCTTCTCTTTACTACTGTTATAAGCAGTATTGATCATTGATTATGTTATATACCATATTGATAGTATTGATTATTATATGCTTTGGTATATTTATCATGTTTTTTGTGCTTCTATTAACTCAAATTTTACAGCCGATTCTTCAACTTTGGGGAAATTTTAGCCATTATCTTTTCACAAATTTCTCCTCTCAAACACGTCTAACCCCAACTCCTGCTATCCCACAAAAAATAATTTGTTTTCATTTTTCAATAAATTTGAATAAAGTAAAATTTTAAAGCCAAAATGAAGAATGAAGGGAATATGACCCTTCCTTTTCCAATTCTTTCCTGGAAGCCAGACAACCTCCAGTCTCTCCCACTCCCAGCACCCTGCTCAGAGGACCCAGGCACCTGGGTTGGTGTAATAGCCTTGTAAGACCTGGATTTTCACTTAAAAGCAGTCATTTGATTTCTCTGAGTTTCACTTCCTATGCCTAAAAGAGACAGTTGGGCAAGTTGATGTTTTCCATCTCTGACACATAAGTAGAGTTCTATCCTGAAGTCAATTTACTTAAACTTGAAGCAATATTTTTCTTTAATCATCAATTAACACCCTTAGAAATCTCCTTTGACCAGTGGATCCCAGTGGTTGTAATGGATTTCTAGTTATTGTTTTATTCTGGAGGCAATGTCCAATAATTCCCTGAGGTCCGCATGGATCCCTTTTACTAGTGTATAGTTTCCTAAATAAGTTTTTGTATGTTCCTTTGTGTAAGGCTACTTCCACAGACATACTTGTCTGTGGTTCTTCCTGAAGGATGCCCACTCAAACCTTACTCTGAGACTCAGGTCTTAGATTTGGGGAAGAGTCATGTTTCTTTAAAAGAGCTACTTAAGTCAAGCCTCTCTCTGTCCATTTTACATGCAAATAGGACCTTAGCAGGCTGTCCACATATTTAGCTCTGGGGAACCTCATCATCATTAATCATATATAAATGTTTCTAAGGACCATATTTAGCTCTGGGGAACCTCATCATCATTAATCATAAATAAATGTCTCTAAGGACCATATTCAGACTACCACATAGGCTCTGATGACTATTACAGAAATCATGCCCAACTTGCCTTAGCTGATTAAACACATGCCATGGTCTTAGCCCTCTCAGAATCCTCCTATCTCCAACAGAATTAGGGACCCTACTTCAATTGTACCATCTCCTATCTCCCATCTGCATGGTGATGCTTCCTTTAACAATGTAGACCTCAAGGTCACGGTGAAGGAAGCCATCTGGATCCTCCAACAGAATGTAAGTGATGGGCACATGATGATTCAAGCATGATAAATCTATTCTAGCATTTCTATTTCTCAACATCCTTGTATTTTACCTAGTATATTATACCAGAGTAGTTGCTGTCATTTTAACTTCATTTAAGGTGCGCCACCATTGAATCACAGTTTCTATCAGTTAGAACCATGGCATTGAATTCAGATTCTCTAATAAGTTTGTCAGCTATCAATAAGTTCATCCAGAACTTTAGTTGAGAATCCTGGACATTTCCCACAGTCATTACTAAAATTTTTACCAATAAAATTTAGCAAACTCTGAAAGTCTTTTGTATATATGCCTTCCTTCTGTGTCTAAATTTGTAATTTGTCTTTTAGGTCATGTTGATATATCCCTCCAATTAAAATAAAATCCACATAAAAATGAGGCTTTTGTCTGTCCTATTCATTGCTGCATGAAGGTGGCATTTAATGAATATTTAGTGAATGAAATAATGAATGAAATTTTGAGTTGTAGGTCTGGGAATAATGGAAGGTAGTAAAACAAGAGGAGAATTGACTCCTTGTACAGCTACAACTCTCTCAGGGAGAGACAGTGCAATGTGTTAACACTTTGTAAAACTTATATGCTGAATTCTCTCTGTGTTAAATCCTAGCTGACACCCAGGGTATGTATAATGTGGCTTTTCTTATTACTAAAGATTACTCAGTCATTATATTCATTAGTTTTTATCCCAATGGCTTTTGCTCTCTGAGAGAAGTAGATTAAGTAATAATTTTCTCAATAAGATATAACATTTAAAGTTTCTAAATAAATGCAATATCGGCATTCAGAGAAATAGATCTAACCACTGGAATGATTTGTTTTCAAGCAAGAGCCTTTCTTTTGAAAGTCTTCTTAAACAAGTTTTCTGATACTTCAAGATGATAAGGTGTGTACATTAAACAACTTCTTTCTGTGATATATATTAAGATGATCCTTTTAGGCCTTTTTGCTACCCTGCAAGATGCTGCAATTTTTCCCAAAGCTAAGATCTGCAGAAAGTAAACCTTGCCCTAATTTAGTCAATCGCTGTATATTTTAACTTATGACTTCTTAGATTAAAGAAGGTGCAATTTTAAAATTTTTCTTCATAGTTCTTTTTATAAATTAAAACTGAAATCTAAAGAATAATGCTTTCACTGCCCCTGTTTCTACAAAATAGCAGTATACACTATTGAAGTAGGAAAAGACTAACCGACCAGCCAGACTTAGGTCAGTCTCCTATACTTTCACCTGGCAGGTTGCCTGGGCTTGCCTTAGCTATTTAGTGGTAAAGGAGAATTCATCTTTAATTTAGCTTCATCTGAAACCAAAAAAAGCACTCCAGTTCCCTAGACTACCATTCTTTTCATACATCAAATGAATATGAGAACTTCTATTGTAAATTAAGCAGTATTTCCCCCTGAAGCCTCTCTCTGGAAACTCCCCTGTTTAGAAGATGATAGTATCTTCAAAAGCATCACCCTCCATGAAATTCCTCTTCCAATCTGGACAATCTTCCCTGTGTTTTCTCCTTGGCTAAATTGCTTTTAATTACATTCCTGTTTGCTTTTCTTCTCATCTTCTGAATTAAATTTAGCATTAATATGATGTGTCCCAGCAAGCCATGTAGTTTTATTACTTTTCTAACCTGATTTTTTTTTTTAACACAGAGAAATTTTAATGGCCCATATTTCTTTTCACCTTCATCCTCATAATGAACATTTCAAATCTGGCTTGAATATGTACAACAGGATAGTGTGTGAACATTCAGAAAAGTTTCCCACATTAGCTAAAGGCTAAAATATTTAAAGCTGATATTAAAATAAAAGGTACCTCTCAAATTGATGATACCTGAAAAAATAAAATGTATTTTTAACATTCAAAAAAGCAGTTAATATGAAATATTCAAAGCAAATTAGATCAAACTTTTTTGGGGGAAGGGGGTATATTAATTTTCTACTGCTGTGTAACAAAGCACTGAAAATTTAGCAGATTAAAACACCTGTTTATTAGCTCACAGTTCTGTAATTCAGAAGTTTGATGTAGCTGATTCTCTTTGCAGGGTACCACAAAGCTAAACTCACAATTATATCGGCTGATTTATTATCTAGAAGTTCTGGGTAAAGATACCTCTGAGTTCATTCTCATTGTTTTACAAAATTCAGTTCCTTCCATTTGTAAGACTCAGGTCCATATTTCCTTACTGACTGTCATTCAAGGGCCGCTTTGGCAATAGAGGCCTCACACACTTATTCTTTGCTTTGTGGTCCTTTCTATTTTTAAGTCAGCAAAGGCATGTTGAACCCTTCTTATGCTTTGAATCTCTCACTTCTTCCTTCTCTGCCCTCGAGACCCAGATTTAAAAGGCCAGTGTGATCAGATAAGGTCCACCTGGATAATCTCCCTATTTTAAGATCAACTAATTTAGGGACTTAATTACATCCGCAAAATCCCATTTGCCATATAATGTAACATAATTATGGAATGATATCTACTAATAATCCAAATTCCACCCACGCTAAAGATCGAGGGTCACTGGAAGTTGTCTTAGAATTCTACCTACCATTGGGGACAATGCATAAATTAGACAAGCTGACTGAAAACTTCCCCGTTTAACTAGTTTTCTTTAAGCAATACCAAAGTGATTATTTAAAGTAATTAAAGCACTATCAGATAACATGGAAATTTACTTGGCTACTTAATAATAAAGTTTTAGTTATTAATGTAACAAGAGTAGAAATCAAAGTCATAAAAATATTTATAGATGTTGCCACAACGGTTCTCAGAAGTCAACTTTTAAATTTATTTTCTTATAAATGTTTTAATCTATTTAAATCACACTGGCTTCAACAGTTGCATATAGAAATAAAGACTTGACAGGGAAGTAGCTAATGAATGCAATAGAATTTTCAGCACCTTGTCATTTCCCGCCATCCCTGCCATCACCTCTGCACTCCAGGGAATTAGCTATTTGAAGGGTCCAAGGCCCCAAAGTGGTGTTGGAGTTTGCATGTGGAATGACACCATCTTGACTCAATGCTAAATGTGCTGGAAAAGAGTAAATAGCCAGAAGTAGCTGGCAGTTCAAAATAATACATTTGAAATCACATGCAATATGTGGTAAGTGCAATCATGTTAACAAAGATACAAGAACACATTGCTCTACCACCATAAGATTCATTTGAAAGGATAAGAAAATAATTTACAGACAAATTAAAAATGCCTGTATGTAAATTTCTATTTTTATTTAATAAAAATTACCCCACCAACTGCATTTGTCCTTGTTTCATTTTGACAATTTAATGAGAAGGTATTTCAGTCCTTTACAAATCAGACTTTCTATGTGAATATTTTGAGTGCTCCCTCCTATTTCCAAATTCATTTGAATTAGTATGTCATGATATCAAACTGAAATTCCCCATTTGACTAAAACAACATAGACATCACTACAGGCAAATGCCACTACAGAAATGAAATGAAATACTCTTCATTATACATCCTCTTACATTTCTTAGGGGCTGTTTGTGAAGAGTTGCTAACGCAAGGATTTTTATTTTACAGATTGTTAGGCATTTACAAAATAGCAAACAATGTTTATGAATAGTTTCCTGGATTTAAAAACATTTTCTCCTTGGCATCAGAAATTGAGTTATTTCCTTCCTTGAACTCATAAGAAGCTGCTCAATGGCCTGGGGTTATTGGTACTTAGTACTCAGTCCAAGTACTGTAATAATAGCTGCCACTGACTGACTGTTATTATGGCCAAGGGACTGCTCAAAGCTTTCCTCCTGAAAGCCACAAAAGTATCATTCTGATATAACAGGTGGAAAACAGAGATCAGAAATATTCGGCAATTTGCCCAAAGTAGTAAGTGACAGAGTGAAAACTATTTGAACTCAGGACTCTTTAAATCCTCCTAGCTAACTCATTCAATAGAAGATGTAAAGGCCTAAAGCAGAAGAAAAAATAAAAATCAGCTCATCTATCTCAATGTGACAGCTGTTGTTCTGTTTTAGTGAAAACATTTTAAGCTTCTCCATCACCCGTCATTGTCCATTTGTACCACATGTTTTCTTTTCTTTTTTTTTTTTTAAGATTTTTATTTATTTGACAGAGAGAGATACAGCGAGAGAGGGAACACAAGCAGGGGGAATGGAGAGGGAGAAGCAGGCCTCCTGCCAAGCAGGGAGCCCGATGCGGGGCTCGATCCCAGGACCCTGAGATCATGACCTGAGCCGAAGGCAGACGCTTAACGACTGAGCCACCCAGGCGCCCCTGTACCACATGTTTTCTTTTTCAATAATATTTTGGGTTTGTTTTATAGCTACTAACTCATGAAGTATATATATTTTAGATCTTGTAACAAAAAACTCTCCCTTTCTAGAGAGTTTTTAATTAACATAGGAGAATTGCTCCTTAAAACAGGATCAGAGCACTCCCGGAGCAAGGGGCACAAAAATTAGTTTCTATGGCAGCTGGATATTATGCCAAGGGGATGGGAACAATGTGTGATTTCTATAAAAGAAGAACCAGATTGCACTTGGGACCTCTTTGGGGACAAGGAGAGATTCATGAGGATGCAGACAGTGAGGATTCCTCTTACCAGGTAAAATGTTTATTAAAGTAAGGTCATGGTGGAAAGGCTACAAAAGCGGGTAAACCCAGGAAAGTAGTTGGAAGGAAACCTGAGATTTGGAAATTTTGAATAGTTTGATCCTAGAGCAAATTGTTTAAAATAACTTTCAATATATTAAAAGGAGTCAATAAGCTTTTCAAATGATATCAGATAATGTGTGAATGAAAGGTACATGCTCCCCATTCCTATAGTAAGTTAATACTTTGACTATGGCTGTTTGGATAGCACTGAACAGCTGAATATGACAACCATCAAGAACAAGTATTGGACTTCACAAGTTAGGAGACAACCCAAGGGAGGTAAATTCACATTTCTACTCCTATTTCTGTCTGAATCTGCAAACTTTTTTGTAAGACTTGATTAATCAAACAGCTCTGCTTAAGTTTACAGTATGGTGATGACTTTCTATGCAACACAAAGGATAAGGAATTTTATTAATAATAAAAGATCCCTTTCAAACTGAATTGTAAGTACATACTGAAATATGTGATATGTAGGTAAACAACTATTTTTCAGCATATTCCAAGTGTTGTAATTTGGAAAAAGACCTAGATCTCTATGTAACAGTAGAACCTTTTGTCTGTAACTGTATCTAACATTAGAGGCAGAAGTTTCAGCAAAATATTTTCAACTGCCAGTTGTCCTGCCTTTATTCACTGAATTTCAATGAGTAACACAGAAATGTCAACTAGAAAGTTAAGAAAATAGCATATGGACAGTTCTTTCAAAGAAATACCATATTTAGTCCATAAGATTGGATAAAACTGTAAAGATTTATAAGACTTAGTCTTGGCAATGATGCAGGGAAATGTATAGTGACATAATCATACATTGTTAGTAGAAATAGTTTTCGGCTATTTAAACATTTAAAACATTAAACCATTGTATGGGTTTTACCCCAGCAATTTAATCCTAGAGAAATATTTGCACTTTGTGCATTTATATATAATACATATAAGGAAGATCATTGTAGCACTGTTTGCAACTAGGAAAAAAGTTGTATGATTTTATCAAAAGAACAAGTATTTAAAAAGGCATTCTGCATCTATACAGGTAAATGCTTTGCAATCATAAAGAAAG
This sequence comes from Neomonachus schauinslandi, assembly GCF_002201575.2. Classification (NCBI taxonomy): domain Eukaryota; kingdom Metazoa; phylum Chordata; class Mammalia; order Carnivora; family Phocidae; genus Neomonachus; species Neomonachus schauinslandi. The sequence continues at coordinate 28,679,025 of NC_058407.1, read as the reverse complement.
ACTTAAAAACTTTGCAATCGTTGGAAAAGGTATACTTATTGGTACTGACATGAAAAGTTTTTCCAGTGCATTTTAAATGAATAAAAGCAAGACATGGAAAAGAATGGATAAAATGATCCCATTTGCTTAAAATATTGCAGCCACATTTATTTGCAAATGTAGAGAATAAAAGCAGTAAGGACTGCACTAAGCAGGAAACAGCAGTCATCTCTGATGTGGGTTTGGAAAGGAGAGAAAGGAACACGAAACCTTCTACTTTTCATTGGATACACTTCTATACTATTTGACTTTTTACAACTAGAATGTGTCATTTGTGACTTTTTAAATAATCTATAGTTTCTATATATAGTTTCTAACTGTAAATGGTGAAGTTTATAGATTTCATAGTGTCATGTAATTGATTTCATCTGGCTTTATGATTGAGAACCAATATTTCAACATCAGTAATATAGCTGAGATATTTTACTAATCTCCCTCAGCCATGGTTTATCTGAAAAACTAATTTGACTGGTCCATTATGTAATTTTTCTTTTTTTCAAATAAAGTGGTTGTTTTATTGATCGATATTCCTCAAAAATCAGTTAGAAGATTCAAATAAGCAATATGTATAGTTTGTCTATTTTCATATTGCTACAGTTCTTTCAAAAATTTTAGGTCTAAGTACAAACAATACTTTTGAATATTAGCATAGTTACATTATTTGGGTGGGATGTTTTAAAAAAAAACATAATGAAATTGTCCTTTAATGTAAGATCAAGCAATAATTTAGTGAAATAAGCCCTATGGGTTTAGGCTTCAGTTTTATCTTACAAAATATTTGTATTAAATCTGTTATAACATGTGTTTCATAAGATAATCACTGGAATTTACCCAGGAGAAAGCACAGTGTCAGGAATATTGTAGACATTGAATAAATATTTCTTAATTTATGCATTTTTATTGACCATCAATAGGACACTGCCTTTTGACATCCTTTGTATTCATGAAAAAAACTACTTCATTAGAGAAAGAAAAAGCAAAATGCTCAAAATAATAAAAATAAAAACCTCTGCCTGTGTTCAGATATAGGAACATAAAAATAATGACTTAGTTTACTCTGTCCTCATTTATCCATATCCCTCATAACTACGAATTGGAGCTCAAAAGGCAGTAAGTCGTACACCAGGACTTTAAAACAACAGTTTCTCATGTTTCTTTTCTGCTCATCATTCTTAAATTTTCAATGACTTTCCATTGTTCTTAATAAAGTTAAAATTCCTTGGCATGTCAAGAAAACAAAAACAAAAACAAAACAACAACAACAAAAAACCTGTGCCCATCCCACTCCACATCCCCCAAATGATAGAAGATTAATTTGGATGAACATATCCAGAATTTTACCATCAGAAAATCTAGAAAGAAGTCTTTTTAAATTTTAGCATGCATGTATACCTGTACTTAAAAAACATTTAAAAACATTTAAATAACATTAAAGAATGTTACTTAGGGGCACCTGGGTGTCTCAGTCAGTTAAGCATCCGACTTCAGTTCAGATCATGATCTCAGGGTCCTGGGATTGAGTCCCTCGGGGAGTCAGCTTGTCCCTCTCCCTTTGCCCCTCCCTCCATTTGTGCTCTCTCTCTCTCAAATAAAGTCTTTAAAAAAATAAAAAATAAATAAATAATGTTACTTAATTTTGAATTTCCTTCTAAGTCTTCATCTAGCCCTGCCCCATTTATTTCAGATGTGTTTTTCTTTCTTCTTGAAATCCATCTCCCTGATCCATCTCAGCATACTTCACCCTACCCGGGTTATTCTTCATCTTACCCTTCACCCGGCTGGCTTCAATTCATTCAACAAGACATACCTGCTGGCACCATCTCTGCCAGGAAGACTTTCCTGATATCATCCTTTTGGGTTAGGTGTCCTTTCTTTGTGCTCCCATATGTCCATCATGAATGTAGATCTATTATTATAAGTATTTATTTATTTATTAACCATTTATTTATGTGCCTCTCTCCTCACTAAAAATGAGCTGACTTATTGAATGGAATGAATGAGTAAATGAGTAGAATATTTATTTCAACTTTCTACAGATTTCAAGTTCTTAAGAAGAATCATTTCTCAAATCTTTATATGCATATAACATATACTGTTAATACAATAAAGTACTAGCTGGTAAACTAAAGAACAAAACAGAATAAATTATGTTCTAGTAGAAGGCTATTCATTTATCTTTTTGAAAATGCCATTGATGAGACCAAAATTGCCAAAAGGAAGAGTGGCATTGAACAATGCTCACCACTAAGCAGTCTTTATTTAATTGGCATTTAAGGCGTTTTCAAAGGATGCTTGGTCAAAGAGATGTATAGTAGTCTTATGCTGAGCACTATTTAATTATTTCAGTCCTCATCTGTCACATTAGCACTCTCCGGTCTCATTTTCAGTGCCCCCAAAGCAATGCAGTTGATGGATTATGGAAAATAAATCTAGTGTGGAAATACTGATAATTTGCTCAAGGTCAAAAAAAACCAGGCAAGAGTAATATGCAACTACTAAATTGCTAGATGTAGTGCTTTGGCTTGCTCTTCTGTAAAACGTGGGAGGGGGACTTGACAAGAGTCAAGACTCTTTAGAGAAATATGCAAATCAAAAATTTACCACCTTTCTAAATCCTTTTAATCCATCAGTTAATCTCAACAATGACCTACTTTTCAGAACATTGAATATGCTTGGCTACCTAATCACATTATCTCACTTCTCTTCTGCAAACTTTGAAGTGGGAAAGATATATGTATAAATGAAAACATTGATAAAGCACAGCTGTCTGTCATATTTCCAATCTTCTCAGAAAAACAAGTGATTTATAGCGTGATGAGATCAAATCTTCCTCTATGGCATGCTAATGGCTATATTTTAAAACACAGTTAGCGGAACTCATGCAATAGCCCAGACTGATGACATTAACGTCAGATCTTTGAACAAATCTAGTTAATGTGAAAGCAGAAGAGAAAGATGATCTCATTTTGGAAACAACAATAAAAATGATGCTGTTTAGGAAGGAATTGAGACCATGAGAGTTTAGTGTTATATCTTTGAACTTGCCTTTTATTAGCCAACTTTCCACTGTAAAATACATTAAAAATTCATTTATGGAGACTATAGCTCAGAAATGTTATAAAGTAGATGCTTTGCTGAGAAAAGATCATCACATGGCTAGCTTGCTCCTGCCTTTACATCCAGAAGCATTTGCTGAAAGCCTACTAAGTCCATAATACTATGCAAGGGAATACAAAGAGACTACAGAGATAAGGAAGAACATATCTTGCCTGTAAGGGTTGTAGGTGGGGAATCCAAGACATATAAATATATATGTATGTTAAATATAAACATATACATGTGATTAAATAGATTATCTGGTGGTAAATATCTTAGTTCAAGTTCCTTAGAAGCAGAAGCTAATATAGGGATTTTTATTCAAATAGAACTTATTGGGGACCTCTTTTAGAAAGAAGTTGATGGAAGCAGGACAGAACAAAGGAAAAGAAAACAAGTACATAGTTTTAGATGGAGATTAGTTTCAGTCTGATCACATGGGCATATTTTGGAAGAAGATTACGCTGCAGAATTATTCCCACTTTGAAGGGACATGTTTGTATCCCATGCCAGCCAGTCATGGGCCACGGTCTGCCTCTGTATATGTAGGGGTGGGCAGCAGTGCCTCCTGGGTAAAGTAACTCCCATTTGGCTAAAGGCAAATTTCTAGCAAAAGGGACAGCTGTGAGTTGTCATCAGTCAACACAATCGTAGAGAATGAGTGTACTGGCTGTCAGGGGGATCGGGATGGGTCACCAACATAGTATCATAGTTTTCAAGTATTGTTAATTTTACATTATAGTTCTTAAGTTCCAGTGTATCAAGGAGAAATATCATTTTAGTATTTTTATCTTTTTTATGAGGAACAGGTTAGTGTTATTTCAGCTTTACACACACAGTTATATCATGTTTGGTGGAATTATGACCTCGCTATTGTCTTTACTTGGAAACTAATAAGCATGGTCTAAGGAGATGTCTATAGGTGTCAAACTTGACGAAGGGTGGGTTTGTGCTTGTTAATCTTATGTGTCAATGTGACCAGCCACAGGGTGCCCAGATCAAACATTTCTGGGTGTGTCTGTGTTAAGATTAGGATTTGAATTGGTAGATTTAGTAAATTAGATTGTCCTCCTCAATACTGGTGGGCATCATCCAATCTGTTGAATGCGTGAATAGAATAAAAGGCAAAGAAAGGAAGAATTCACTCCTTTTTTCCCTGTCTCACTGCTTGAGTTGGAACATCTCATCTTCTCTTGCTCTCAAACTAAGATTAAACCATCATGCCCCTGGTTCTTAGCCTTGGGATCCAAACTGAATTATCCTACTGGCTTTCCTGGATCTTCAGCTTGCAGATATAGATCATGGGACTTCTCAGTCTCCATAAACCTGTGAGCTAATTTCACATTTTATTACTTAATAATTAAATTTATTATTACTACTATTATTATATCCTACTTGTTTATTTCTCAAGGAACCCTGAATATTACATATAGCCAAAGGGAGTTTGTAGCTCTGATTAAATCAATGATCTTAAAATAAGGAAATTATCCTGGATTATCCAGATGGGTACAGTGCAATATGAGGATCCTTACAAGATGAAAGAGAAAGGTGGAAGAATGAGAATCAGGGAAGGAGATATGATGATGAAAACAGGTATCAGAGTGATTCCTCATTTTATAGATGAAGGGGCCATGAAACAAAGAATGAAGCTAGCAAGAACAAGTCTCTAGAAACTAAATAACAAAGAAAATGGATTCTCCCTTACAGCCTCTAGAAGGAACATAGCCCTATGTCATCCTATGTGACTTTAGCTCAATCAGATTCATTCGTAATTTCTGACATCCAGATGGCAAAAAAAATTAATTTGTGCTGTTTTAAGGCCCCAGAATTTTGGTAATTTGGTACAGGAATAGGCATGTTGTGATTTCTACGGTAGAAGGAGTCTGATGTAATCTACTTGCCTGGTTTCCTTAAAGCATGTTACCCCATTTGTTCCTGTTGGTCTTTGTTCCTGTCTGATCAGACATTAAGCTGCAGCAATCATTAGGACAGCCTTGGTGAGAGGGAGCCCAAACTGCTGAGGCAATGCATAGCCTCTATCTCTACCACCAAGGTTATAACATTCATGAACCCATTTTGCTAGCACTGAGACGTCTCAGGACAGAAGCTCTCTGACATCAACTGGCCCTTCAACATTTAAATGGGTTTGGGCCATGAAGAAGAAGTTCTAAAATCAAAAAAGTAGATTATCAACACCAAACCATTTTTTTAACATGTAAAAATAAAATTTACAGAATAAAGGAAGGAGATTTTTGATAATGCTTAGGTATCCATTAGGCCAACTAGGAGTGAGCAATAAGGAAAGAGATTCTATCTTAGTGCCACCATGAAAACACACATACACAGGCATGGGCCATACACACACACACACACACACACACACACACAGAGCTGAGAGCAGGAAGAAGATGTCCTGGCTCAGAATCGTCCAAGATATTTTTTTTAAGGATTTTATTTATTTATTTGAGAGAGAGAGAGAGAGAGCACAGAGGCAGAGGGAGAAGCAGGCTCCCTGCTCAGCAGGGAGCCCGATGAGGGGCTCAATGTGGGACTCGATCCCAGGACCCTGAGATCATGACCTGAGCCGAAGGCAGACGCTTAACCAACTGAGCCACCCAGGCGTCTCCCCTTATTTTTTTTAAAAGACTTTATCTATTTATTTGAGAGAGAGAGAACACAGAGAGAGAGAGTGAGAGAAAGAAGCAGAGAATCTTCCAAGATATTCTTGTAGGATGAGTAAAGTTTCCCAATTTTGTTGGTCTCCATAAACCACAAACCCCACAATATAGTCTCTGATTTTGCAAAATTTTAGTCATTTCTCTAGTAAGGGAATGTAGAGATAATGGTTTTTATTCGCTAAATGTGCTTTGAGATTAGTCTTTTTAAGTACTGGATATTTCTAGGCCACCAGTCAGACAGATAAGCTTGCAGGTCACTGTGTAACCTAGAGGCACACGTTTAGACCAAGAACAGTTAGTTAGGAACTAAGGGCTGAACACAGATTTAACAAGGATAAGTTAAAGGGAATATTCTGATCCTCTTGGTCTCATACATTTAAGGGCAGACTTAGATCACACAAAACACTACTTCTTCCCTATAATTTTCTTTGCCTTTATTTGGGTCTCCCAGTTTCATGGGGCTACCCAGAAGGATCCATTTCTTGCCTTGCTTACCCCATGCCTGAAATAATCTCTTAACCTTTAAATTTCCAGTCCAAAGAAACTGAAAAACCAAAATCCAACCTGACTTGAAATGTAAATGTTGACCCAATTTTCTCTTTCATGTTGCTCTCTCAGTGCTGATTTGTGTGAAATGGGAACAGATGGCAATATATTACTTGTGGGGGGGGGGTGGAAATCTTTACTTCTAAAATGCTCCCCTTCACTCAATGACATATTGCCATCAATAAATGTTTTACTTGCTTCATTTAATTACTCTGGCCCAGAATGCTTTGGCCACACAAGCCTAATAAAAACTCAAATAGATTATATTATTCTGGAAAGAAAGTGGAAAAATAATGCTAATATAAACCATTTGATAGAGAAATATTAAAGACTAAAAGCTTTGTGTCTCTGACTGAAGGGCAGTTGAAGAGATGGCCTCAGGGGCAAATTTCAAAATAAGCTGTGGAATTAATAACATACAACTCTGTATGTTCAGCAGCCAACACAAAGCAGGCTTGGAGCAAACTGAGGACAGGAGTGCACAAGAGAGCCTCAGTAGACGGAAGGTGTGCCAATGTTGGCTGACCCACACACACCCCAGAGGGGGTTATTATGCATATAAAATAGTTTACTGAGAAACAAGCCTAATATTTCAAATTCTCAAATAGAACTGAAAAAAAATGTTGAACTGAAAAATATGAGAGTTCTTTTGGAATAAGAGGGGAGTTCCTACAGGGATGGACTAAAGAGAGGAATCAGCTGCTATTTAAAATCTCCCTTGTGTGTGTGCTTTCCCTTCAGAGGAAGGGCATGCAGAAATGCTCCAAAACCTCCAGTTTGCCAGTAGTCACATCAGGGTAGGAAACGGATTCTCTTCCTTTTCTTTCCTCCCTCCCTCCATCCCTCTCTCCCTCCCTCCCTCCGTTCCTTCCTTCCTTCCCCATACCTTTGAGGCTTACAAATAACTCCCTTGAACTCCCTTGACTAGAGGCATCACACTGAAACGCAGTATCTCTCCCTGTACATAATGGACATAAGTTCTCAACGACATATGTTGGTGTCAGTCTGGATCACAGTGGAAACTGAATTCTCCCCAGATGGTTCAAATGAAGGGACTTAACACAAAGGACTACTCTTAGAGTTCCCAGAGCATAATTTCCTGATCATGGTTCCAAGCTTGAATTTCTAAAACCATCTTGTGGCTGTGTAATGAGCTGAAATCGTGGCAGGGCAACTGTAACAATCAGATCATCATCAACTCAATACTCTCCCGTCATCAATTCGAATATTCTTTCTAACATGATCTGCTGGCCTTATTTAGGCTGCTAAGGAAGCTCTGGGTGAATTATGACAAAAGACACTGGTGGTATAAAGGACAGGGTGATATTTAGGACATCAGAAGACCTAGGTTTGACACCTCTACCTTCAGTAGAGACTGAACCTTAGGAAAGTCATTTAAACTTCTCTGGGCCTCAGCTTCCTTATTTATAAAATAGTGATAGCAATAGTTCCTCCAAAACATAGTATTCTTACTATTTGTCAAATAGACCTAGAATAAAGGTATTGAACTTAATCTAGGGTTCAGAAGGCAGACTGGTCTTTTTGAATCCTCACTCTAACACTTAACGAACTATAACCTTTGACACATTATAGAACTCTCAGGGTCCTCCTCCATAAATGGAAGGTATTGTGTGACTTAGTAAGATAATATATTTAAAGTGTTTTAAAACAGTGACTGACACATCACATACTTCATTTATGGAAATTTCATATATAGAAATCTACATAAAAATGATTTCTGCAAAAATGCAGACATGAACTGTAGGCATGGTTGGATTCCTGTTTTAAGCTTTGTCCCTAAATTTAAATCCCTTTGTTGCAAAACTGCTATTTATTAACAAAGTCTTTTGTAAAATGCTCAGAGGATCTCAGAAATGTTACACCTGAGAGTTGAAATTTCAAGAGCTAGGCGCCAGCTCTGGTTATCTGCACTGGGTCCAGCGGATCTGGACGACAGCGTCACACATTTAGTTCTATGGTTTCTAAGGCTGGTTTTATTTATTTTTTATTTTTATTTTTTTATTATGTTATGTTAATCACCATATATTACATCATTAGTTTTTGATGTAGTGTTCCATGTTCATTGTTTGTGTATAACACCCAGTGCTCCATTCAGTATGTGCCCTCTTTAATACCCATCACCAGGCTAACCCATCCTCCCACTCCCCTCCCCTCTAGAATCCTCAATTTGTTTCTCAGAGTCCATAGTCTCTCATGGTTTGTCTCTCCCTCTGATTTTCCCCCCTTCATTTTTCCCTTCCTACTATCTTTTTTTTTTTTTAACATATAATGTATTATTTGTTTCTAAGGCTGGTTTTAATGTTGCTGCTTTAAAATGTCCTTACAACATTTCCTTCCCTCTATAAAATTTCAAGTTTTTTTACTAGAGTCTGCCAGTTTTTCCAGCTACCCCCTCCTAAAATTGATTCCTTTTCTATTATCTCATTTTAGCTCTTTTATTATAATCTATCATCTTAGTATTTTATCGAAAGTATATGGCAATTGTTTTCAACTCTGCCAAGACCTCAGACTCTGGAGTCAGGCTCCCTGAGTTTGAACCTTGGCTTCGCCATTTACAAAGCTGTATGGCGTGAGCATATTACTAATGTCTTGTTTGTTTCTTCATCTGTAAAATGGGAATAATCTTATAATTTCTCATGTGAATTATAAGAGGGAATATGCATTAAATATTCAGAATTCTATTGAACAATAGCTCTCAAAGCGTAACTATCATTTTTTTAAATGGCTCTTTTCTCCATAGAAAATATCTATATCTACGTCATGTATACCATATCTATATCAATACATAGGCACACAATACACACATATTTATGTATCTATGTGTATATGTGCACATATTTATCCTCTTCTGCATTATTGAGTATCATATTTTTAGTCTTTTTTATGTTGCAGATTTTCATTCTTTTTGTATACTCCTCCTTAAGAGAAGTCTGTCCAGTTCTGATTTTTGCCCATAGAGTAGGCACATTCTCCCTGCTTGTCCTCACCAGCCACCTGCTACTGGGAGAATGCTCCTCTCCATCCCGGTGTAGGTGCTGCTTGATGTCTCCAAGCACCAGATGCTTCCTGGTATTTCAGTCTTTGATGTGGGGTATATTTGCTGGTGTCAGTGTTGGGTTATCTTACTAGGAAGAATAGAATTTATCCCTGGTTAATATATAGGACCTCCCACACCAACAGAATAAATTAAAAATTTAAACCTGTCACATGGAAGAGTATGGGTCACCATTGCTATGAGCATCTCCTGTTCAGCTCATTTCTACCGATGCCTCCCCACCCCTACCTTTTCTGATTTAGGGCTTTAATATGGCTTTTGATAGTGAAAGTGACTATTGGGATTATCAAAGTTGACTATTGGTTTCTAATGATGCTTTTCAAGATACTATATGGTTTTAGACATTTTTCTAGGTCTGTGGATAAAAAGCTTAAAAATAAAGACAGTTCTTGGCTCCTCGGTGTTGACAATCATTTTTTTAAATGTTTTTATGGTAGTAAAATACACATAACATAAAATTTGCCATCTTAACCATTTTTAAGTGTACAGTTCAGTGATATTAAGTACATTCACACTGTTGTGCAACCATCACCACCATCCATCCCTATAACTGTTTTCCTTTCTTTCTTTCTTTTTCTCTTTCTTTCTTTCTTTCTTTCTTTCTTTCTTTCTTTCTTTCTTTCT